>NW_025920112.1:1869976-2170046 GCF_902686445.1 Sciurus carolinensis
AAGTGCTGTCCCCCTTGGCCTCCACGCCCCATTACTGCACAGCCTCACCCTCCCTGTCACCCAGCTAACCCTGAATGTGTCCATCTCATTGCAGATCTGGAGGAAGCTCGAAGATTTGCAGGTAGGTGCACCAAGAAGAAAGGCTAAGAATGGCCTCATGCCTGTCCTCTAACCTCTCTGCGATTGTCTTGTGAAAGTAAAGGTTCTTCCCAGATTATCTACAGGCTGCACAAGTGGGCAAAGAAAATCCTGAGATGCTGCATGTTGGGACCTATGTGGGTGGAGACCCAGTCCTCTGGGGAGAGGTGGTCTGGTCAGACTGCCATAGGTGCAGGCAGGGGCTCTGGGCGGCCCACACACAGGGGCTCTCCCAACCCTGACAGGCAGGCTCTGGTCAGTGAGGAACAGCTGCCCCGTCCTCCTCCCACACCCCACAGGGCTCTCCAGAGTGATGCTGAAGGGTGGGCTTAGGCCTCTTCTCTCTCCCCTCCCTTCATACTCCAAGCCCCCGGGTCCATCTGGTCATCTCACCGACAGGAACACGCACCTTCTTTCTCCTTAGTCTCTTAACAATGAAGTGAACAGCATCTCCGTCAATCCAGTCTCTCCACTGGGCTGTTACCCTACCTCCTTCTCCCTTTCCACAAAGGCCTCATTAGGTAGTTGTGAGTCCTCCTTCCTCATCTGAACCCTCTGCTTTCTTCCCATCCTGGCTCCATAAACACCACAGCTGGCAGTGGCCTCCTGGGCCTGCAAGGTCCTGCACCGCCCTCCTGGCTGCCTCCCAGCTGCTGCTGCTTCCTCTCCCTCCTCCTGCTGCACTGGCCACTTTCCTGCCCTCTGAACACACTGCTGAGCGTCTGCCTCTGAGCTGAGCAGGAGGATCGTCTCCTTGACCCTCCTGGACCTTCTGCTGTGTGTTCTCTGTGTCCATGGAGGGCCTGGTGTTCCTGGGGCTGACACCAGGAGACCTTCTGAGAGTCAGAACATTGATGAAGACCTTTCCCAAGAGGTTTCCATGCCCCATCCAGCTCCCACCAGGGGAGGCCTTGGACGCTCTGACATAGCAAGGGAAATCAGTACTTTCCTGCAGGAAGGAGTTTCAGATCTGCATGTGGGAGGGTGTCCAGCGTTTTGGCAGAGGGGTGTTTATTTTGTCTCCATGTTTATGAACAGGGTCTGTGAACATATGAATCTTGTTCCTCTTCCCTCCTTTGACTCCTTATATAGAAGGTGCAGGGTCTCTTCTTATTGCTCACAAGTAACTGATCTCCTTTCCTCTGCAGAGGACGTCACATTGGATGAGGACACTGCTCACCCGTCCCTTGCTGTGTCGTATGATGGGAAGCATGTGCAACGCCTGCCTATGAAGCTAGAGGTTCCTGATAATCCTGCTCGATTCACGCTTTTGCCATTTGTGCTGGGACAGAACAGCTTCTCGAGCGGCCTTCACTACTGGGAGGTTGAAGTGAAAGGGCAGGACAGGTGGAAAATAGGGCTGTGCTTGGATTCAGTTAAGCGGAAACTACCTTATGCCTACACCTTCCCTGAGAACGGTTTCTGGTCCCTTTCACTGAAGGATGGCAGGTACCATGCCCTTTCTGTGCCACGCTTTGCTATTAATGTTCAGGCACCTCCTGAGATCGTGGGTGTATTTTTGCAATATGAGGCAGGGTTGATCACCTTCTATGATGTGAAGGCATCTGCCATTCTCTATACTTCCAGAAGCAAGTTCACCAAGCCCCTCAGGCCGTATTTCTACCCTGGACCTCCTACCCCAAGAAACTCCTGGGGACTTACCATTCTCCAGGTGCCAGGTGCTTCTGATTCTCTCTAGAGCACAATGGGGACACGTTCCCCAGGAATCATCCTGTGGACCACGAGAAGAGTGGCCATTCCCCAGTCAGGATGCTGCAGGGTTGGGGTGCGAGGCTCCTCCAAGGGCCCCGTCTGCTCCCAGTGCTGTGGGGACTATGAGTGGTCCTGTCGTGGGGCCAGCTTCACTGCCCATCACCACCAGCCTTCCCACACTTTGTCATCAAGAAATGCAAACTCCGCCATCCTTCTAAGCCCTGTGGTTAGGATCCTGACGCTTAGCTACCTCTTCCAGCAGATCTCTGCCGTCACTTCCAGTGTGACTTTAACCAGATTAACAGTGTTTCTCTGTCACCAGAGCTCTCGCCTGGGCTCTTCCATTAAAACCAAATGCTGCTCATTGGCATCAGCCTCTGTGCCCATATCCTTGCCTCCAGCAACCCTCCATATAGCACAGCATGGACTGGACGAGAGCTGGATCCTGTGGACACCTAGACGAGCCCCCACTCTCAAAGACTTACTGTGGCTGCCGGTATCCAGTCTCCTCCCAGGTCTTGCTTGTTTGATTTCTTACGTGTCTCACTTTGGGAAACGTGTACCTGACGATGATTCCACGCATAAAGCTCCAACAGGATGGTTTGGTGGATGCTCCTGTGTGCACCTTGCCGATGGTCCCCGCAGGCACATTGTTCAGGAGCTCCAGCACTGCCCACTGCATGGGACACCCCAGCCCTGTCCTCTTCTCATTTAAAGTCCAGCACGTTGACCTGTGGCACCGTTCCCCACCACAGCGAGGTCCAGGGAGCCGAGCTCGGCTCTCTGCTGCTCTTAGGCTGAGTCTCTACACGTTTTATAGATTCTATGATAAGTGCTCAACCTGAGCTTCCAAAAGCAGCTTAAAGGCCATGGTCAGCACAGCGGTGGTGTCAGTTTCAGGACTGCCCCTGCCCCCTGAAGTCACGCAGCTGCATAAACTGAGACTCTGAGAAACACACCAAGCCACCTGCCTCCACAGTCCAGGAGATGAAGCTCAGTGTGAACCAAGAGTCACACACAGACTAACTGAGGTGGTAGCAAAACCCCAGGGAGGTCAGAGAGAAATCAGAACTCTCACACACTGCAGGTTGGAGAGCGGAATCACTCAGCGCCCAGGGAAGGTTGGAGGCAGATTCCCATGAATGTAACCAGAGAAGCATCCTGTGATCTGCATCTCCATGCCAAGGTACATGTGCAGAGAAGGGAAAGCACGTGAACACAGAAGTGGTCCCCAAACCTCCAGCAGCCTTATAACAGTATCTAAAAACCAGGACCAACACGAACACCTCCTACGTGGGCAATGTGTGAATCCATTATGATCCGTTCTCAAGATGAATCACAATTTGGCATTTGGAATGGGAAACCCTGACACATTCAGCCAGATGTGGGGTTATCAGAGACGCGGTTCAGGATGACAGAATCAGGGTGTGGGAAGACTGCACATGGCCACATGTGGGGTTCTTGGAAGGCGACCAGCCTGTGCCCAAGAAAAGCCCAGGTGGTGGTGTGCACAGGGGGAGGGCCGCCTGGGGGGGAGGAGGGAGCGTTGGAGAGGGGAGTGCTCCCCGGGTGCAGGGTGGGTGATTATCTGAACCCAGGGCAGAGTCGGCACCTGCTCCCTGGAGGTCCTGGCGGTCCAGAGCTGGGCACTGTCCTCCAAGGTGGCCGCTCATGGTCCTTGCTTCCTGTGGTCCATGCCCTGATGTCCAGGTGCTGCTGCCTTCCCTGAGTAAGGGCTGACCCCCCAGTGGTAGAGGTGACTGTGTGCACATCTGAGGTTCCTCCTCAAGGGCAGGTCCACTGGGTCCCCAGCAGTGCTCACTCTCTGGGAAGCCAGCACCATGCCAGGGGGACACTCACGTGGCCCTGAGGAGGGGCCAGGGACTCTGAGTCTCCTGCTCAGCCATGTGGACCAGGAGCCTTGAAGTGAGCTTTCCAGCCCCACTGAGCCCTCTGCAAACTGCAGTGTGGCGACTGAACCAGAGACGAGGCTTCTGACCAAGGTACAAACCCCTGAGCTGCACCAGGAAACCATGGCTGGTGTGGTGCCCGAGGCTTTCTCCCTAACGCAGTCTGAGGATGGTTGTCCCAGCCAGAGCGAAGGGTGCAGTGCTGTGGACTGAGTCACAGAGCACTCTGAACACCAATGCCTCCATCAGAGGTGTGCTCTTTATAGCCCTGTGGGAAGGAGATGCCAAGATTCACCTCTGCAGTGAAGGCTCAGAAAAATGAGAGCATATTTTAAAGGCAATGAAGCCTGGGTTTCTCATAGTTGAAATCCTCATCTAGAAATAGGAAGGGGAAGGAGAAGATGTGTCCTTTTACATTCTGGATGAAGTTGGAGGCAAACATCTATCTATCTTTCTATATGTATATGTATACCTCTCCCTCTCTATACGAAATAGTAACAGATATCAACACAGCAGAAACATATTACTAAACAATTACTTAATGTAGACAGGAGTCATGAATACAGGTATGTATCGCATATGCGTGTGCACACACCTGTCTCCTCAGAAGCCTTCAAAGCTTTGAATGCTCAGAAGCAGTGAGCACCCCGGTGACAGAGGCTGATCTGTAAAGTATCCTCATTTAAAGGAAGTAGAGGTCTTTAGAGAAGAGGTGGCTTCCAGGAATGAGCAAGGCCATGTGTGGGCTGGGCTTCTTAGGTTTTGTTGCAAAGCAGGGAAGCTCCCATACAGCCATGTGGACATAACTGGAGGACACGGGAGACAGCTGGAGAGGTGGCTTCATGGTCATGTTTGAGAACAACATTAAAACAGGTAAATGGATGTGCCAATGTCCTTCCCGACGTAGATTAACAGTGAGTGAAGCAGCCTACGCCAGCGGAGAGCAAAGCCCTCCCTGCAGTATAAAGTGAGCTGACAACACGGAGGAGACTAGAATGGAGCCATGTGCCACAGTCTCAGAGCATTCCCCAGGCGGTGACGTGGGGCACCTGTCCTGATGCACAGGCCTGCTGGACACCCGCTAGCCCACTGACGGCAGGTCCCTTGGCTGATTGGCTGATGTGGGGACACCATGGTGGCGTGCCCAGAGCACTGCCGGCTGCTAGTCCCTGCCGTGGCCCCCCAGGGCCCCTCTCAGGTTTAATCAGGGGGAACCTTCACACTGATCCCTAGAGACGCTCTGTGCCTTCCCTGGACTGCACACAGTCCACAGGCCAGCCATCTCCAGGTCAGGGGAAGGCTAACTGTCACAGGATAAAGGACAGAAATGTCACTAAAAGCAGCCCAGGCTCCTGAGTCTACCTTAAACTACAAACACTAACAGCTACAAAGGATGCTGAGGTCAGGTGTGGCAGATCTTCGATGGAGCAGGTGACGGTATCTTATCAATGCTGGGTTGCCTGACTTCACAAAGGTGTAACAGATGTCCTTGTTGTTAGGAAATGCACACCAAAGTATTTAAAGAGGGGGAAATATGAAGTTTCCAAGTAGCTCTCAAGCAGTTCACAGAATGTTTGCACGTTCCTGGTGAGTAGCATGTGTACGTGTTCAGCAGACGTGAAGCCCTTCCTGATAGCTCCGTCCTCAAGCCTCCTGTGAGACTGGATCACAACATACATTAAAATGCACAATGTACCCATGTGAGCTCACTCGAGGAGCTGTGCTGCCCTGGGAAGCAGAGGACACCCCCTGGTGTCTTCCCACCCCACTCACTGCCCCTCCTGCATGACCAGGTCACCTCCCCTTGGGAAACACCAGTGCCCTGACCTTCACACACACACGACTGAGCTCCACTCACACCCGCCACCAGCACGGCTGGCCCACCAATCAGCTTGACGGAAGAGAGAGAACACCCAGGGCTGTTCCTAAAACTCTCACCCGGAATGGCCTCAGGAGCTGGGCAGGGGTCTGGTCCTCTCCAGACACAGAGAGGAGATGGACAGGAAGGACAGGTGTGAGAGGTGGCAGGGAAGTAAACACCCTGAGACCTGCAGAGCCTTCAGGAGTGATCACCAGAAAGAAAATAAACCCAAATTTCCCCAACCTAACCCAGACCAAGGTGGGTAGGGGAAGGGTCAACAGAGAGACATGAGGGAGGAGGACAGCTCAGAGGCTCACCCCTCAACAACACAGAAAATAATTACAAGGTGACGGAACATTGCTGTCCTTGAAGCAGATTGAGCTGTATAAAACAAAGAATAAACAGACCTGCTGGGCCCTGAGGTCACTGAGGGCAGTCCACGGTGACCAGCCACCCCCTTAGCTCAACATGGCCTCTCCCCACCTTCAGACAGCAGCAAATTAAACCAGAATGCCCTGAAGTGGGTTCTCTTAAGACCCCAGCTAGAAAGAATGTGTGCGTGGATCCCTACCAGGTGAAAGGGTCCAAGGCCCCTGACCCTCACCACCAACCAGGGCAACGGGCTGCAGCAGCCACCTGGGTAGGCCTGGGTGGACCCAGCGCTCCACTCGGCTGTCACCAGGCCCAGGCACAGAAGAGCAGAGGCCCACAGTTGGAGGTGGAGGAAGTCAGAGTCAGATCTGGGCAGGAAGGTGATCAGGCCCTGAGCAGAGAAGAGGGAAGGGAGCCTTAGGAGTGGGGCAGCAGAAGTGCTGAGCCCTGAGGAATCTGGGGAGATGGTGCCCAGGCCTGCACCTGCATGGGCCAAGCTGAGAGAAGACACCTGTACCTCCAGGACAGACCTGTGGTCCCCAGAGGGTGGCTGAGGCTGGGGAAAGCAGGACCAGAAGGGGCCTGAGTCCCCTAGGAGTAAAGGAGAGAGTCCAGACCAGTGCCACAGCCAGCAGATGAGTCAAGGCAGCAGTTTGCCTGGTTCGGGGCAATGGGCAGCCAGAGCCCCCAGCCTGACCCTCAGCCACAATGGTGGAGTGATAGTGATAGCCAGTGGATGCTGACTGGACACCAAGAGCAGTGGGTTTACTCCCAGGGATGCAAGGTGCTTCGACAAATGCAAATCTCTATATGTAAGTCTCCCCATGAGTAGACTTACAGCAAGAGTCACATGATTATCTCATGAATACAGAAAAAGCATTTGATGAAGGGCAATACCCATTCACGTTTAAAACACTAGAGAAACTAGGGATAGAAGGACTTTACCCAACATTTTAAAAATAGAAGGACTTTATCCAACATTTTAAAGGCTATATATGAGATACCCAAGACCAACGTCAGACACAATGGGGAAAAACTGAAATATTTCCTCTAAAAATAGGAGCAACTAATGATGTCCACTCTCTCCCTCCTATTCAACATAGTACCTGAAAGTATTACCTGAGCGATCACACAGGAGAAGGAAATAAAGGGACACGAGTAGGAAAGAGAAGAGCTCAAATTATCTGTTTGCTGATGATATGGTTAAATATTTAGAAGACCCAAGAAGCTCCAGCAGAAGATTTGTAGAGCTGACAAACAGATTCAGTAAACATTGATAAAGACCATTCCCAAGGGGTTTCCATGCCCCATCCAGCTCCCACCAGGGGAGGCTTTGGACGCTCAGAGTGACAACAGAAATGAGTTCCCAGATGGAGTGGAGGAGGTCCTGTCCTGCAGGACAGGAGCTTCAGATCTGCAGGTGGGGTGGTGTCCTGGGTGTTGGCAGAGGGTGTTTTCTCTCTGTGATGAAAAGGGCACTTGGACACATAGGCCTTGTTCCTCTTCTCTGCCTTATCCCTATAGGAGAAGGTGAAGAGTTCTTTCTCTTTAATTTTTTAATTGTTCTTTTTAGTTACACATGACAGTAGAGTATATTTTGACAAATCATTCATACATGGAGTGTTACTTCCCATTCTTGTTCGTACCTGACATGGAGTTTCACTGGTCCTGTATGCATATATGAACACAGGAAGTGAAATCTGATGATTGTACTGTTTTTCCTATTCCCCCCACTTCCCTTCATTCCCCTTTTTCTAATTCAATGAATTTCTATTCCCCACTGCTTACTGTGTGTTAGCATATGCATATCAGAGAGGTAATTAAGCCTTTGGTGTTTTGGAATTGGCTTATTTCACTTAGCATGATATTCTCCAAATTCATTCATTTACCAGCAAGTGCCAAAATTTCATTTTTCTTTAAGATTGAGCAATATCCCATTGTGTATATGTACCACATTTTCTTTTCCATTCGTCTCTTGAAGGGCACTTGGGTTGGTTGCATAGTTTGGCTATTGTGAGTTGAGCTGCTGTAAACTCTGGTGTATTTACATCACTGTAAAAAGCTGATTTTATGTCTTTTGTGTATGTGCTGAAGAATGGGATAGCTGGGTCTAACAGTGGTTCCATTCCAAGTTTTCTGAGGAATCTCCATACTGATTTCCAGAGTGGTTGTGCCAGTTTTCAGTCCCACCACCGATGTATGAGTGTGCCTTTTCCCCTACTTCCTTGCCAACATTTATTGTTGCTTATATAGTTGATAATTGCCATTCTAACTGGAGTGAGAGGAAATGTTAGAGTGGTTTTGATTTCCATTTCTCTAACTGCAAGAGATGATGAACATTTTTTCATGTATTTTTGACTATTTTTATTTCTCTGTGAAGTGTCTGTTCAGTTCCTAAGACCATTTATTGATTGGATATTTTTTGAGATCTTTTTATATCCTGGACATCAATGCTCTATCTTAGGTGCATATGTAAAGATTTTCTCCCATTCTATAGGCTCTCTTTTCATGTTATTGATTGTTTCCTTTGCCGTGAAAAAGCTTTTTAGTTCATGATCATTGCATCTATTGATTTCTTGATTTTACTTCTTGTGTTTTATGAGTCTTGTTAAGGAAGTCAGATTCTAGACTGACACAGTGGAGATTTGGACCTACTTTTTCTTCTACTCAACACAGAGTCTCTGTTCTAGTGCCCAAGTCTTTGATCCACTTTGAGTCGAGTTTCATGCTGGGTGAGAGATAGAGTTTTAATTTCATTTTGCTACATACAGATTTCAAGTTTTCCCTGCTCCATTTGTTGAAGAGGATATCCTTTCTCTGAGGTATATTTATGGTGCCTTTGTCTACTGAGGGATAACTGTATTTATGTGGGTTTGTCTCTGTGTCTTCCATTCTATATCACTGGTCTTCATGTTTATTTTAGTGCCAATACCATGCTGTTTTTGTTAGCATAGCTCTATTGTTCTGTTTGAGGTCTGGTATTGTGATTCCTTCAAGTTCACTCTTCTTTCTAAGGATTGCTTTGATTATTCTGGGGTCTCTTATTTTTCCCAATGAATTTCAAGATTGCTCTTTCTAGTTCCATGAAGAATATCATTGGGATTTTAATAGGAATTGTATTAAATCTATATATAACACTTTGGTAGTATGATCATTCTGACAATATTAATTCTGCCTATCCAAGAACATGGGAGATCTTTCCATCTTCTAAGATTTTCTTCAATTTCTTTCTTTAGTGTTCTGTAGTTTTCATCGTAGAGGTCTTTTACCCCTTTTGTTAGATTGATTCCCAAGTATTTCATTTTTTTGAGGGTATTGTGTTGGAGTAGTTTTCCTAATTTCTATTTCAGGGATTCATCACTGATATACAGGAACACGTTTGATTTATGGATGTTGACTTTATATCCTGCTATTTTGTTGAATTGATTTATGAATCCTGGTATAATTTTTCTGTCTTCTAAATATAGAAATAGTGCAAATAGTAATAGTTTGATATCTTCTTTCCCTATTCATATTTCTTTAATTCCTTTTGTCTGTCTAATTGCTCTGGTTAGAGTTTCCAGGACTATGTTGAATAGAAGTGGTGAAAGAGGGCATCCTTGTCTTGTTGCAGTTCTTAAAGGGAATCTTTCAATTTTTCTCCATTTAGAATTATATTGACCTTTGTTTTAGTATATATGGCTTTTATGTTCCTCCTGTCTCTAGTTTTTCTAGTGTTTGAACATGAATGGGTGCTGTATTTTGCCAAATGCCTTTTCTGCATCTATTGAGTTGATCATATGATTCTTGACTTTAAATATATGGATGTGATGAATTATGTTTACTGATGTTGAACCAACCTTGCATCCCTGGGATGAACCCCATTTGATCATGGTGTACTATCTTTTTAATATGTGTTTGGAGGCAATTTGCCAGAATTTTATTGAGGATTTTTGCATCTGTGTTCATCAAAGATGTCAGTCTGAAGTTTTCTGTCCTTGATGTGTCTTTGTCTAATTTTTGTATCAGAGTGATATTAGCTTCATAGAAAGATTTTGGAAGAGTTCCCTGCTTTTCTGTTTCATGAAATAATTTGAGAAGTATTGTGTTAATTCTTTGAAGATCATGTAGATCTTGGCTGAGAATCTGTCTGGTCCTGGGCTTTTCTTACCTGGTAGGCTTTTGATACTGTGCTCTATTTCATTGCTTGAAATCTAGCTGTTTAAATTGGGTATGTCCTCCTGATTACTTTGGGTACATCATGTGTCTCTAGAAGTTTGTTGGTGCCTTCAAGATTTTCTATTTTACTGGACTACAAATTTTCAAAATAGTTTCTTATTATCTTCTGTCTTTTGGCAATGTCCATCCTGATATTTCCTTTTCATCACAAATTTTGGTAATTTGCATTTCCTCTCTGTTTTTCTTCACTTGTGTGGCTAAGGGTTTATCCATTTTTTTTTCAAAGAACCAACTTTTTGTTTTGTTAATTTTTTGAATTGTTTCTTTTGTTTCAATTTAATTGGTTTTAACTTTGATATTTTTACCTCTCTTCTACTGTTTCTGTTGCTGATTTTTTCTTCTTCTTCTAATACTTTGAGATGTAATGTTAGTTCAATTCATTATTCTTTTAATGATTGAACTCAGTGCAATGAAATTTCCTCTTAGCACTGCCTTCATGTGTCCCAGAGATTTTGATATGTTGTATCAGTGTTCTCATTTACCTCTAAGTATTTTTTATTCTATCTCTGATTTCTTTTTCTCTCCATTCATTACTCAAGAGTATAATATTTGGGTTTCAGGTGTTATAGTAGCTTCTGTTTTTATGTTATTATTGATTTCTCATGTTAATCCATTGTGATATGATAAAATGGAGGGCACTATCTCTATTTTTTTTTTTGTATTTGCTAAGAGTTGCTTTGTGGCCTAATGTATGTTATCTTTTAGAGAAGGATTTGTGTATTTCTGAGAAGAAAGTGTATTTGCTCCTTGATGGATGAAACGTCCTATATTTGTCTATTAAATCTAAATTATTGATTGTATTATTTAGTTCAATACTTTTCTTTTTAGTTATTGCTTGGAAGATCTATCAAGTAGTGAGAGAGGTGTGCTAAAGTCACCCAGTATTATTTTGTTGTGGTCTATTTGATTCTGGAAATTGAGAAGGGATTGCTTGATGTATATAGATGCTCCATTGTTTGGGACATACTTACAATTGTTGTGTCTTGCTGATGTACAATTCCCTTAAGCAGTAGGAAATTGATTGTCATTTGCCTGTGAGGTGAGTCTCAAGGTGACAATCTATTTTTGGGTGTTGTTTTCTAATGCAATCTGTCAGTCTATATCTTTTGATTAATGAGTTAAGGCATTTATATTCAATATTATTACAGAGAAATTATTTTTATTCCATGTCGTTTTGGTTTATTTCTGGTTTTAAATTTGAATTGGTTTCCTTTGCTTGACTATTCCCTTAGTGTAGCTCCTCCCTTTGCAGATTTTCAATTTACTTTTTATTTCTTCTTCATGAAATATTTTATTGAGTATATTTTTTAGTGCCAACTTTCTGGTTGTGAATTCTTTTAATGTTTGTTTTCATGGAAGTTTTTTTCAACATCAATTCTAAAGCTTTGTTTTGCTGGGTATAGTATTCTTGGTTGGCATCCATTTTCTTTCAGAGCTTGGTATATATCATTCAAAGATCTCCAAGCCTTGAGGATCTGGTTTGACAAGTCAGCTTAGGTCTGGATTAGTCTCGTCTAAATATGACCTGGTTGTTTTTGTTTGTTTGTTTGTTTTCTACTAGCCTTTAAAATTCTATCCTTGGTCGGTATGTTGGCATTTTCAAAATAATATGCTTTGGTGGGGGTCTGTTATAATTTTGTGTATTTGGGGTCCTGTATGCCTCTTGTTTTTGATTTTCCATTTCATTCCTAAGGTTTGGGACATTTTCTGATATTATTTCACTGAACTGATTGTGCATTGCTTTGGTTTGTATCTCTGAGCCTTCATCTATTCATAAATCTTAAACTTGGCCCTTTCAGGTTATCCCAGATTTCTTGGAAGTTCTGTTCATGGTCAACTTTATTTTCAAGATTATATATTTTGTCTTCATTGCCTGAAACTCGGTCTTCTAAGTGGTCTAGTCTGTTGCTTTCCATTGAATTTTTAATTTGGTTTCTTTTTTAAAATTTATTATTTTTTCCATTTCTACAGACTGCATTTTGATTCATTGTACACAAATGAGGTACAACGTTTTGTTTCTATGGATGTGCACGATGTAGATTCATACCATTCATGTAATCATGCATGTACATAGGGTGATGATGCCTCAGTCCACCATCTTTCATACCCCAGCCAGTCACCTCCTCCCTCTCATTTCCCTCTATGTCATCTAAAGTTCCTCCATTCTTCTCTCACCTCCAACTCCCCTCACTCCCATTTTATATCATCATCCACTTATAAAGAAAAAAATCCAACCTTTGGTTTTTTTGGGATTAGATTATTTCACTTAGCATGATATTCTCCAATTCCATACATTTATCTGCAAATGCCATAATATTATTCTTCTTTATGGCTGAAAACTTTACACCAAAAACACAAAGAACCCAATCAATAGATGGGTCAAGGAACTGGATAGACAATTTACAGAAGGTATACAGGTGATTAATAAATATATGAAAAAGTATTCAACATCTCTAATAATTAGAGAAATGCAAATTAAAACAACTCTAAGATTTCATCATACTCCAATTAGAATGGCTATTATCAAGAACAAAAACAATAATAGATGTTGGCATGGATGTGGGGAAACAGGCACACTTATACATTGCTTATGGAGTTGCAAATTGGTGCAGCCACTCTGGAAAGTAGTGTGGAGATTCATCAGAAAACTTGGAATGGGCCTACCTTTTGACCCAGCTCCTCGGTTTATACCCAAAGGACTTAAAATCAGCAAATTACAGTGATGCAGCCACATCAATGTTTACAACAGCTCAATTCACAATAGCTAGATTGTGGAACCAACCTAGATGCCCTTCAACAGATGAATGGATAAACAGACTGTGGTTTATATAATTCAGTTTCTTGATTCCTTCATTCTGAGGATTTATGGTCGATTTTGTTTCCAGAATCTCTGTCTCTTTATTGGAGTGATATTTCACCTCCTGTGTTTTCCCTCTGGCATCACTCCTTACATCATCCTTTACCTCACAGTTCAGAGTAACTACGTACATTCCAAACTCCTTCTCTGACATTTCTTCCACTGTGGTGTCAATGAATTCTGTTATTGAAGTACTTTACTTAGTTTGGGGTGATTTGTTCACTTGCTTTTTCGTGTTGGTTGTGTGTCTACCCATCTAAGAGTATGGAACTGAGGCAGTAGAGTTTCTATTCTGTGGGCTTTAGTGCCCCTGAACGTGTTCAGTACCTCACGGTTTAGGGGAAGACAAATAATAAGAAGAAACAATGCAAACAATATACAGCATTAAACCAAAGAGTCCCTGCTATTACTTCTAAAACTTTAATTCTCATACTAAACAGAACTGATATGATCAATTATTTCATGCAATAAAAAGAGTAAGTTTGCAAAAGACTTTATGATTTCAAATGGTGGAAAGGAAGAGAACAGAAGTGATGGAAGATGTGATGATAAGGAGGCAAGAGGAGAGAAAATGGAAGCAAGAAATTAAAGGAGGAGCAAAAGAAAGAACAATGAAGATTGACTGTTAGCAGAAGAAAAGAGAAAGAGAATCAAGGGAAACAGATAAGTGAGAGAAATATATATATGTATAAATTTAAGAAATAAAAGAATACAAAACAAAACTGAAATATACTGACCAAATATCTTAGTCCTCCAAAAACTGACCCATGAAAGATAACTGGCTTCAGTAATGTAGGAAAGAGAAAAAAAAAACAAATATAAATATGTATAAATGTCCATTAACCATAAGGTAACAAAGTTCACTATTAATCAGAGAAAATGACAAAGGAAAAAAAGAGATCCCAATGAAAAGGTGTAAACTGACTTTCATTGGAGTTCGAGACCCTCGGCTTCCTTTCTTAGCAGGGTTAGTGGGGTCGTGTGGAGTGCGATGCTTGCTCTATTTCCAGAGTGGGCTGCTGGATTGAGGGAGGAAGTCCCACAGGCAGGACCACTGGAGGCAGGTCCAGGCTTAGATGTGCTCCAGGCCCTCACTGGATGTCAGTCGGTCTGTAGGGTTTAAATCTTTGCACCTCCAGGATCCAGCAATTGCCAGTCCATACTGGAAGACTGCACCCCAGGATCTTCCCTGGGCTCCACTCGTGTGGTGGAGGAGCCAATTCTTATTCCATGAGGTTCCCTGTGGACTCCGCATTTCATGGTCTCTGGCTCAATCTCCAACTCAATCTCTCCAGCCCCACCCTATTGAATTCCCAGCCAGGCACATCTCTCCCAGCCGGTCCTGTAAGCAGGTGGACTGGAAGGGGAGGGGGCAAACCAGGTGACTTTCCAGGACCGTCATCCCCTGTGTAAACCTCTCTCCTTCTTTAATGTTCTCCTGGTCACTTAGCCACACTCTATGTCATGAAGTGTGGGTTTGCCAGGCTTGTATTTCAGGCCAAACTCGAGTTTGCCAGGATATGGCCCCCTCAGCTGCCGCCCCCACACCCTGGCTGCAAAATGGATCCAATGTCTCTGCACACAGCTGAGGGAGAAGGGGCTTCTTCCCTGCACAGGGATGTGGGGCGGCCACCTTTCACTTTACTTGGGCAGTGTTTTTGATCTCTAAACTCTTCATACATAGACATGTCTCAGGCCTCCTAGAAATGTGGGTTCCTTTAATTCCCTTATCCTTCCAATTTGCTTGAGGAGGGACCGCTCTGACTGGTGCCTCTGACCACTGCAGTGGCTCTGGCACTGGGGATTTCTTCCTCATTTTATTATATCCAAACTAGTGAGTCCCTGGTCTGCTTTGAATGTCCAGGGTTAAGTTTCAGTAAGTCCTCCCCTCCTTTTTTATTTTGCTCACTGACCTTGTTGAGAAGTTTTCTGTCTGCTTTCTTGGTTTCATACCACAGAGCTTCCAGGAAAGCGAACTTCTCTACTCCTCCGTCTTAACCCCCTGCCCAAGCGTCTTTCCTTATTGCTCACAAGTAACTGATCTCCTTTCCTCCGCAGAGGACGTCACACTGGATGAGGACACTGCTCACCCGTCCCTCGCTGTGTCACCTGATGGAAAGCATGTGCATTTCGTGCATATGAAGCAAGTTGTTCCTGATTATCCTGAACGATTTACTGTAATGCCATTCATGCTGGGTTCCAACAGGTTCTCGAGCAGCCGTCACTACGGGGAGGTTGAAGTAGCAGGGAAGATCAGGTGGAAAATAGGGCTGTGCTTGGATTCAGTTAAGCGGAAACTACCTTATGTCTACACCTTCCCTGAGAATGGTTTCTGGTCCCTTTCGCTGAAGGATGGCAGGTACCACGCCCTTTCTGTGCCACGCTTTGCTATTAATGTTCAGGCAGCCCCTGAGATAGTGGGCGTATTTTTGCAATATGAGGCAGGGTTGATCTCTTTTTATGATGTGAAGGCATCTGCCATTCTCTATACTTTCAAAAGCAAGTTCACTCAGCCCCTCGGGCGTATTTCTACCCTGGACCTCTTATTGAAGGAAACACTTGGGGTCTTAACATCCTCAAGCTGACAGACGGCTCTGATTTTCACTGGGGCAGAATGGAGACACATTCCCCAGGGTCATCCCTATAGCCCCTGGGTGCAGAAGTCATTCCCCAGCCAGGATGCTGTAGGCTAGGGTGTGAGGCTCCATCAGGGCCCTGGCTGCCCCAGTGCTGTGGGGACTAAGAGGGGTCCTGCTCACAGGACCAACTCCAGCACTCATCCACCCCTGCCATCCTGGCTAGACTCACTACCAAAAGTGGTGAGCTCCATTTCTCAACAGTCATCTCCAGTTTTGCACCATGCCTCACAACAGAGCCAAACATCAAGGGCTGCCTTTTTCCACAACTGTCTTTGAGTTAAATTCAATGACTTGGACATAGTGTTATACTCCGAGTCATGACCTCAATAAATTGTGTCTTGTAGCAACTGACACACCTGCACTCAGAGACGTTTCCATGCGGAAACCATCACACAAGCTCTCCTCTTTC
The DNA here is from genome assembly GCF_902686445.1 of Sciurus carolinensis. Classification (NCBI taxonomy): domain Eukaryota; kingdom Metazoa; phylum Chordata; class Mammalia; order Rodentia; family Sciuridae; genus Sciurus; species Sciurus carolinensis. The sequence continues at coordinate 1,886,094 of NW_025920112.1, forward strand.
CCTACATGACTCAGCACATTTCCTTACCCTCATTAACAATTGCTATTGAAAGATAGAGGGAGCCCGCACCTGTATAAACACAGGCTTCCCCAAACTGCCCCCAGCCTCCTGAAAGTGGCAAAGAATTTTCTGTCTCTCATCTTATCTGTGAAGGCCAGGGGGCTGACCCAAGAGCAAACCTTGCTAATGACAACCCTCCTCTCGGAGGTCAGGGTGACTCAGAACTTAAGATAACATGCTTTACAATTGTGTATGTTAACCAATCAGGAAGAACACTGTAAAACTGCTTGCCTTTCATTATAAAAACCCTGCTAACGAGGGCTGGGGGCCTCTTAGCGTCACCGGTTGAGGACGCAGAGGACCAGGCTCGAGCTTGCTAATAAGTGACTCTTTGCTGCTTGCATTGATCGTGGTCTCTGGTGGTCTTTGCGGGGTCTCGAGCCTTTGGGCACAACACTATACAGTTGATTGACAAATGTCATGTAAATCATGGCATACCGTTGATTGGATGTGTGAGATCATTTGTGTAATTGTCACCACAATCATATTAACTACTGCATGCTGCATATTTAATTTCGAGGACCTGTTTCTGGAGAGAGGTAGCAGAGGATGGGAGAGCATGACTGAGACGGGGGTCTGAGATGACCTCGCGGCTGTGGTGCTCCTGCTGCCTGGGAATGTTTCTGTGCCAGGGCACAGGAAGCCCAGTTGCTATGGTAACACCCCTCCCCAACAGGCTTTGTGCAAGAGTCTTACCAGCTCTGACCTTGATCTCAGGCACATAACTCCCAGGGACAGAGGATTCTCTTGCTCGACAACCACAGTGGTTCACCAGCTCTGCTTCTCCTGAGCCTGCCAGCTTAACAGTGGCTTTAAACAATGGACCTCCTTGATCCCTGCACAAAGCTCCTAACATCACAATTGCAACTGTGGAAAAGCTGCATAGATGTTTCTAGTTCTGTAACTTTTCTGAGTACAAAGAATGCCTTAAACAATCAGTGAATTAATCCCTGGTGGCTTTAACTGAGTAGTAACTGAAGGCATGTGGGGTGTGGCTGGAGGCGGTAGGTCACTGGGGTTGTGCTCCATACAAATACCTACCCGCAAGTCATAACCCCAGTGCAGGTGGACAGTGCAAATCAGGATTGCCAGCACAGGAGCCATTTATAAGAGCTGCTCAGCCACAAGCAGTCAGGAAATGAGGAACTCATGAAGGAAGCAAGGGGCCAGCTGACCCAGCTGTCAGCTGTTGTGATCCCTGGAGTGTGCCTGGGCTAGGGTGACTGAAACAGGCACAAAGAGAACAGGCCCCGGGGCATGCAGGCTCCAGTATTGGGGGAAGCGAGCTTGGCTGCTGGCGCCGCATCGTAGGAGCTGTTGAGAAGACCCAATGACAACCACACAGGAGCGTCTGCCCTCAGGGTTGATACTGGGTACTTCACATCCACAGTGGAGAATACGAGACCTGAAGAGCTTTAGACTCCACATCTCAAAGGTGGCTCTCGTGGGAGACCGCTGAGCTCCAGATCCAGCAGAGACCTGCATCTCCCAGGCAATAGGGAGTGTGGTCAAATCTAAAATACCCACCCCAGAGTTCCAAAGGTCAGCCAAGACTAAATTCCCACCACTGGACCTGCCAACCGAGAACACGCCCCACCCGGCTGTAGGAGCACAGAATTGGTCAGCGGACCCCGGTCTGTCCCACCCTGTGCTGAGAGGCTGGATGCAACTTTGGCTCCTATTGGGCAGCACAAGGACCCTGGAGTTACCACCTTCACCCTTGAAGCAAGGACTGCAGAGTCCAAAACTACACAAAAAGAATAAAGACCTATCCTTCCCAACACTTTTGACCACCTCAGTAGAAACAAGCCCTTTATATCTTATTAAGATTTTTAAAAATGTTTTTTCTCTTAATTTTTCTGTTTTCTCATTTTCCTAAATCTCCCCATTTTCTACTCTTTTACTTATATTTTTTATTCCTTCAAAAATTATTTCTTTATATTTTATTATTTTAAAAGTTTTGCATTCTGTGAGATTATATGGGTGTGTGGGTGGGTGTTTGTTCTCACTGAATGGATGGGATCAAAAACATAAGTATACATACACATTCATATAATTTAACTTTCATCTTTTATTAACTTCTTTGAATTCATCTAATTAGTCATACCTGACAGTAGCACGCACTTTGATGCATCATAAATCAAGGGAGTATAATTTCTCCTTCTTTCGGTTGCACATGATGTTGAAACCCACTGGTCAAATAGTCATATATGTACATAGGGTAATATGTTTGATTCATTCTACTGTCCTTCCTCACCCATAACCCCTTCCCTCCCATTACTCCCCTCTACATAAACCAAAGTTGCTCTATTTTTTCCTATCCCCCCATTGTGAATTAGCCCCCATATATAAGAAAAAACAGTCAACCTTTGTTTTTTGGGGATTGGCTTATTTCGCTTAGCATGATAGTCCTCAGCTCCATCCATTTACTGGCAAATGCCATCACTTCGTTCTTCTTTAAGGCTGAGAAATATACCATCATATATTTATGTATATCACATTTTCTTTATCCACTCATCTGTTGATAGGCACCTAGGTTGGTTCCATAATCTAGCTATTGTGAGTTCGGCTGCTATAAACATTGATGTGGCTGTGTCACTGTAGTGTGCTGATTTTAAGTCCTTTGAGTATAAACCAAGGAGTGGGAGCTATGTCAAATGGTGGTTCCACTCCAAGTTTTCAGAAGAATCTCCACACTGCTTTCCAGAGTGCTTGCACAAATTTGCAGTCCCACCAGAAATATATATATATATATGCCTTTTTTCCCTACAACTTCATCAGCATTTATTTTTATTTGTCTTCTTGATCATTGTCATTCTGAGTGGAGTGAGATGAAACAGCAGTTTAATTTTAATTTCTATCTCTGTAATTGCTAGAGATTTTGATCATTTTTTTCATATATTTGTTGGATTATTGTATTTTTTCTTCTGTGAAGTGTCTGTTCAGTTCCTTGACCCATTAATAGATTGGGTTATTTGTTTCTTTGGGGAGTGTTTTGAGTTCTTTATATATCCTAGAGATTAATGCTCTCTGTGGTGCATGTGGTAAAGGTTTTCTCCTGCTATGTAAGCTCTCTCTTCACATTATTGATTGCTTCCTTTGCTGAGAAGAAGCTTTTTACTTTGAATCCATCCCATTTATTGATTCTTGCTTTGATTTTCTTGTGCTTTGGAAGTCTTGTTAAGGAAGTCAGATTCTAGGCTGACATGGTAGAAATTTGGATCTATTTTTTCTTCTATTAGGTGCAGGGTGTCTGTTCTAGTGCCTAACTCTTTGATCCACTTTGAGTTGAGTTTCATGCAGGATGAGAGATAGGGGTTTAATTTCATTTCGTTACATATGGCTTTCCATTTGTTGAATAAGCTATATTTTCTCCAGTGAATGGTGTTGGCACCTTTGTCTAGTGTGAGATATCTGTATTTATGTGGGTTTGTCTCTGTGTCTTCTATTCTGTACCACTGGTCTACATACCTGTCTTGGTGCCAGTACCACGCTGTTTTGTTACTCTGGCTGTGTAGCGTAGTTTAAGGTTTGGTAATGCGATGCCTCCTGCTCCTTGCTAAGAATTGCATTGACTATTCTGGGTCTCTTATTTTTCTCCAATTGAATTTCATGACTGCTTTTTTCTGGTTCTATGAAGAATGTCATTGGGACTTTAATAGGAATTGCATTAAATCTGTGTAATGCTTTTGGTAGTATGGCCATTTTTGCCTGTATTAATTCTGCCTCCAGGAGGATGGGCGATCTTTCCATCTTTAAAGTCTTCTTTGATATCTCTTTAGTGTCTTGTAGTTTCCATTGTAAAGGTCTTTCACCTCTTTTGCTAGATTGATTTCCAAGTTTTTTTTTTTTTTTGAGGCTATTGTGAATAGGGTAGTCTTCTTAATTTCTGTTTCAGTGGATTCATCACTGATGTATAGGAAAGCATTTGATTTATGGGTATTGATTTCATATCCTGCTACTTTCCTGAATTCATTTATTAGTTATAGAAGTTTCGTGGTGGAATTTTTTTGATCTTCTAAATATAGAATCATGTCAGCAGCAAATAGTGATAGTTTGAGAATTTTTTTTTCTATGTGTATCACTTTAATTTCTTTGGTCTGTCTAATTGCTCTGACTAGGTTTTCAAGGACAATGTTGAATAAAAGTGGTGAAAGAGGGCATCCCTGTCTTGTTCCAGTTTTTAGAGGGAATGCTTTCATTTCTTCTCCATTTGAATGTTGACCTTGGGTTTAGCATACAAGGCATTTATAATGTTGAGGTATGTTCCTACTATCCCTATTTCTTTCTAGTGTTTTGAACATGAAGGGATGCTGTATTTTGTCAAATGCCTTTTCTGAAACTATCAAAATGATATGATTCTTGTTTTTAAGTCTATCAATGTGCTGAATTACATTTTTTTATTTCTGTTTATTGAATCAACCTTGCTTCCCTGGGATAAACCCCACTTCATTGTGGTGCACTAACTTTTTAATATGTTTTTAATGTGATTTGCCAAAATTTTATTGCATCTATGTTCATCAGGGACATTGGTCTGAAGTTTCTTTCTTTGATGTGTCTTTTTCTAGTTTTTGTGTCAGGGTGTTACTAGCTTCATAGAATGAGTTGAAAGGCTTGCCTCCTTTTCTATTTCATGGAATACTTTGAGGAGTGTTGGCATTAGTTCTTCTTTGAAGGTCTTGTAGAACTATCTGAGAATTCATCTGATCCTAGAGTTTTCTTGGTTGGTAGGCTTTTGATGGTGTCTTCTATTTCATTGCTTGAAATTGATCTGTTTAAATTGTATACGTCCTGATTCAGTTTGGGTAGAGCATGTCTCTAGAAATTTGTTGATGTCTTTGAGATTTTCCATTTTGTTGGAGTACAAATTTTCCAAATAATTCCTAATTTTCTTCTGTATTTCAATAATGTCCATCATGATAGTTCCTTTTTCATATCAATTTTAGTAGTTTGAGTTTTCTCTCTCCTTCACTTCATTAGTGTGGCTAAGGGTTTATCAATTTTATTTATTTTTTCAAAGAACTAACTTTTCGTGTGGTCAATTTTTTCAATTGTATCTTTTGTTTCAATGTCATTGATATCAACTCTGATTTTAATTACTTTCTGTCTTCTGCTGCTTTTGGTGTGGATTTGTTCTTCTTTTCCTAGGGCTTTGAGAAGTAATGTTAGGTATTTGTTTGTTGACTTTTTATCATTTTAATGAATGAGCTCAATGCAATGAATTTTCCTCTAAGTCCTGCCTTCATAGCGTCCCAGAGATTTTGATGTGTTGTACTGGTGTTCTCATTTACCTCTAAGAATTTTTTAATCTTTTCCCTGATGTCTTCTGCCATCCATGCATCATTCAATAGTGTATTATCTAGTCTCTGGGTGTTGGAGTAGCTTCTATTTTTTATTTTATCACTGATATCTAATTTCATTCCATAATGATTTGATAGAAGTCAGGGTATTATCTCCATTTTTTTTAAATTAATAAGAGTTACTTTGTGGCACAAGATATGGTCTATTTTAGAGAAAGATCCATGTGCTGCTGAGAAGAAAGTGTATTCACTCATTGATGGATGAAATATTCTATATGTGTCTGTGAAGTCTAAATTAAATTTCTTTATCAATAAACTGATAAATGAAAAATACCTGGTTTCAAATATGGTAGAGACGCTAGGGGGAAATGTCCTGATGGAAAATTGAACGCGTGTTTCCACGGGCATTCGAGTCTCTCAGTCCTGCTCCCACTTTTCACAGGGTCGCCAGGCCCAGACGAGCCTGTGCAGACTCAATCATAATCCCAAGATCTGGGTTTCAGATGCCCCAGACTTGGTCCCCTTGCAGTCCCAAGATCTCAGTGCTGTTCCAATTTGCTGAGCGATCACCAGGGATTCACTCACACAGAGGAGCGACCCTGAAGGAAGCAGCAAAGATGGCGGTCACCAGTGTTCTCAAGAGGAAGACCCCAGGCACAGCCAGACTCACAGGCACTCCAGCACTGGATCTCCAGGTCCTGGCTGGTGTCCCCACACAGAGGCAGCTGCACCCCTACATGGCAGTGGTGGCGACTCTGCTGGTCCCTTGGGCCCCTGGGTCCCAAGAGGGAGGTGGCCACGTGCAATCACACCTGCAGGCCCTGGCACGGACCTCTGGATGGCGTGGCAGCGGGGCCACAGCAGTGGTGGTGGTGGGTGGCAGCAGCAGCCTTGACTTCCATCTTAATTGCTTTGCTCTTCACTCATTGATCATGTAGCCATGGTTTGACTTGGTTGGGGTAAAATTATCCCTAGGTTTGAGTTGGCTTGATTGTACATTCGTGCGTTTGTGCCTTGGTTTTGTCCTTCTTGTTGCCCCTTCTTAGTCTCTTCCTGCACTAGCAGCCATGTTTTCCTGCTCTGACTTGCGCTCTCCCATTTTTATCACCTTTTCCCCCATCCTTGTGATCATCATATGCTACCTATCTCCTGTCCTCCTCCACTCGCCTTTTAAATGTTCCAGATTTTCTCTTGCCTTCTTGGTCTATTTTCTCTTCCCTTAACAAGTGAACTCTCGCTTTCTGATATTATCATATGATCTGCATAATTCCTACCCCATTTGTGTAGTGATTATTAATATGGTGGATGATGTAGTAGATGCCCCCATTTAATGCCTGGTCTAGGTCAGGTTTTATTGTTGGTGCTGATGTTAAATGCTGACCCCCTCCATTCCTACACAAGTGATGACTAGTGCTACAGGTGTCCAGGAGGACACGGACGTTTATCTTAAGACCATACATCTGTTCCCAACCGTAGTGCTGTTCTTGGTTCCCCCTTTCTCTAAGAGAGGTTGAAAGTGATCGGGACACTTGAGGTTCACAGAGCAGAGACCCTCATGGGGAGCAGTGATCACGACTCAGCCGGGGCACAGGGAATCCCACTGCACACAGCATCTAGTCCCATCTGATCCTCAACAGCTCTTCAACACAGAACAGGGGAGAGAAAAACCTTGGTCAGAAGCTTCATCCATGGTTCTGTCCCCACACTGCAGTTTGCAGTGGGCTCAATGGGGCTGGAAAGCTCACTTCAAGGCTCCTGGTCCACATGGCTGAGCAGGAGACTCAGAGTCCCTGGCCCCTCCTCAGGGCCACTGTGAGTGTCCCCCTGGCATGGTGCTGGTTTCCCAGAGAGTGAGCACTGCTGGGGACCCAGTGGACCTGCCCTTGAGGAGGAACCTCGGATGTGCACACAGTCACCTCTACCACTGGGGAATCAGCCCTTACTCAGGGAAGGCAGCAGCACCTGGACATCAGGGCATGGACCACAGGAAGCAAGGACCATGAGTGGCCACCTTGGAGGACGGTGCCCAGCTCTGGACCGCCAGGACCTCCAGGGAGCAGGTGCCGACTCTGCCCTGGGTTCAGATCATCACCCACCCTGCACCCGGGAGCACTCCCCTCTCCAACGCTCCCTCCTCCCCCCCAGGCGGCCCTCCCCCTGTGCACCCCACCACCTGGGCTTTTCTTGGGCACAGGCTGGTCGCCTTCCAAGAACCCCACACATGGCCATGTGCAGTCTTCCCACACCCTGATTCTCTCACCCAGAACCGCGTCTCTGATAACCCCACATCTGGCTGAATGTGTCAGGGTTTCCCATTCCAAATGCCAAATTGTGATTGATCTTCTGAACGGATCATAAAGTATTCACACATTCCTCACGTAGGAGGCTCGAGGTTTTGGGACCACTTCTGTGTTCTCTCTGACTTCCCTGGGGTTTTGCTACCACCTCAGCTAGTCTGTGTGTGACTTTTGGGACACTGTGAGCTTCGTGTCCTGGACTCTGGAGGCAGGTGGCTTGGTTTACTTCTCAGAGTCTCAGTTTATGCAGTTCTGTGACTTCAGAGGGAAGGGGCAGTCCTGAAACTGACTGTGTGCTGTGGTGACCATGGCCTTTAACCTAGTTTTCACGCTCAGGTTGAGCACTACCACAGAATCTACACAATGTGCACAAAACTCAGCCAGGGCAGAGCAGGGAATGGAGCATGGCTTCCTGGACCTGGAGCAATCGGTGGGTACTGAGTACGTCAAGGGGTACCCACTTCATATGGGAAGGTGAACAGCTTCTGCTTATTTAATTCACTGCATGTGTATGTTAATGAAAGTGATTGTGAGAAAAATTACATGATGGTCATATACATCCGATATTGTAGAACATGAATGACATAACATTTGTCAATTAAATATATATAAAAATTGATAAGGAGGAGAAGGAAGTATGCTGTGGAATGTTGGGACCTGGGAGGGGCTTATATGATGGTTCCTGCATGAAAACATGTTTAATTACGTGTGTGTCAGTTGCTGCAATTGACGAGTTTATTTTAGTGCTTTTATTTTTAACTTTATTTGTTTTAATGAGTTACACATGACAGCAGAATGCATTCTGATTTTTTGTGCATGAGTGAAGCACACATATTCATTTCTCTGGTTGTATATGATGGAGAGTTCACCGTTCGTGTGATCATACAAGTACCTACAGTAATGATGACAATCTCATTCCACCATCTTTCCCACTCCTCTGCCCCCATCCCTCCCCTCACTCCCCTCTACCCAATCCAAAGTTCCTCCATTCATCCCTCTGCCCCACATTATATATCAGCATCCACATGTCAGAGAAAACATTTGGCCTTTGTTTTTTGGGGTTGACTTATTATTTTGCTCAGCATGATAGTCTCCAAATCCATCCATTTACCTGCAAATGCCATGATTTTATTCTCCTTTACGGCTGAGTAATATTCCATTGAGTATATGTACCACAGTTTCTTGATCCATTCATCTATTGAAGGTCATCTAGGTTGGTTTCTAAGCTTAGCCATTGTGAAGTGACCTGCTATAAACATTGATGTGGCTGCATCACAAGAGGCAGGTTTATTGAGGTCACAAATCTGAGTATAAAACTGGGCTCAAGTCACTGATTTTGGTTCCAGGACAGTTGTGGAAATAGGCAGCACTTGATGTTCAGAGCTGAAGAACCAATAGCTTGAGATTGAAAGTAGAACACTCTGAATCAGCCCTAAGGCTGGTGAGAAACACACAAGAGATATTTGTTGAGAAATGAAGTTCTTCAGTCTTACTAGTAAGTCTAGGTAGGAAAGCAGAGCTGGATGGGTAGTGGAACTGGCCCTGAGATTGGGACCACCCTTAGTCCCCCAAGACTGGGAGGAGCCAGGTTCCTTAGGGGTCCTCACACCCCAGCCCTGCAGTATCCTGGCTGGGGATGGCCCCTGATTCATTGTCCCTGAGGATGATCCCTGGGGAGCGGGTCTCCATTCTGCTCCACTGAGAGTCAGAACCACCTGGAGTCCGAGGCTCTCATCCCTGTGTGTCCCCTGGGGCCCGAGGTCCAGCTTCACAGGCTGGGTGAACTTGGTTTTCAATGTACAGAGAATGGCAGATGCCTTCACATCATGGAAAGAGATCAACCCTTTCTCATATTGCAAACATACCGCCACTATCTTAAGGGGTGTTTTCTCAACATTAATAACAAACATGGCACAGAAAGGGCATCTCCTACCATCTGAGAAAGGGACCAGGAACTGTTATCAGGGCAGGTGTAATTACAAGGCATTTCTCGTTTAGCTGAATCTAGCAGAGGCCTATATCCCACAGGTACTTGTCTGGTACTACAACCTCCCAGTTGATGTGGACACTAACGACACTCTTCCGTCCAGCACAAGTGGCACAAGTGTAAATCAAGCAGGGTAATCAGGAACATCTAGCTTCGTTCGTAGGCAGAGTTTGCACATGCTTCCTATCAGGTGGCATAGCAAGGGAGGGATGAGCAGTGTCCCCATCCAGTGTGACGTCCTCTTCGGAGGAAAGAAGATCAGGTACTTGTGAGCAATAAGGAAGACATGAGTGGAGGCTTTAAGATGGTGGAATAGAAAGGGTCACTTTCATGGCAGCTCTGGGTGGGAAACCACAAACTAGGTAACTTCTCAGCGAGGTATGTGAACAAAAAAAGTGATTTGCTGGAATTTAACACTGGATGTTCAAAGCAGATCAGGGACTCAGAAAGTTGGCTGTAATAAAATAAGGGAGAAATCCCCAGTGCCACAGTCACTGTCATGGCCAGAGGCACCAGCAGAGTGGTCCCTCCGCCAGCAAAGTGCAGGCAGAAGGGAATTAAAGGCACCTGCACTTTTAGGACATGAGGCAGGTCTCAGTACAGAGTTCAGTTTTCAAAAGCACTGACTACTGAAATGAAGTTTGTGCTGCTCCACATCTTTTGTAGGACAGAAGCCCCTTCTCCCCCAGCTGTGTGCAGAGGACAGGGGGACCAATCTGAAGCCATGGAATGGGGGTGGTAGCTGAATGAACAATTCCTGGCAAACCTGAGTTGGCCTGAAATACAGGTCTGGCAAACTCACGCTGCATGACACAGAATGTGCCTAAGTCACCAGGGGAACATCAGACTTGGGAAGAGGTTGACAGGGGACAACGGTCCTGGAAACCCACCCAGCTCTTCCACTGTTGCTCCAATCTGGCTGCTTGCAGGACCAGCTTGGTGAGCTGCACCTAGCTGGAAATTCAAAAGAGCCGGACTGGAGACAGTGAGTTTGGGGACTGAACCCAAGGCCAGGAACCACGGGACCCTCAGGTGACATAGTAGACTAAGAATTGGCTCCTCCACCATAGGAGTGGCACACAGGGGAGACTCCCTGGCTGTGGCCTTCCAGGGTGGACCAGCAATTGCTGGGCCCTGTGGGTGCACTTGTTTAAACCTCCAGACTCCTTGGCATTCAGGGCAAGGCCTGGAGCCTATCTAAGCCTAACCCACCTGCAGGAGCTTGGCCTATGGGATTACCTCTCACCCTAGCGGCCCCACCTGAGGGTCCAGGAAGGATCATTCTCCAGACAACCCCACCAACTCTGCTGAGGAAGGAAGCTGAGACTCTTGAACTCCAACAGAAAGAATTCTTGACCTTCTGATCAAGATCTGTATGTTTTTTCCCTTTTCATTTACACTTTTTAATTGTGACCTTAATGGTTTATGGACATTTATCAATATTCATATCTGTTTTTTCTCATTCCTAGCATGTGTGAAGCCAGTTTTTATCATGGATGAGTTGTAAGAGGACTACAGTGTTTGATTAGTATATTTCAGTTTTGAATGTATTCTTTCATTTTTATTTCATTTTTAATTTAAAAAATTTTTACTTTATTATACATAATATATGAAATACACATCATAAATATAAATATACAAGAAAAAACATACATTTTTCCGTGTTTCCTGTTTCTCTAGATTTATTTCCCTCTTTTCTTCTGCTAACAGCCAATCTCTATTATTCTTTCTTTTGTTTCTCCTTTAATTTTTACTTCTATCTTCTCTCCTCCTCCCTCACAACCATCACATCTCACATCACTTCTGTTCTCTCCCTGTTCACCATTCAAAATTGTTAACTCCTTTGCAAATGTAGTGTAATTTTCTGGCAATCTCATCATACCATTACTGTTTATAGTGACAACTACCATTGTAGACATCATAGCAGAAACTTTTGGTTTAATGCTGTATATTGTTTGCATTATTGTTATTATTTGTCTCCCCCTAAATGGTTAGGTACCAGAAACCTTCAGGAACACTATATGTCTGTAGGGTAGAATTTCTACTGCTTTAGATCCATAGTGTTAGAGTTGTACATATACAAATGACATGAAAAGCAAGGGGAAAAATCACCCCAAACAAACCAATATGCTTCAATTACAGAATCCATGGACACCTCAATGGAAGAAATGTCAGAGAAAGAGTTTAGAATGTACATAGCTAAACCAATCTGTGATCTGCAAGTTAAAAGACAATGTAAGGAGTGAAATCAGAAGCAAAATACAGGAAGTGAAATATCACTTCAATAAAGAGATAGAGATTCTGAAAAAATATCAAGCAGAAATCCTCAAAATATAGAAATTAGTAAACCAAATTAAAAATTCAAGGAAAGCATTACCAACAGACTAGACCACTTGGAACACAGAGTTTCAGGCAATGAAGACCAAATATATGATATTGAAAATAAAATTGACCATGAGCAGAACTTGCAAGAAATATAAGATAAAGCAACCAAATTTAAGATATATCAGGATAGTTGAAGACTCAAATATACAAACCAAAGCAATGCACTATCTTTTCAATGAAATCATAGAAAATTTACCCAACCTCAAGAAAGAAATGGAAAATCAAACACAGGAATCTATCAGGACCCCAGATATACAGAATTAGAAAAGACCTACACCAAGGCACATTATTGTGGAAATGCCTAATGTAGGAAACTAGGATAAAATTTTAGAGGCTGCCAAAGAAAAAAGATTAGACACATTGATAGGGAAACCATCCTGGATGTGTGGAAAAAGGCACTCATATGTTGCTGGTAAGACTGCAAATTTGTGCATCTATTCTGGAAAGTGGTATGGAGATTCCTCAGAAAATATGGAGTGGACCCACCATTTGACCCAGTGGGTTTTCCCACTCCTCAGTTTATACCCAAAGAACTTAAAATGAGCACACAACAGTGACACAGCTCATCAATGTTTCTAGTAACTCAATTCACAATAGCTAAACTATGGAACCAAACTAGGTGTCCATCAACAGATGAATGGATAAAGAAAATGTGGTGTACATATATATATGTATATGATGCAATATTACCCAGTTTTAAAGAAGGATGAAATTATAGCATTTGCTGGTAAATGGATGGAGCCGGAGAATATTATGCTAAGTGAAATAAGACAATCCCCAAAAAACAAAGGCTGAATGTTTTCTCTGATAGTCAAATGTTAACACAAAATAAGAGAGAATAGATGATCCCTGGATTGGATGAAGGGGAACAACGGGAGGGAGGATGGATAGGAATAGGGAAGACAGCAGACTGAACGGGACATCACTTCCTTGTTCATGTATGCATACATGACCAGTGTAACTCCACAGCATAAACAACCACAGGAACAGAAAGTTATACTCCATGAATGTATGACACCTCGAAATAGACTCTACTGTCATGCGTAACTAAAAAGAACAAATAAAAAATAAAATACTAAAAAACAAAAGACTCTTCACAGTCTCTGCAAGGGTCAAAGCAGAGAAGAGGAACAAGGTCCATGTGTTCAGGGCTCTTTTCATCACAGAGAGCAAACACCCTCTGCCAATACCCAGGACACCATCCCACCTGCAGATCTACAGCTCCTGTCTTGCAGGACAGGACCTCCAGACCACTCCATCGGGGGATCTCATTTCTGTTGTCACCTCCAAGTGTCCAAGGTCTCCCCTGGTGGGAGCTGGATGGGGCATGGAAACCCCTTGGGAAAGTCTTTATCAATGTTCTGTAGAAAAGGGTGTGTAGGAGACAGTCAACCTGTAGAGAGACACTGCTGCAGTTTCTGAGTGTGAAGACCAAAGTACAAGCAGGAGTTAAGAACAGAGTGAATACCCAAAGGACTTAAAATTAACTTCCTACAGTGACACAGTCCCATCAATGTTCATAGTCACTCAATTCACAACAGTTAGATTGTGGAAGCAAATTAAATGCCCTTCTATGGATGAATGCATAAAGACACTCTGGTATATATACACAATGGCATATTACCAGCTTTAAAGAAGAATAAAATTATGGCATTTGTTGGTAAATGGATGGAGTTGTAGAATATTGGGCTAAGTGAAATAAGCCAATCGCAAAAAATCTAAGGCCACATATTTTCTCTGATAAATGGATGATGTTATATAACAGTGGTGTGGGGGTAGGGGAAGAATGGAGGAACATTGGTGTGTGTAGAGGGAAACGAGGGGAGGGGAGGGGCTGGGAGAAGGAGAGAGGGTGGACTGAGACAGATACCTTTACCCTATGTCCATGTAGGATTGCAGGAATGGTGTGACTACATGGTGTACAGCCACAGAAATGTAAAGTAGTACCCCATGTGTGCAGTGAATCAAAAATGCATTCTGCTGCCAGGTATAACTACATAGAACACACACACAAAGAAGAGTGCAGCTTGGCCTCATGTCAAGGCCCTATGCCCCTCAGACCCTGCTGCCACCACATCCGGGTCACATGAAGCAGCAACCACTGGTGTCAATGGCATTGGAGAATCTGGGTTCTGTGGTAAACCCCAAGGTCTTATTGCCACCTGAGGGAGGGTAATCCTGAACCCAGGAGCTTGAACCAGAAGCAGGGACACGGTCTTCATGCCTCCTTCTCCGCCTCCTCCTAATGAGCCTCCACCTCGGATTCCTCCCCAAGACCTCCTGATTCTGGCTCCATCATGAGCCCCAGGTGCTTGGTGTTCTCCCTCCACCCTCCCACTGCCTGCTCAGTGCTACCCAACCACAGGGGAGGCCCTGCACTGGAACCCCTGCTGAACACCCCAGGGATTCTACAATGCAGCCTCTGGGTCCCTAATCACTAAACTCTACTTAAAATTCTTCTGTGCTGTTCACCACTTACAGGTCAAGTACCAGAGCACACTGACACAACAGGAGGGTTAGAATGTGTGCTCGCTTCATGAACCTCAGAAGAGCCTCTCAAATTTCCCCCACGTGGACAGCCAGAGGAGCCACCAAGAGGATCTACATCATCTGAACCTCTGCTCATTTTACCCCAGATGGACTCTACCTGGCAGCACAGGTAGGGGCCTCAGATGTCCTGGCATTTCCCTCAGGAACCCCAGACAGCTCATCCCTGCAGGCAAGGCAGGCCTGTGCTTCCTCAGGAGCCCCAAGCAGACAACAGCCCAGAGGCTTCCTGGGCTGCTCTGAACTCATACAAAGGGCTTTGACAAACGCCTAGTGTTCATGACTTGTCTACATGTGGGTAAGTGAGGGTTATGTTGGCCTTTGTGACTGGTTAATGGAACAGCCTGAAACCCAGTGAGTTTTGGAGGGGCAGACACATTAATTTGGTGCATTAGCTTTAGAAACAGGCTTCCAGGACCTGTTCTCCCAGGAACTTGGGTGGGAGGTGGTCCCAGCAATGCAACCCATCACCTTCTGCCAGGGTCTAGAGCTCTTCTTCATTAGGGGATGGCTGCAGGGAAGAAGGCCACATGGCCTGGCCTGTCACAGGCACAGAGCCCCATGCACAGTGACCATAAGGCAGCCATGAATCAGCCTAATCTGTCCCATGCACAGAGCTCCATGTGAGGTGGTAATGAGTGGGACATGGCTGAAGAGTCCCTGAGAGGACGCAATCCTTCTGCAGCAAGTGCTCCAACTAGTCTGCCTGGGCAGACCAAAGCACGCACAAAGTCCAAGATGAGGTCAAGAAAAGACCTGTTTGTGCAGGAGGACGATCTCTTCCTCCTCGGGTTACTCCTTTGCAATTATAAATGGAAAGGATCCCAAGTCCATTCCCATCTTACCTTACAGCTATCCCATAAGTCCACCCCAAATGGAGTCAGCCCCACTCCTTCCATTTACCTTTGGCTCTTCTGGTTCTCAGGAGGACAGCACCAGTGACCATCAGGACAACAGCCAGGAGAACATCAAACACAGCCAGCACCACTGTGGAGGGGCTGACCCTGGAGAAGAAGCCACCTGGAAAACAGGACTGTGGTGCTGAGGTCCAGCCTGAGGCAGGGGACCTGGCTGAGTGGAGGAGTCCTGCCTCCTCCCCAGGAGACATCACAGGCAGGCAGAGACGCCAAGCCTCACCAGCCCTCCCAGCACCCCTAGGACCTCCTCTTCCTGCCTCCTCCCAGTCTGGGAGTCCCAGAACAGATTTCCACACTAGGCAGCTGTGTGGACAGACTGAAGGAAGGAAAGTACTGCAGCAGACACCGTGTGCCCACCTCCAGGTCACCAAAGCCACAGCACCTGTGTGACACCAGAGTTCCTACAATAAGTCCCAGGTGCAGATGCCTAGAGCCCCTCCTTCCAGCTGCCCTCCCTCCTGAGTCCTCAGTGCCTCCATCATGGGCCTGCTGTCCAGGTGTCCTCCACATCACGAGGATGTGGCTCTAAGTCCAGGCTGAGGACTGAGGGGACCGTGGTGAACCCTGGGTAGGGAGGTTCCTTAAGGCAGCTCCTGAGTTAGACCTTGAGGGACCAGCAGGAAATGTCAGTTAAGAGAAAATAGAAGGAGTGTGGCCCCCAGTGCCCATGAAGCACCAGAGGGCGGGTTTGTCCAGGGCTGATGTGGGGTACCAGCAAGTGGGAGGGTAAGGAAGGAGGGGTGTGGGTGAGCGGGGGAAGAAGTCCTGAGAGCTCCTGAAGCACAGCTGGACTCTGCTCCCTGACCAGGAAAGAGGAGTGTGGGAGCCAGACTGTGTTCCCTGGACAGTCCCTCTAGGTATGTGGAGGGTAGACCTGGTGTTTGGTCCTCTCTTCCTCAGAGATGAACTGTGTCATTAACGGTCAATGCAACTTCATAAGGACACACTCTTTTTACTGCATTTAATAGTGGAAAGTAGGACATAAAATGTCTATGTGTCCCATGTTCACAGAAGTGCCTTGGCCAGCACTTTAGGTCAGTTTGGCAGGTTGGGGAGTGAGCTTTATTATTATGCATGGGCAAGACTGGGCAGAGGGATTAGGGAAGTTTCCCAGGGACTTTGACAGTCCTCTCCACCCTCCTTCCCTGGACCACTTGGCATATCCACTTCTACCATGGGAAATGATGACTTTGTAGACCC
This sequence comes from Sciurus carolinensis, assembly GCF_902686445.1. NCBI lineage: Eukaryota > Metazoa > Chordata > Mammalia > Rodentia > Sciuridae > Sciurus > Sciurus carolinensis. Next base: position 1,902,787 of record NW_025920112.1, read on the forward strand.
CACCAGGAGGACCCGGGGGGACATGGGTTCATGTGAGGAGCTCTCCTCTCTGGAGTGACAGAGGCACCCAGTGGACACTCAGCAGGGTCTGTGTCAGGTCCTCTGCTCATCTCTGCTCCTTAAACAGCACTGGGACCTCTGGACAAGCCCCTTGGTGGGAACTGACCTGCATGGACACGTGGGCCTCCTTCTCCTCCTTGAGGAGGGTGCTCCTGATGGAGCAAGACACGTGTCCTCTGGAGCTTTCCCCAACTGTGAGAGAGGACTCCACATGGAACAGGCCGTCTGCTTTTACTGTCTTCGCCTCAGAGGCAGGTTCCAGATGGAGTCCTGAGGGCCACTCCACTGCACCTCTGGCCCCGGGTACCACCCTGGGGACATGCAGGTCAGCTTAATGCTCCCGCTGGGACCAGGTTCAACATGAATATGAGGCGCCAGGCCTGAGGCTGGAAATGAGAGAGAGAGAGAGAGAGAGAGAGAGATGTATCAGGAGGTCAGTGGCTCTGCTGCCCCCAGGCCAGTGGACGAGGGCTTACTGGTTGACCTGCAAGAGCCTGAACTCTCCCGCTTGTGAACACTGGAGAATAAAAGTACTGACTCCACAATCAGTTCTTGTTATGTAGTCCTGAGAAGCACTGAACTCTCTAATCCAGTGAGTAATCAAGTGGTCAGTCGCCATCTGGACCACGACCTTCCCTTTCCATGGAGCTCCCCACTCGTCCTCTTCTCATGCTCAGGACAGTGGGTGAAACCCTCCCTCCACCAGTGTGGCTGAGCTCTGAGGAGCACACGTGGACAAGAGCCTCCTGTGGCATCTGCCCCCGACACCCATTCACCTCCTCTGCTCAGGCCTCCTGCACAAACCCTCCTGGGGTGTGTCCATGCCATCGGCAGAGCTGTGCGTGGTAATGTCACTTGGCAGGTGGCTTGGGACTGGCATTAGTGTGTTACTTAGCAGGGGTTCAGCTGCAGCTGGGTGGCCACGTGCACAGGTAGCCGCCCTACCTGGGCAGCACAGTTCTGAGGTAATGAACTTCTCAGCTGGGGAAGTTCCTGCCCAGCTGGGGACCACGTGTCCACCCCTTGTGCTAAGGAGAGGCCTTCAGATGCTGATGGAAGTCTGACTGGAAATGACGCCTAGGTGACGTCAGTGTCAGCAGGGCAGGGGCCATGACCTCCCCTAAGGCTTTCTCTGTCCTCTGGGAATGAGGTCAGGGGTGGTTAGAGAGCTACAGCTGTGAGATGAGGGTGTGACATTGTCCTAGTGGAGAAGAAAGTGCAGGATGCTTCCCCTGCCCATGAGAGACTGTGCATCCAGCTCTCCACTAGGACTTGTGGAGGTGTGTTTCCTTCCTAGAGTGCTGAGTGATCCTGTGTGCAGGGCCTGGTATGTGCACAGGTGCAAGTTGGGAAGCTCAGCAAGGTCCTGTCTTATTTTCCCTTAAATCTGTGTGTTTGGGGTGAGACAATAAGTGCCTTTTCTTCTGCTGTGGGGTGACCCCTCCTGCATGCATGTGGTAAAAGGCAGATTGGAGGGAGCATTAGTGTCCACTGTGGAGCTCTGATCACATACGTGCAAGCATGAGGCCCAAGTGTCCTGCCACTAGCCCTGAGGAGGGAGGAGTGTGCTTACACGGAATCTGGGGACAAATTGGGACAGCTGTGGGGAGCTGTTCTCTATTTGCTAGGAGAACTCCTCTGTGCCAGAGCAGAAGCATCTGGGATCAAGCAAATCCAGCAATTCAGGAAAAAGAATCTTCCTCACACTTTCACCCCTCAGTACAGGATTGGGGGCCACCTTTCTGCAAGGAGGAATGTAAGGCACCAACTCATGTCGTGACATGAACAGATAAGGGTCTTGAAAGGAGTGTGCTACACTGTGTAAAATGTTCAGAGAACGTCTGTGTGCATGGGAACAAGGTTGAGACAGTCGGGCTTGCTGGTGGGCTGCTCAGACTTTTCCTGCACCCCAAGCTGCCTCTGGGTTTTGGAGGGAGAATGATGTCTTCTGTCCAAGAGGTGTCTCTGGGACAAATCAGGGATAGGGCGCACTGTGCTGCCTGCTCACCTGCCATTCTGCGACCACATTGAAGAAGAAAAGGGAGGAGAGAAGATTTCTACTGAGCCATGGTGCAGTCAGAGAGGATTGTGTGAGTGAAGTTCCTCTCCATGACTGCACACTCAGCCACCTCTGTCCACACCCATGTTAAAGAGCTGGTAAGAAAAGCTACAGCACACATTGTCTCAGAGTGTAGGTGCAAGAGGCTCACCTGTCACTATCACAGAGAACTGTGCTTCTCTGTACACTGTGGGGCTTGCAAATGAACACCTGTAGTCCCCTCCATCTGTAGGGTGGATGGGCCAAAGCCTCAGGGCCACCTGCCCTGGCTGATGTTCCCCTTCAGGAACTGGGTCCTCCCGTGGTACTCCTGTTGCTGCTGCTCCACATGGTCCTGGCCATTCCTATAGTCGTGCACCAGGCCTGGTTGATGATTGTGATACCACGTCACCTCCATGTGCTGAGCATCCATGGCTGGCCTCAGGTGGCAGGAGAACACAGCCTCTTCCCCCACCTCAGCGATGACTGGAGATCTTGGTCCTATCACATGGAACTGTCCTGGAAGTGACAGAGGGAAGGACAGAGTCATTCCTCAGTCTGGGCCAGGCTGTGACAGGAGAGAAGCTGACCAGCTGCATTAGCCTCCTGAGCTGGGAATGGTTCATCAGTAGACCCTAAACTGGGAGGTATGTTAGAACAGGAGGTAAGAGGGACTCAGTGCTGTGGCCACCTCAGTGAATCCTGCAGAGGGTCACCTGAGCTCTTCCAGGTGCCGAGGATCAAGTAAGTTCAGGTAAACCATCTGATTTCCCTAAGAAGGCGATGTGTTGCTGAGATCCTCCTGATTGTAGCCATGAGGGAATTCACCCAGGGAGCAATTCACCTATTCCACCCATTATACATGACAAGTGGAGGAAGAGCGAGAAGAATTCTAATGAGAGCACAAGGTCTGTGTGCTTAAAACCCTGAAATACTGTAGCCATGTAGCAAAATATCAAAGCCTTACGAATAACTGGTGCCAGGAAGTGCACTGGTAGAATATCTTCCCAGGTCATGGATCCCTGTGCAGGCTCACACATTCCTGCTCCTGAGTTGGGGCAGCCCATGTCCCCTCAGCCCAGAGGTGGACAGAGCAGCACCAGGTGGAGGGAGGGAGGGCTGCTGGCTCTGGGCCCCCCTCCAGCTGTGAGCTGCTCCAGGCCATGTGCCCCTCAGGAAAGATCCAAGGCAACAGCCTGGGAAGGTGCAGCCGGGCCTGAGAGTGGGAGGCTGGGATGCTTCCCAGAGCTGAGAGGCCCCCCAGCAGCAGGAGCTGTGAGCCCTGGACCCACACCCAGGGGCAGCATGGCCAGTTCAAATGCATTTCAGAACTGTGAGCATTTATGAAGAAATTAGGAAGCAAAAGTCAAAGGAACAGTATCCCCGTGGTGCACAGGTGTAATCCCAGCGGCTCCTGAGCCTGAGACAGGGGGATCACAAGTTCAAAGCCATCCTCAGCAAAATGATGCACTAAGCAACTCAGTGAATCTCTGTCTCTGAATAAAATGCAAATATGGCTGGGGATGTGGCTAAGTGGTACAGTGCCTGAGTTCAATCCCTGGTATCCCTCTGTAAAAAAGGGGCAGTATCCCATTTTATGGACTGAAAGTCTAAATTAAAGTTTTAAAATAGTGGCCCTCCTTCCCACTGAGATCAACAGGAGCACTGCTGTCCCTGGAGTAACCAATGTGCCCACCACTCAGGATGGCACACACTGTTCTCAACACTGAAGTGTGTAGATGTGAGCTCTCTCCACACAAGGACCACAGCCTGCAGCAAGGCAGTTGCTAACTAAGTGGACGTGACCTTTCACAATGTGTGTGATGTTCCGCACACTGTACAGGACAAAGCACACAGTGATTTAAGTTGATTTAAAAGAAATTTTTTAAATGTACAGTGGTTAATTCACAAAATATAGACCAAAGAACATTCCTAGAAGTCCTTGTGCAAATGCACAGCTCACGAGGAGTGTGCACTCTCCAGCAGGCAGAGTAAACACAGGTCCTGGTTTCCACTGACCTCAGTTCTCTCCTGAGCAGTGCATTAGGGTCCTGTCATGGGAACAGGCATCCATCAACACAGCAGAACACGGAGCCCAGAAGTCAGTCCACACCTGTGCTGTGGTCTAAATTCAACGAGGGTGCCAGGAATATGCATGGTGGAACATCAGCCAGTTCATTAAATAGCACTAAGTGAGTCAGATATCCTCAGGAAGCAGAATGAAATCTGACCCCATGCATGCCATGCAGAAAAATGAACTGCACTGGGTTAGAGCCATAATCAGAAAATCCCCAAAATGTTAATTCTTTTAAGAAAGTGAAATGCTTTTCCTGGAATCCATGTTGCCAATAATTTTTGAACATGAAACAAAAAGGAGACAGAACACAAGCAAAAGTGAAGCAGTGGGGACCATCAAAGCAACCAGGTCACACAGCAGACAGCAATCAACAGGCCAAAGACAGCCTGGAGGAGGACGCAAGTGTGCCTGCACAGATGTGCAAGAGGCCAAAACTCAGGCAAGTGGGCAGCGAGACGTGAGCTGGACAACATGACCAGTAGGACCCACAGGAGGTCACCAGCTGACATTTCTCCTAGGAGCAGACTCTAATGCTCAGCCACCACAGGAAGGAATGCCATCAGTCATTGGGAAAAGCCACTCCAGCCTGCAGCAGATGCCCCTCACTCCCAGTGGGATGGCTTTTGTGGGAGGAGCAGAAGTGTCAGCCAGGATGTGGAGGAAGGCAGCCCTGCACCCTGTGCTGGAATGTGCTGGAGCAGCCCCTGGAAACAGAGGAACCACAGGATCCACAACCTCACCCCTCAGTGTGCATGCAAGAGAAAACCACTGTCAGATATCACTCCCTTCCAGGAAACGGGGGTCACCATCACAAAGACAGGAGAAGAGGGCTGGACCAGTGTGTGGAGGAAGGGAGCCCTTGCACCCTGCTGTGGAGATGCCAGTTAGCCTGGCCAGTGTGAAGAAGAGTGTGGAGGTCCTCAAAATGAGTAAAATTGAATTATAAGAGGAGGATACATAAACAGAGAAATATGATGACCAGGCACGGAGGCTCACACCTGTATTCCCAGAGGCTGTGGAAGCTGAGGCAAGAGGGTTCCCAGCTCAAGACCATTGTTGGTAATTGATGAAGAATTTTAGCCTTAAAAAAAAAATTCTGGGGTGTAGCACAGTGGTGGGGTGTCCCTGGGTTCATTGCCTAAGACTGAAAATACCTTGGTTTCATTTAATTCCTTAAATTAAATAAATATCAGAACTTTTGGATAGGTATGTGTCTTGGTGTCCTAGTTCACAAGGCAGCTAACATTTTTTAAAGTCCTGCTGACCAGAGTGAGTTGTTTAACCAGTAATCAACAGCAGAGCAAATCCTCAGGTGTTACATCACATGAGCACAAAGTTAGGCAACTAAAGTTCATGTTTCCTGGTCCAGTCTCTCTTAGTCACCGAACACAGGGCTCTGAACTCCTGGACCCTGCCTTGTTCTTACCGACATGCAGCCTCTGCATCCCTCCCAAAGGTCCAGGAGACCGTGTGGTAGGCATTCTGGAAATCTGCCTAGGAAATATTCAGTAGTGGCCAGTAGGCCATCAGGTGTCCATACCAATGGGCCTAATCTTGGAGACAGGCTTGATGCACTATTTCAGAGATGACTGTGGCCGACCACAGAAGCTCCAACTCTCCAGAGTGACGGCACTGTCTTTGCTCACTTCTTTTGGGCCCTCTGACACCCTGGGGATTGTGCTAATGGGTTGGCTCCTCATGGTCCTGGACAGGGTGAGGGTGGGGTTGCTCAGATCAGGAGCCAGGATTGGGGTATGAGGGCTGCACCTATAGACCACACCCCAGCATTCTGGGGCAGGAGCGATGTGGAGCCTGAGTTCCATGCCCAATGAGCAATGACTGGTTCAGCCAGGCCTTTCTGATGAACTTTCATAAACTCGGAAACAGTCATGCCAGCAAACTTCCACATGGTGAACATAGCAAGATACTGCCAGGGGTACCCCCAGGATCCCCCAGCAAGGGTCTAGGAGTTCCCCACCCCACCTTGCCCTGCAGACCTCATGCATTTGAGTCCCCACATCGTATCCTGCATGATGATCCTGGACTATAAACATCATGCTTTTCTGAGTTCTGAGCTATTCTAGAGGATCATCAACCCTGAGGGTGATCACAGGAACCCCTGCATCTGTGGTCAGGAGAGCAAAAGTACAGATGGCACCTCCTGTGGGTGGTCTGGTGGGCTGAGCCCTTAGGCCGTGTTCCTCAGTATGTAAATGTTGTTCGAGCTGAGCTGAGTCACTGCACACAGAGCTGGTGTTGGAGAAATCTAGAACTAAGTGATGTCAAAAAAGGACTTGAAGTGACCTGGAAGCCACTTAAAATGTAACAGAAGAATGTTACCAGTGACTATGACTTTCCCTTATCAACTCACCATTGAAAGTAAGTGTTACCTAAGAAAAAGCCCAGAATGATATAAACAAAAGAAAAAAAAACAAAACCCTAATACTTAAAAATGGTTACCATGGAAAAATCTCACAAATTAAATATATTCTGTTGAATTTTAAAGAGAATTTTCAAAACTGAAAGCATAAAATGAGGTATGGGATGTCCTGTCATCATTTAGGAGCTCAGATAGGTTTCAGAATTGAGAAATATTTGGATTTTGGAATATTTGCATAGACTCTTCTGTTTGAGTATCCTGACCTGAAAACTACAAATTGGAAATGCTCAAAATGCTCTGACTTCTGAAAATGTTGAGGGTCATCTTTGCATTATCCCAAAAAATTCCGATGTCAGAGCATCGTGGAGTTGGGATTTCAAGTCAGTGTGGCGCAGCTGTGAGTAGCTTGACGTAGAAGTTCCAGAAGCTGCTGAGGCAGAGTGAAGAGCTGAGTTAAGGGACAGAAGGACATTGAAATACCAGGACATGGCAGGACTTGCTCATGCTGACACAGGAGAAGACTCTCCTACAGGTGAAGCAGCCTGACTAGAGGCCTGTGGTGAGCCTGCTCAGCCTCCACAGGAAGGTCCTTCACTGAGGACCTCGCATGCCTCACCTCTTTATCAGGCACTAACACTGCCAGGAGGGAAGAGGACAGAGAGCAAGGACAGCTGCCAGGCAGCAGGACCTCAGCAGATGCAGCCCAGAGAGGAATGTTTCCCCAGAAGAGGCCAGAAGTCCTACATCTGCTTTGCATGGTGACAGAAGACCTCAGACACAAGCTGACCCTTCAGTGCCCTGGTGGGGGACAGAGGAGCCAGACCAGTCACTCAGACCTCCTGGTGTCCTTCCTCCTCTTGGCTCACCTCAGACCCAATCCAGTCCTCATGCTGGTCACGGATCAGAGCAAAGGACTCCAGAGCATCACAAAGCTCAGGAGGAACTCGAAGAAGGAAGCTTTCCACTGAGGTGACCAGTTCCTCCTGCAAGGAGCCAGGTGCCTTCCTGGGATCTTGAGAGATGGCGACTTCTGAGGTGGGGGCTGCACACAGTCTAGTATCCATACTACTCTTCTTTATGTGTTGGAAACTATGTTTCCTTATTTTCTTGTCCATCAGGATGGTTTTCATTGAGTAAACATGGATTTTCTCTAACATGCCGTAATCTTTCACTTCAACATTGGTAGCTTTCATTTAAGTGGAGAGTCTCTATTTCAATCTTCTGTCTGTCAGCTCCTGTGTCCTCACTTGGATCAATTACCTTATTGGAGGTGAGCCTTACTCTCACACATCTCTGCTTTGCCTGAAGACACTTGTTAAACCCTCGAACTTCACGACACACCCAGCTCCTGTATCAGAGCCACACACAATGCAGGTGGACACCCTGGGCTCCCTCCTTCCCAGCCAGGCCACACACAACAGGGAGGAAACAGTAATGAAATCTAAGAGAGGAGGAACCTAGAGACCCTGACCAGGACCTGCATTGGGTGGGGGCACCAGGGTCCTGGGGTCCCAGAGCTCTGAGCCCAGGTTTGTCATCAAGGACAGCCAGTGTCCTCAGGAGGCACCTGCACGCAAGGCTGAGCTTTAGAGACAGTGCAAACAAAATTGAGCAGAATTAATCACCAAAGCCCACCTAAGACACAGCTTCTGCAACACCTCCATTATCCAGCTCTAGGTGCCTGGATCCTCTTATCCTCACAAAGGACAGAGAAAAGCTCAGGAATCAGCAAGCGCCAGAGCACAGACTGGAGTGAGGAGCACCTGGGCTGCAGCCTCAGCAAAGGGCAGAGAGCCTGGCTCAGGGCGTCGTGAGGAGGGGGCCCTGGGCCAGGCCCCAGGGAAAGGAAGGAGCAGCTGTGCCTTTGTCACTCACCTGCGCCTGGCCAGGGAAGCAGGAGGCAGAGCAGGAGGCTCCTGAGGCTCCTGCTCCAGGGCTGCATCCTGAGGGTCTCAGTCCCAGGGGGTGTCCTGCCACACGTCCTTCCTGACACCTGGACAGAAAGCTGGCCTCCTGGACACCTGCATGTGGGAAGCAGAAGCAGGAAGTAGTGGACTCTTCCTCACCTGCTCTGTATGAAGGGCAGCTGAGAAGAAGTGTGAGGCTGACTCTTGGTCACCTGGGAAGCCAGCGCCTAGGGGCAGGGAACCCTCTGGCCCAGGACTGCTTTCTGTTTTAGCTTCTGGTTCCAGTTTTCTGAGTCAGAATTGAAAACTGCATTTACTCTTGCCTGGGAGGTGAGAACTTTATGTGACTCTCATGTCTTCCCATCATGGTTGGACAGCCAACCTGAAGCCACATCAGGAAACTCTGATTAGAAGCCAGAAGAGGACAGAGTGAGACGGCGCCTCCTGCTGGTGGTGTTGTGCCCAAAGGCTTGAGACCCCACAAGGACCACCAGAGACCACGATCAATGCAAGCAGCAAAGAGTCATTTATTAGCGAGTTCGAACTCGGTCCTCTGCGTCCTTAATCAACGACGCTAGGAGAGAGGCCCCGAGCCCTCGTCAGCAGGGTTTTTATAAGGAAAAGCAAGCAGTTTTACAGTGTTCTTCTAATTGGCTAACATTCGAACAGCTAAACCTCCCCTGGTTGGGTCCGGTCAATCTATTTGATTTTCATTGGGTCCGGCCAGAACTGGACGGTCCTAGAGGAAGAAGGGGGGAGGGAAGGGGTGAACTATTCAGGAGCTGAGTTGGGGGGAGGGAAGGGGTGAACTATTCAGGAGCTGAATTGGGGCTAGGCCCTGCTCTCGTCCTTGACGGATAAGGTCTCCAGGCAGCTGCACATTCCTTGGACAAATATCTCTTAACAACCTTGGTAAGCACAGGGGCCCAGCAGTCCTGTTTGTTCTTGAGACAGTTAGCAGCACAGATACCACCCTGCTCTCAACATCCCCCCTTTCCAAGAACATTTAGAGAGCCAATCTTGGGTCTCTACTGTTCTAATTCTTGCTGCTTAATGGGCTGATATTGGGCCTTTAGCACCATTAACTGTACAGTATTTATTCTATTTTTAACATAAGCAATTAACTTATTGATTATACAAGGTCCCACAGTTAAGGTTAGTAACAACAACAATAGGGGTCCTATCATAGCAGACACCAGAGTAGTTAACCAAGGGGAAAAATTGAACCAGGATTCAAACCAGTTCTGACTAGCTTCCCATTCTTTCTTTCTGTTTGTTAGTCCTTCTCTGACTTTTGCCATGGATTCCCTCACTACTCTAGAATGATTAGCATAAAACCAACATTTTTCTCCCAGAGCTGCACATAGACCTCCTTGCTTACAGTCTTTAAAGTCAGGTAAATTTGGTAATTAATGAGCTCCGGAGATTCTTGACATTTTATTCTTCCAGGGGCAGTCTCCAACTTCCAAAGGCAGATGGCTTCATGGCTTCATTTCCTCAAATTGACCCGATTCCCTATTTCTACACTAACTACCTGTCCTTATTCTGACTTCATTTACCCCTCTAATACTAGGAACTCCTTCACTGCTGTAGGGAAAATGGGCGATGACCAATCTGACTTCTTCGAGCTGGAAGTGGGCAGCGTGGGGCAAGCAGTTTGGAGTTCCCTTTTTAAAATCGGGTCAATCGAGGGGTCCAAGGTAGAAGTCTGGTTGGGGAAGAGCAGGTTGTAAAGTCATCTGGGGGTGGGTGCTTCTATGATAGAAGAACAAAAAGACATGAGTACTGAAATGAAATTAGTACAAAGTAAATGTTGCAGCATCTGGAGCATGCCACTGAGTATCATGAAAATGACAGAAGCCAATCTCTCACCAGGAGGTGGAAGAACTGAGAAATTGTTCCCATAACTAGACCTAGCAAAGGCTGGAAAGGACAAGGCCTTTATTTGAGAACTTTAACATTGTCCAGGTTATCAGGAATGTAAACACAACATGTAACTTTTAATGTCATAGATATCCCCAAAAATATAGTTAAGCTACTTAATGTCATCTGATTTTTGTAAAATATTCCTTTATTGGTATAACCTGTGTTTAGTAGAGAGCTCTATACTTCTGTTACTTAGGGCTAGGTAATCATACGAGCAAACATAGATCAAGTCTACCTGTATAGCTTAGGAAGGTCTGTAGGCCTTAAACTGACTAAAAACTTCTGACTCTGGCAGTTTCTCTTGATAGTTATCAGGCACATTTGCTGAAGAATCTTTCTTTCATTTGTAGCTTCCAGTTTTTATTCTAGTGGACTAACACAAGTGTACATCTTAAGTTACATTTAACTGTTATTTCTCTTAAATGCCCAAGAATGGTTATATTTTGGTTTTAACTGTTTTGCTGGGTGTCTAACATCAGGTTGGTCAAATTGACCTGGTTCCTGTCTTGTTAAAGAGTCAGCTGAGTTCCCACAGGGGCCACTCGTAGAGAACTTAAGAGCAGCTTCTTAGCTCCACCAGTGCCATTGGTTAGGCAGGGTCTCCTTGATGAGGTGACTTCCTTTGGAAGCATTAGGGGTGTCTCTTTTTTTTTTCCCATGACCCTCCTCTGCAGCAGATGCACTGAGCGATTTTCATCCTCTAGTCTCAACAATCTCCTTGATCAGGAGGTTGTGTGACACAGAGTTGTAAAGCTCCTTAGAGAAGTTCTCTTGTTCGTGGGTTCAGGCTGACTGAGGACAAAAGATCCAAATACTGGCCTATCTTGCCTTCTGTATTTAATTCCAATCTCTAAGTTTGATCTTAATCATCCAGCAAGCCAGTTTCACCAGTCATAAATTAAGAGTACTGGGCTTTAACTTTAATGTCCATGACTTTACAGTTATTTACCCTTTTATCTAACTGGAGTCTGCATTAGTTCTGGAAATTACCACTATCTGTTCTGATATCTGTTACCACTATCTGTTAGGTGATGGCTTATTATCACAAGTTACCTAGGTTGCGTGTTCTTGAAGCAGCTACTTCTGCAAAACATTAACAGGTAACAGTTTTACAAAATGAAATTAGCAAGAGTAAAAATATATTCTGCTTGTATAATAGCTATCTTGAATTTTGACTGAGAACCACATTATATTTTCTATTTGAGATCATAGTAATTTTACAACAAAAAACCAATCTTTTGATTATAACTTTAAATAAGCTGAAGTCTGATTTATTTTGGAGTCACTCTAACATGCAGTAAGGTGGGAGGCAGAGCCTTATCTCAGGTAAGGCGTGACTCTTTATAGATCTTAAGTGTTCTAATCCTACAACTAATTTTTGCCCCTTTTGCCATGACCAGCATGACCAAATTTTCAAGTTCAGTGAGGGTCAAAGGAGTATTAGAAAATAAAGGTTTATAAACACAGATTTTGAAGATTAAGCTGAGATCAGATGGAGCTCTATTCTCTGATGGAAATGTAGACCTAAAGAGTTATGTTAGCAATCTTTATACATGTCTTATTATTTTAGAGACTATGTAAGCATTATTCTTTGTTTTTAGGAGAGTTACAGAGACTAGACCATCTATGCAACTTTTTCCCACAACTGCAAAGTGCAATGTTAGGAACTCTGTGTAGCTCTCAAATAAGTCCACTGTCCAAAGTTACTGTAAGGTGGGCAGGAACTAGAGAAGGGAACTGATGAAACACTGGTTATCTAGCAAAACAATTTTTTTCTGCCCAAGAGCTGTGTGCCTGATATCAATGTAAGAGCTGATAGGACTCCTGTACAGAGCCTCCCCAGGGAGGCTACTGCCACAGCAGTTAGGCATCTTGTGCTCCTACACAGGAACACTCCCAGGCACCAGGCATGCTACAGTCATGAAGTCAGGGACCCCAATCTCAGTCATTGTTGTCCCATTTTTGCTATTGAGCATTATACTCTTTCTTAAATGTCATTTTAAGAAGTTTACATATATTGATTTCTGAGTCCCTATGAATATTAGTTAACACAGTCTAACATTATATCCAGAACAGGAATCAATCAAAGAAAGGCTGAGAGAGCTTTTAACTTTTCTTTTGTGTAGCAAAGTGCTTTCACCTTCTACAATATGAACCTTTAAACAAATCAGGCTGTCACTAACTTTTAGATATACATTTACATTTAAATTTTTATCTCAGTGAAATAAGTAACCAATTTTACATATACCTTACTGATAATATGTCCCATAATAGAACATTAAATGATAGAAGTAAATCCCCAATAAAATTTACTCTTTAAGTTTAATATTACCAGTACAGACAAGTTTATTCTAGAGAATAGCAGCTTGACAGATTTCCTGCTTTAAAAACTTGTATACCTGGAAAATATGAATACATTTAATATACAAGGAGTGACCATTTCACAGTTACCTTGACACTTTAATCTTACTAAATTCAGTTTTTAAAGAAAAATTTAGACTCTGTAACACAGTACAATACTCTTAACAGTTGTTTAACCATAATTGTATAAACCCCAATTTTTAAGACTAATTGTTTTAAAAAATAAAACTTAATAGACACAAAGTTAAGAGTAAATTAGTGTTTCTAAGAAATCCTTGTTATTTTACCATATATTTTAAACTTTGGCTTATATCAGAACATTAGTATTTCACCTTAGGAAAAATCTTAAATAGCTTTAGCTGTCTCACATACACACAACCAACTTAGTTACACACAGACTTGTTGAAACTTGCCCTTTACTTACACACAGACTTTCTTAGCACTTACTTAGACCCTCATGTATTCCATCACACAGGCACTTTCTTACCCAGAAACATTTTTTTTTCCTTTTTATTAAATATATTTCCAAACCCAGAACCTTTTATTCTCTCTTCCCTACCTGTTGACCCCTTTCTGTTCACATTCTGAAACAACTCTAACTGAAACACAGTGAAAGGGGAGATGGTAGCTCTAAATCCAAGTCTAAGAGCTCCTTGGAGCTTTGCAGAACTGGAGGGGGAGCAGGGGGAAGTGGTAAGGGAGCAGATGGAACACTCACTCTCCGAGTTGAGGTTTTATCTGTTAGAACATAACTCCTAATAACCTTGTTTTTAGTAATGACACAAAGCAATTTTAAACTCTTTTTAATTTACCAACCTATGAAAACACCAATAATGTTTAAGTATGATGCCCCATGGAATTTGAGGGGTTAAGAGTACTTGATGTTATTTAACAATGAGCATTTTAATTTTGCAAATTAATCAGATGTCACCAACAAACACATTTGAGTAATCCCATACATGTTAACTCTAATTCACTTATTTTGTAAAAATCAAGAAAGCAGGCAGGTGTCCTGAACAGTATTTGCTGTCTTTTTCCTGTTGAAGAAAAGTCCTAGAAACAATTGATATTAGACATTATTTAACATCAACATTCCATTAGTTTGACCACCTAGAGACTTATGAGTTATTTTCAAAGACATTTTACTTTTATTAGTTTACCCAATTTGAATCGAACCTTTAAATCACGTGAATAAAAGTATTTGGATCCATTTTTAAATTTTAATTTTAGGAGCGCTCAGTTTTGATAAGACCTTGTAACTTTATCTCCATTGCAATGTAACAGATGTTCAAAAACTCTAGTTGATTAAAAAATAGAACTGATCAAAAAAATCATTAACCTAGGTATGCAAGATCAAAATTATGAGCTCAAAAATACAGCATTAAAGAAAAACAAAACAAACGAAGAATCCTAGAAAATAAGTTAGTTCTGGGTACCAGCCCAGAAGTTTAAAACAGACACTTTTTTTTCTTTTCTTCAGGTTACCCGCCCCTTCCCGCTGAGACTGCTGCAGCTTACATTCCAATGCACTTTTTGGCAAGGCCAGGCAGAGGGGAGGGAGGATTACCCAGGACTTTTTAACCCTTTTTCTTCCTGGTTGAGAAATCAGGTTAGGTTTGAATGCAGAAGATTACAAAACATCATTTCTCACTACTTTTGAGGAATGGAGCTGCTGAGCTCTCTGCCTAGAGGGATTGGAGTAAACAAATCTCTCAGGAACAAGGAGAAGGACTGTAAAAGTACCCTGCAATGAGTATCCCTAAGCCTAAGATCGGATTAACACAATGAAGAATTTAATAGAAGGCAAGAGTAAAGACCATATAGTACAATACACAAACAGACAGACACGTAGCATGTTAAATCAAAAATTGGCTAGCTGGTATTTTGTAGTTTCCCAGGTGCCACACAAAGCCCAAATGGGACAAAGAGTTAACCAGATGCGGCAAGTCGTCCGAATGCAATACTGAAGCTGCTCAGAAGCAGCGCAGACGCTGTTCAGAAGTGACAAATTCACCCAGAATGCAGCACAAACTGCTCAGAGTGCAGCACAAGCTGCTCAGAAGTGACAAATTCACCCAGAATGCAGCACAAACTGCTCAGAGTGCAGCACAAGCTGCTCAGATGTGACAATAATGTCACCAGATGCGATGACTCGCCAGAATGCAGTACCCACTGCTCAGATGTGACAATAATGTCACCAGATGCGATGACTCGCCAGAATGCAGTACCCACTGCTCAGATGTGACAATAATGTCACCAGATGCGACGAATCGCCAGAATGCAGCACCCGCTGCTCAGATGTGACAAATGTCACCAGATGGGTCGAGGGGACGTCTCCCGAGACCCTGCTGGGGTCCTATAGCGCGTCCGCCAGGACTGTGCCAGCCCAGAACCAGAGCCTGCAGGCAATTCAGACCAGAAAACACACGGCAATGCCTTACTCACCGGTGGAAGATGTCACTTATGACTCTATGATCAGGTGTCTGGGTGGGCTTGGGGATCCCGGACGAGCCCCCATATGTTGTGCCCAAAGGCTTGAGACCCCACAAGGACCACCAGAGACCACGATCAATGCAAGCAGCAAAGAGTCATTTATTAGCGAGTTCGAACTCGGTCCTCTGCGTCCTTAATCAACGACGCTAGGAGAGAGGCCCCGAGCCCTCGTCAGCAGGGTTTTTATAAGGAAAAGCAAGCAGTTTTACAGTGTTCTTCTAATTGGCTAACATTCGAACAGCTAAACCTCCCCTGGTTGGGTCCGGTCAATCTATTTGATTTTCATTGGGTCCGGCCAGAACTGGACGGTCCTAGAGGAAGAAGGGGGGAGGGAAGGGGTGAACTATTCAGGAGCTGAGTTGGGGGGAGGGAAGGGGTGAACTATTCAGGAGCTGAATTGGGGCTAGGCCCTGCTCTCGTCCTTGACGGATAAGGTCTCCAGGCAGCTGCACATTCCTTGGACAAATATCTCTTAACAACCTTGGTAAGCACAGGGGCCCAGCAGTCCTGTTTGTCCTTGAGACAGTTAGCAGCACAGATACCACCCTGCTCTCAACAGTGGCCACGTGGGAAGTGCTTTCCTGCTCCCGCCACAGAGGGATTGCCAACACGGAACCCTGTGGAAGGAAGGCTAAGGGTGACGGTCAGCTTTCACTGACCACAAACCCTGGGGAGGAGAGACAACGGAGGTCCAGGTAAACTCTCCTACGTTGCTCATCCTGGAAACTTAACTCGCAGAGCCCAGAGCTTAGGATCAAGGCCATGGGGCCTGCTTGAGTGAGGGATGGAGCTGCCGTCCCTCTGGGAGGAAGAGTGGACGTGAGCAGGTGGAGAGGCTGCATGGGGAGGCTGAGGCCCAGAGCCCACTGGAAAGGCTGCTCACTGTGGGGGCCGCTCTCCTGACAGTGAGAGCAGCAGGAGGGCAGCAGGGTCACAGGCACAGGGCCCAGTGGACGAAGGGCTGGCCCAGCAGGAGCAGCAGGACTTCCTGGGGCACAGGGAGCAGCTGTGCACCCTGAGCAGGAGGCAGCTAGGCAAGCTGGGGAAGGGTGGAGACTCGGAGTCACACAGGGACATGGGCCCCTTTTACTGTGGCTGGACTTACAAGAAGACAGGCGGACGCGAAGGTGGCAACAGAGAAACCTAAGGATGCAGTGGGAGCCAAAGCAAACCCAGAGAGTCCAGCAGTGCTGCTGATGAGTGGAACAGAGCCTGTGTTCTTCTCTAACTGCCCCAGAAACCCAGGGTTCCCGAGGACCATGAAGGTCCTGGTCCCAGCACATTGAGGTCAAGCAAGAAGGAGGTTCTTTGTTTTATGGTGAGACAACACTGAGCCTGGGAGGTGGGAGCAGAAGTGTTACTTACAGCGTGAAGAAGAGCAGACTGCCAGGCAGGGCCACTGAGGGAGTCCTCCCAGGCCAGGGGACAGGCCGGTCTCTGGGGGCAGCTGTTGCAGGGTCCCCAAGCTGGGGCTGGCCTGGTTTCTCTGCACCCTCTGGATTGGCTGATGTGAATAATTCCCTGGGTTTCAGGGCACAGGACTGTGTCTCCTGCTGGGTTTTCTAGCTCAGGATGATAGGCGGGCATGTGGAGACCCTGAGTGGGAGCCAGATAAGGAAAGGGGTTGGGGTGTGGACTTAATCAGCTGCTCAAGAAGGGGAAGCCATGGCCTCTAGCCAGAGCCTCCAACTGGGTGCAGACAGCGGGTTCCTTAGAAGGAGCCGTGCAGTGTTTCTCCTTGATTCATGACGCTGGTTCTGAGCAGGATTTTGGGAGGTTTTGGGTAGTGTGCTTAGTCCAACGGATTTTACAGAGAAGGGCCTAATTCACCCTAGGCAGAGAAGAAAATACTTCCTACTGATGAAAACTAGGAAAAGTGGGAAAGGGTGGTTCATGGGGTTAGAGCCAATCTGTCATGTCATGGCACTGTACATCACACAGACCTGAGACTCTGAGGACCTGAAACAGTAGCTCAGTGTGGTTATCAATGTCTGACTTTTTGTTTTTTTTTAATTGGTTCTTTTTAGTTAGACATTAGAATTCATTTTCATATAATTACAAAAACATGGAATATAATTTACTCTCTTTCAGTCCCCAGAAATTCCCCTTCTGCTCCCTTCCTTTCTCCCCTGTTCCCTTTACTCTACTGAACTTTCTGCTATTTACTTTTTTTTTATAAAAGTAGTGCCGGGTGGACACACGTCAAGGTGAGATCGCTGTGGCACGTTCACACGTGTACACAGGAAAGTTTGGTCAGATTTGTTCCTCTGCTGTTCCCTTATCCACCAGTCCTCTTGCTCTAGCCCAAGGTCTTTCTTCTATTTTGATGGAATCTCCCCCTCCTTTTCCTTCCCCTCTTTCTCTCCCACTTACTTTGGACCGGCTTCCACATATCAAAGAAGACATCCAAACTTTGGCTTTCTGAGTCTGACGAATTTGGCTTAGCATGATATTCTTTAGTTCCATCCATTTGTCAGCAAAGGCCCTGATTGCATTTCTGGATGCCTGAGTAATACTCAGTTGAATCTACACCACATTATCGCCGCCATCCATTCATCTATTGAGGGTCACCTGGCTTGATTCCAGAGTCTGGCATTGTGAATTGTGCTGCTATGATCATTAGTGTGGCCACGTCCCCTATAGTAGAGGGGTAAATACTGAGAAATGGGAGAGCTGGGTCATATGATAGTGCCATTCTGCTGGGGTCCAGCCCTAGCAGGAGTCAGGGGTCCTAGGTGGATGGGAGGCGTCGGCACGGTGGAGAAACAGCACACAGAGACACCAAGTGTTCTGAGGCTGAATCTGAATCTTTATTTTTCTGCCAGCCTTTTTATAGATATTTTTCTTTAGTAATGATTATATCATTTTATGGTTAGTTTAAAACAAGAAAAACCTTCAAAAGTACAATCTATGCTTCTTCTCAAAGTACACATCCCCTCTGTATGACAGCCAGACTCAAACAACCTTATTTCCCAGCTAGATTAGAACAACCTTGTCTCCCAGTTAAGTTAAAACAACCTTGTCTCCCAGCTAAACTGAGGGCACCATGATCTGCCAGCCTTCAACCTTCAGAACAAACATGTCGCTAGATTTTCTGAGAAACCACCCCCACCATGAACTCCAGTGTTTAACAGTGAAAAGCTTTTACTATTATTAACAAAAGGCAAATAAATCAACTTATAGTTAATATTTATTCTATTTCATTTAATGGCAGACTATAATCTTATTCTGATTCTCAAAGAATTAGACTAAACATAGGAAAAACACAAATTATATTTATGATTTTTATTATGTAAAGTATCTCTAGAATCAACTATTAAAACTAGGAAAGCAACAAAGGCTAAACACCACATCCAAGCTCAGAGGAATGCCTCCTTATCCATCTATATTTAGAAATTATTATACCAAAGCAATCCTAGGCTCCTTTTAACTTAAGCATAACTACAATTGTTTATTTTCATATATTTTATCTATGTATTACTACTAAATTTTTATTGAGTACTATTTTGTGTTCCAATACAGTAAAACCTTCCCAATGTTTTTGCAATAAGTTTCTAATGATATATTGATTATTAATATTAAAAAGCAACTACACATGGACACATGCCATGCCTATGGCCCCCAAGAGGGAGGATGATCTTCCAACAGAACCCGGTCAAGTGTTGGATCCTCTATTCCAACAGAACCTGGTCAAGTGTTGGATCCTCTATTCCAACAGAACCTAGTCAAGTGTTGGAGTGGCAGGAAATAGATGCAGCACCATTCCTACTGTTTTGAGAAATCTCCATGCTGTTTTCTAGAGTTCTTGCACTAATTTCCAATCCCATCAATGATATAAGAGTATAATTTCCCCACATCCTCGACAACATTCCTTGTTACTTGTATTCTTGAAATTGCCCTTCTGACTGGACTGAAATGATATCTTAATGTGGTTTCAATTTGCTTGCATTTCCATAATTGCTCTAGATGATGGGCATTTTTTCATGTATTTGTTGGCCAATTGTTTTTCTTTTTTGAGAAGTGTCTCTTTAGTTCTTTTTCCCATTTATTATTATTTTTTGATATTAAGTTTTTTTGAGTTGTTAAATATTCTGGATATAATGCCCTACCTGGGGAGCAGGTGGCAAAGATCTTCTCCCATTCTCTGGACTCTCTTTATGCTCTTAATTGTTTCCTTTGCTATGCAGATTCTTCTTAAATTGATGCCACCCCACTTATTGATTTTTACTGTTATTTCTTGTGCCTTAGGAGTCTTGCTTGTAAAGGAAGTCGGTACCTATGCTACTGTATTGGGGTGTTGGGCCCACATTTTCTTCTAGTAGTAGCAGATTTTCTGGTCTAATTCTTAGGTCTTTGATTCACTTTTTTTGTTGTTTTTTGATATGCATGACAGTGTACTGTATTTTGACATATTACACATACATGGAGTAAAACTCATTCTAATTAAAATCCCATTCTTGTGGTTGTACAATGTATTCCTACCTAAGGATTGAAAGGTTATACCCAATTCATTCCACTGTCTTCCCTCTTCCCATCCCCTCTACCTTCCTTTCATTCCCCTTTGTCTAATCCATTGAGCTTCTAATCTTCTCCTCTCTAACCTTTCTTGTTGTGGGTTAACATCCACACATCAGAGAGAACATTCAGCCTTTGGTCTTTTGGGACTGGCTTATGTTACTTAGCATGATATTCTCTAGTTCCATCCATTTATCTGCAAATGTCATAGGTTCATTCTTCTTTATGGCTGAAAAACATTCCATTGTCTATAGATAGACCACATCTTCTTTATCCCTTCATCTTTGTAGAGCACCTGGGTTGGTTCCATTACTTAGCTATTGTAAGTTGAGCTGCTATAAACATTGTCTTTGATTCACTTTGAGTTGACTTTTGTGCTGGGTGCAAGATACAGATTAAGTTTCATTCTTCTACATATAGGTTACCAGTTTTCTCAGTGCCATTTGTTGAAAAGACTTTCTCCAATGAATTTTTTGACATCCTTGTCTAGAATCAGAAAACTGTATTTATGTAGGTTTGCCTCTGCAACTTCTATTCCATTCATTGGTGTTCATGCCTGTTTTGGTGCCAATATCATGCTTCTTTTGTTACTATAGCCCTGAGGTATGATTTGAGGGCTAGTATCGTGATGCCTCCAGCATCTCTGTTCTTGCTCGGGATTGCTTTGGCTATTCTGTGTCTCCTATTTTTCCAAATGAATATTAGAACTGCTTTTTCTAGTTCTGTGAAGAACATTATTGGTATTTTGATGGAATTGCATTGAATCTGTATGGTACTTTTGGTAGTATGGCCATTTTAACAATATTAATTCTGCCAAACCAAGATCATGGGATGTCTTTCCATCTTCTAAGGCCTTCTTCAATTTCTATATTCAGTGTTCTCTAGCTTTCATTATAGAGGTCCTTCAGATCCTTTGTTATATTAATCCCCAATTATTTTTTGACGTTATGATGAATAGGATAGTTTCCTAATTTCTTTTTCACCAGATTCATTATTGGAGTACAGGAAATAAGCTGATTTTTGTGTGCTGATCTTGTATCCTCCTATTTTACTAAATCTGTTTATCAGTTCTACAAATCTTCTTTGGAACTTTTTGGGTCTTCTAAATATATAATCATGTCATCAGCAAACAGATAATTTGAGCTCTCATTTTTCCCACTTGTACCTATTTAATTCCCTTCTTTTGTCTGATTGCTCGCTGTATACGTTCAAGGACCATGTTGAATAAGAGTGAGAGAGTGGACATCATTATGTTGCTCCTATTTTTAGAGGAAATACTTTCAGTTTTTCTCCATTGTATCTGATGTTGGCCTTAGGTTTGTCATATATATCCTTTAAAATGTAGGGTTACATCCTTCTATCCCTACTTTCTCTAGTGTTTTAAACATGAATGAGTGTTGCACTTCGTTAAATGCTTTTTCTGCATGTATTGAGATAATCATGTCATTCTTGTTGTAAGTCTATTTATGTAGTAAATTACATTTATTGATTTGCAATTATTGAACAAAACTTGCATTCCTGGGAGCAAACCCACTTGCTCTTGGTGTCCTGTTTTTTGTTTTTTTTATGTGCTTTTGTATGCAGTTTAGCCATATTTTATTAAAAGTTTTTACATCTTTGTGCATCAAAGATATAGGCCTGAAGTTTTCTTCCTTTGATGTATCTTTGTCTGGTTTTGTTCAGGGTAATACTGCTTTCACAGAATGAATTTTGCAGTGATCCCTTCTTTTCTACTTCAAGGAATAATTTGAGGAGGATTAGAATTAGTTCTTTAAAGGTCTAGTAGAACTACTCTGTAAATCCATCTGGTCCTGGAATTTTCTTGGGGGAAAGGCTGTTGATAGCTGCTTCAATTTCATTACTTGGTATTGATGTGTTTGTTTCCTATATCCTTCTGGTTCAATTTGTGTAGCTCATGTGCCAAGGAATTTGTCAATATCTTCAAGATTTTCTAGTTTATTGGATTATAAATTTTCAAAATAGTTCTCATGATCCTCTGATTTCCAATGGTGTCTGTGGTGATATTTTCTTTTTCACCTCTGATTTTATTTATTTGAGTCTTCTCTATTTCCATTAGATTTGCTAATGGTTTATCAATCTTATTTATCTTTTCAAATTGAAAGTCTTTGTTTCATCAATCCTTTTTTTTGTTTCTTAAGTCTCTATTTCATTAGTTTGGGCTGTGATTTTAAATATTTACTATCTTCTACTGACTTTGGTGTTCTAGGACCTCAAGATGTAATGTTAGATTATTTTTTGGTATCTTTCCAATTTTTTAATGTTTGAAGTCTGTACTGTTTACTTTCCTTTTACACCTGCTTATACACTATCCTAGAGATTTTGATATATTTTATCACTATTTTTTGGTAAGAATTTGACTTTTTCTCCCCTGATTTTTTCTGTTATCGACTCATCATTCAAAGATGTATTATTTTAACCTCCAGGTTTTATAGTAATTTCTGTTCTGTATATTGTCATTATTGGCAACATATTAGCTACATTATGATCTGATAGAATGCAAAAAATTATCTTCATTTTTTTTTGTATTTTCTCAGGTGTACTTTGTGAACTAAAATATAATCTGTTTTAGAAAATGTTCTCTGTGCTGTTGAGAATTAGGCAAATTCAGCTGTCAATAGGTAAAATATTCTGTAGATGCCTGTTAGGTTCATTTGGTTACTAGCATTTTTTAGTTCCAAGGAATCCTTACTTAGTCTATGTCTGGATGATCTAGCCTGTGGGGAGAGTGGTGTGTTGAAGACACCCAGTGTTATTGCACTAGGGTCTATTTGAGTCTTAATCTTGAGAAGAGTTTGTTTTATGGTGCAGTATGGCACTGCACCATTTGGAGGAGGCACAAATATTTATAATCAGTGTATCTTGTTGTTTAAAAATTCCCTTAATCAATATGAAGTTCCTTCTTTCTGTATCTTCTGATTAATTGTGGCTTGAAGTCCACCTTTTCATATATGAGTATTGTTGTGTTTACATTCCTGATAACCTAGACAATGTTAAAGTTCCCAAATAAAGGCCTGACCTCTCCAGCCTTTGCTAGGCCTTGTTATGGGAACAACTTCTCAGTTCTTCCACCCCCTGGTGAGGAATTATTGACTTCTGTCATCTTTATAATATGCATTAGCATGTTCCAGATTCTGCAACATTTATATTGTATCAATCTCATTTCAGTACTCATGTCTTTTTGTTCTTCTCTCATAGAAGCACCCATCCCCAGATGCCTTTACGACCTGCTATTCCCCAACTGGACTTCTGCCATGAACCCCTCAATTGACCCGATTTCTAAAAAGGGAACTCCAAACTGCTTGCCCCACGCTGCCCACTTCCAGTTCGAAGAAGCCAGATCGGTCATCACCCATTTTCCCTACAGCAGTGAAGGAGTTCCTAGTATTAGAGGGGTAAATGAAGTCAGAATTGGGGACAGGCAGTTAGTGTAGAAATAGGGGAACAGTCAGATCGAGGAAATGAAGCCCATAAAAATCATCTGCCTTTGGAAGTCTGGAAGGAGAATGAACTTTTTACATCTCACCTGCAAAACCAACCCCAGTCACCTAGGCAGTAAGGAGAGAGAAGGCTTCAAAAAGAACTGGAGAGCAAGATTTTTTTTATAAAAAAAGAAATGGGGGAATGTAATGTATAAAGCCGCTCCCCTGCCCACAAGGTACAGCCATTTTGCCTGCCTCCCAACCACCTGTCAATCTGCGCTCCGCCCGCCTCTTCTGTTACAGGAATTTCCAGCCTCCACATCACCTGTCTATCTGCGCTCTGCCTGCCTCTTCCGTTATAGGAATTTCCGGCTTAGGCTGGCGCCATTTTCCTGCTTCCCACATTAAGTCCTAACATGCTATTGGTTCATCAGTCAGCTTGCAAGAATTCTCCTCCGCTATTGGTTCCTTCCAACCCGCGAGATTCCAATATCTGGGAGAAGCCACACGCCATATTTCTCTTTTGCCCCTTCTTTTCGCCCTGAGCGGACGTGCCAATCGTCCGCATAAATAAAGTCTCTTGCGTGGGACCTCGTGTCTGCGGAGAATTTTTCCTGGGAGCTATTGGCGAGCCACAACCGAGCCAAGCGAGCGAGCGGCAGTTCAGTGGGATCCTGCAGCGGTGGCTGCCTTACATCTCGGAAGCGCGCAGCGATGGCTACCGCCGCAGCAGCCCAAGTTGAACTGCATTTTTTCCCCTAACAAGTATAGCTACCCCTGTTTGTTTACTGGTATAATTTGCAAACTAGATCTTTTCCAATCCTTTCACCTCTGGTATGCAGATGTATTTGCCTATAGGTGGTTCACTTACAAACAACATATATCTCGGTTTATTTATTTATTTATTTTTGTAACAGCAGTTAATCCAGGGTCATTTGACCACTGAACCACATCCCCAGCCCTGTTTTGGATTTTATTTAGTGACAGGGTCTCACTAAGATGCTTAGTACCTTGCTTTTGCTGAAGCTGACTTTGAACTCAAAATCCTCCTGTCAGCCTTGCGAGCTGCTGGGATTACAAGCTTGCACCACCAACACAACTGGGTCTTATGTTTTTAATCCGATCTTCCAATCTGTGTCTTTTGATTGAAGGGTTCAGACCATTTACATTCACTATTATTGTTGAGAGGATTTTTACTTCCTGCCATTTTGATTTACTTCTGTTTAATTCAGATTGGTTCTTCTTGAATTGACTATTCTAGTGTTGTGCATCCCTATGCTGTTTTCATTTTTATTTTCTTTGCCTCTGTCTATTCATTGAGTGTATTCTCTTTGGCAGGGTTTCTGGCTATGAATAATTTTAGTCTCTGTTTGTCATAGAAGGTTTTTGTTTCATTTTCAGTTCTGAAGCTTAATTTTTCTGGGTACCATTTCCTTGGTATAGTAATCTTTCAGAATGTGGTATATCTTACTCCGAACCCTCCTAGCTTTTCAGGTCTGGACTGAGAAATCAACTGAAATCCAGGTTGGTTTCTCTCTTAAGGTGCTCAGCATCTTACAGCTTTTAGAATCCTAACCTCATTCTGCACAGTAGGCATATGTCATTGCAGTATATTGCAGCATTGGGGTAGATTTATTGTGATTTTGTGCACATGGCGTTCTATATGCTTCCTGTGTATGAATTTCCATCTCATTCCTAGGTTTGGAAGTTTTGTAAACATTATTTCATTGAATAGACTTTGCATCCCTCTGGTTTATATTTCACAGCCTTAATCTACCTACCCCCATGATTCTTAAATTTGGACTCTAGTTGCTGTCCCATATTTCTCCATACTTCCCAAAATTTTGATCATGGTCGGTTACCATCTTCACTTTATGGCCAACCATGGGCCTCTGCTCCTTCTGTGCCTGGGCCTGGTGGCAGCCAAGTGGAGTGCTGGGTCTACCGAGCACTGTCAAGGTGGCTGCTCCAGCCTGTTGCCCTAGTTGGTGGTGAGGGTCAGGGGCCTTGGACCCTTTCAATTGATAGGGATCCATGCACACATTCTTCCTAGCTGGGGTCTTAAGAGAACCCACTGCAGGGCATTCTGGTTTAATTTGCTGCTGTCTGGAGGTGGGGAGAGGCCATACTGATCTAAGGGGGTGTCTGGTCAATGTGGACTCCCCTCAATGACCGCAGGGCCCAGCAGGGCTTTTTACACTTTGGTTTTATACAGTTCAATCTGCATCAAGGACAGCAATGTTCCCTTCACCTTGTAATTTTTTTTCTGTTTTT
Organism: Sciurus carolinensis; assembly: GCF_902686445.1. Lineage (NCBI taxonomy): Eukaryota > Metazoa > Chordata > Mammalia > Rodentia > Sciuridae > Sciurus > Sciurus carolinensis. The sequence continues at coordinate 1,928,258 of NW_025920112.1, forward strand.
CTCTCCAAACGTTGTTGAGGGGGTGAGCCTCTGAACTTTCCTCCTCCCTCACTGTTTCTATGTTGACCCTTCCCCTTCCCCACCTTGGTCTTGGTTAGGTTGGGGAAATTTGGGTTTATTTTCTTTCTGGTGATCACTCCTGAAGTCTCTGCAGGTCTCAGGGCGTTTACTTCCCTGCCACCTCTCACACCTGTCCTTCCTGTCCATCTCCTCTCTGTGTCTGGAGAGGACCAGAAACCCTGCCCAGCTCCTGAGGCCATTCCGGGTGAGAGTTTTAGGAACAGCCCCTGGGTGTTCTGTCTCTTAGGTCAAGCTCATCAGCCAACCAGCCGTGCTGTTGGCGGGTGTGAGTGGAGCTCAGTCAAGTGTGTGTGAAGGTCAGGGCACTGGTGTGTTCCCAAGGGGAGGTGACCTGGTCATGCAGGAGGGGCAGTGAGTGGGGTGGGAAGACACCAGGGGGTGTCCTCTGCTTCCCAGGGCAGCACAGCTCCTCAAGTGAGCTCACATGGGTACATTGTGCATTTTAATGTATGTTGTGATCCAGTCTCACAGGAGGCTTGAGGACGGAGCTATCAGGAAGGGCTTCACGTCTGCTGAACACGTACACATGCTACTCACCAGGTACGTGCAAACATTCTGTGAACTGCTTGAGAGCTACTTGGAAACTTCATATTTCCCCCTCTTTAAATACTTTGGAGTGCATTTCCTAACAACAAGGACATCTGTTACACCTTTGTGAAGTCAGGCAACCCAGCATTGATAAGATACCGTCACCTGCTCCACCGAAGATCTGCCACACCTGACCTCAGCATCCTTTGTAGCTGTTAGTGTTTGTAGTTTAAGGTAGACTCAGGAGCCTGGGCTGCTTTTAGTGACATTTCTGTCTTTACCCTGCGACAGTTAGCCTTCCCCTGACCTGGAGATGGCTGGCCTGTGGACTGTGTGCAGTCCAGGGAAGGCACAGAGCGTCTCTAGGGATCAGTGTGAAGGTTCCCCCTGATTAAACCTGAGAGGGGCCCTGGGGGGCCACGGCAGGGACTAGCAGCCGGCAGTGCTCTGTGCCAGGGGCACGCCACCATGGTGTCCCCACATCAGCCAAGGGACCTGCCGTCAGTGGGCTAGCGGGTGTCCAGCAGGCCTGTGCATCAGGACAGGTGCCCCACGTCACCGCCTGGGGAATGCTCTGAGACTGTGGCACATGGCTCCATTCTAGTCTCCTCCGTGTTGTCAGCTCACTTTATACTGCAGGGAGGGCTTTGCTCTCCGCTGGCGTAGGCTGCTTCACTCACTGTTAATCTACGTCGGGAAGGACATTGGCACATCCATTTACCTGTTTTTACTGTTGTTTTCAAACGTGACCATGAAGCCACCTCTCCAGCTGTCTCCCGTGTCCTCTAGTTATGTCCACATGGCTGTATGGGAGCTTCCCTGCTTTGCAACAAAACCTAAGAAGCCCAGCGCACACATGGCCTTGCTCATTCCTGGAAGCCACCTCTTCTCTAAAGACCTCTACTTCCTTTAAATGAGCATATTTTACAGATCAGCCTCTGTCACCGGGGTGCTCACTGCTTCTGAGCATTCAAAGCTTTGAAGGCTTCTGAGGAGACAGGTGTGTGCACACGCATATGTGATACACACCTGCATTCACGATTCCTAACCATAACAATGTTAATTTTTGATAATATGTAATTATTATATTGATAATTTTTATTATTTTACATAAAGAAGGCCATATCTCCATAGAATATATAATAGTTATATCACTCTTAATATATTTACTATATAATATGTAACATTATATGCTATATTCATATTATATATATTATTTATGAATAGTTACAATAGTCAAAATGTATTACTATTGTACATAGTGAAGTATAAATACACATATGAACATGGATAGATAGACACGTAGATAGATGATTGCCTCCAATTTCATCCAGAATGTAAAAGGACACATCTTCTCCTTCCCCTTCCTATTTCTAAATGAGGTTTCCAACTATGAGAAAACCAGGCTTCATTGCCTTTAAAATATGCTCTCATTTTTCTGAGCCTTCACTGCAGAGGTGAATCTTGGCATCTCCTTCCCACAGGGCTATAAAGAGCACACCTCTGATGGAGGCATTGGTGTTCAGAGTGCTCTGTGACTCAGTCCACAGCACTGCACCCTTCGCTCTCGCTGGGACAACCATCCTCAGACTGCGTTAGGGAGAAAGCCTCGGGCACCACACCAGCCATGGTTTCCTGGTGCAGCTCAGGGGTTTGTACCTTGGTCAGAAGCCTCGTCTCTGGTTCAGTCGCCACACTGCAGTTTGCAATGGGCTCAATGGGGCTGGAAAGCTCACTTCAAGGCTCCTGGTCCACATGGCTGAGCAGGAGACTCAGAGTCCCTGGCCCCTCCTCAGGGCTAGGTGAGTGTCCCCCTGGCATGGTGCTGGCTTCCCAGAGAGTGAGCGCTGCTGGGGACCCAGTGGACCTGCCCTTGAGGAGGAACCTCGGATGTACACACAGTCACCTCTACCACTGGGGGGTCAACCCTTACTCAGGGAAGGCAGCAGCACCTGGACATCAGGGCATGGACCACAGGAAGCAAGGACCATGAGCAGCCACCTTGGAGGACAGTGCCCAGCTCTGTACCACCAGGACCTCCAGGGAGCAGGTGCCGACTCTGCCCTGGGTTCAGATCATCACCCACCCTGCACCTGGGGAGCACTCCCCTCTCCAACGCTCCCTCCTCCCCCCCAGGCGGCCCTCCCCCTGTGCACACCACCACCTGGGCTTTTCTTGGGCACAGGCTGGTCGCCTTCCAAGAATCCCACACGAGGCCATGTGCAGTCTTCCCACACCCTGATTCTGACACCCAGAACTGCGTCTCTGATAACCCCACATCTGGCTGAATGTGTCAGGGTTTCCCATTCCAAATGCCAAATTGTGATTCATCTTGAGAACGGATCATAATGGATTCACACATTGCCCACGTAGGAGGTGTTTGTGTTGGTCCTGGTTTTTAGATACTGTTATAAGGCTGCTGGAGGTTTGGGGACCACTTCTGTGTTCATGTGCTTTCCCTTCTCTGCACATGTACCTTGGCATGGAGATGCAGATCACAGGATGCTTCTCTGGTTACATTCATGGGAATCTGCCTCCAACCTTCCCTGGGCGCTGAGTGATTCCGCTCTCCAACCTGCAGTGTGTGAGAGTTCTGATTTCTCTCTGACCTCCCTGGGGTTTTGCTACCACCTCAGTTAGTCTGTGTGTGACTCTTGGTTCACACTGAGCTTCATCTCCTGGACTGTGGAGGCAGGTGGCTTGGTGTGTTTCTCAGAGTCTCAGTTTATGCAGCTGCGTGACTTCAGGGGACAGGGGCAGTCCTGAAACTGACACCACCGCTGTGGTGACCATGGTCTTTAACCTAGTTTTCAAGCTCAGGTTGAGCACTACCACAGAATCTACACAATGTGTATAAAACTCAGTCCAGGGATAACAGAGAATGGAGCATGGCTTCCTGGACCTGGAGCAATCAGTGGGTATTGAGTATGTCAAGGGGTACCCACTTCATATAGGAAGGTGAACAGCTTCTGCTTATTTAATTCACTGCATGTGTCTGTTAATGAAAGTGACTGTGATAAAAATTACATGATAGTCATATACATCCAATATTGTAGAACATGAATGACATAACATTTGTCAATTAAATATATATAAAAATTGATAATGAGGAGAAGGAAGTATGCTGTGGAATGTTGGGACCTAGGAGGGGCTTGTATGATGGTTCCTGCATGAAAACATCATAGATTCCAGGGTGTCAGTTGCTCCTGGATCCACATTTATTCAAGTCAAGGCTGTGAGTTTAAATCTGTGTTCTGAACAGGGCATGGTGGTGCATACTTGTTATGCCAGTGGCTGGGGAGGCTGAGGCAGGAGGATCGGGAGTTCAAAGTCAGCCTCAGCCACAAGGAGGCACTAAGCAACTCAGTGAGACCGTCTCTAAAGAAAATACAATAAAGGGCTGAGGGATGTGGCTCACTTGTTAAGTGCCCTTGAGGTCAATCCCTGCTACACCTTCCTCCTAAAAAAAAAAAAAAAAAAAAAAAAAAAAAAAAAAAAAAACTGTGGTCAAGTCACTGATTTTGGTTCAAAGACAATTGTGGAAATAGGCAGCACTTGGTGTTTAGCTCTGAAGAACCAACAACTCATTAGTTAAAGTAAATTACTCTGAATGAGCTGTATGGTATGGTGAGAAACATACAAGAGATATTTGTTGAGAAATGATGCATATCACTTTCAGCATCGAATCTAGCTAGGATAGCAGAGTTTATTGAGAAGTGAAACTGGCCCTGTGCACAGGACCCCTCTTAGTCCCCAGAGCACTGGGAGCACCCAGGGCCCTCCAGGTATCCTCACACCCCAAACCAGCATCATCCTGGCTAGGGAATGGCCACTGCTATCATGGTCTATGAGGATGACCCCTGGGGAATGTGTCTCCACTCTGCTCTAGTCAGAATCAGAAGCATTTGTCACCTTGAGGATGGTTAAGCCCAGAGTGTTTCCCACGGTAAGAGGTCCAGGGTAGAAATACGGCCTCAGGGGCTGGGTGAACTTGCCTTTGAGTGTAAAGAGAATGGTAAGTTCTATCACATCATAGAAAGAGATCAAACCATCTTCATATTGCAAAAAAATCCCAACTACTTCAGGTGCTACTGGAACATTGATGTTATAAGAGTGCATTGAAAGGGCCTTGTACTGACCATTCTTCAGGGAGAGGGTCCAGAAACCATCCTCAGGACAAGAGCCCTTGTAAGCTTTCCCTCTGTCTACTGAATCCAAGCAGAGGCCTATATTCCACCTATTCGTTCCCTCTATTTTAACCTCCCAGTAGTGACAGCCGCTTGAGAAGCTGTTCTGACCCAGCACAAATGGCATTAGAGTAAATCGTCCAGGACTCTCAGGAACGTTTTGATTCATAGACAGAGAATGAACATGCTTCCCATCAGGTGACACATAGAGGGAGGGATGAGCAGTGTCCTCATCCAGTGTGACATCCACTGCAGAGGAAAGGAGATCAGTTACTTGTGAGCAATAAGAAGAGACCCTTCACCTTCTATGTGAGGAGTCAAAGGAGGGAAGAGGAACAAGACCCATATGTTCACAGACCCTGTTCATAAACATGGAGACAAAATAAAACCCCTCTGCCAAAACGCTGGACACCCTCCCACATGCAGATCTGAAACTCCTGTCCCACTGGACAGGACCTCCAGACCACTCCATCTGGGAACTCCTTTCTGTTGTCACCTCCGAGCGTCCAAGGCCTCCCCTGGTGGGAGCTGGATGGGACATGGAAACCCCTTGGGAAAGGTCTTCATCAATGTTCTGACCCTCAGAAGGTCTCCTGGTATCAGCCCCAGGAACACCAGGCCCTCCATGGACACAGAGAACACACAGCAGAAGGTCCAGGAGGGTCGAGGAGACAATCCTCCTGCTCAGCTCAGAGGCAGAAGCTCAGCAGTGTGTTCAGAGGGCAGGAAAGTGGCCAGTGCAGCAGGAGGAGGGAGAGGAAGCAGCGCAGCTGGGAGGCAGCCAGGAGGGCGGTGCAGGACCTTGCAGGCCCAGGAGGCCACTGCCAGCTGTGGTGTTTATGGAGCCAGGATGGGAAGAAAGCAGAGGGTTCAGATGAGGAAGGAGGACTCACAACTACCTAATGAGGCCTTTGTGGAAAGGGAGAAGGAGGTAGGGTAACAGCCCAGTGGAGAGACTGGATTGACGGAGATGCTGTTCACTTCATTGTTAAGAGACTAAGGAGAAAGAAGGTGCGTGTTCCTGTTGGTGAGATGACCAGATGGACCTGGGGGCTTGGAGTTTGAAGGGAGGGGAGAGAGAAGAGGCCTAAGCCCACCCTTCAGCATCACTCTGGAGAGCCCTGTGGGGTGTGGGAGGAGGATGGGGCAGCTGCTCCTCACTGACCAGAGCCTGCCTGTCAGGGTTGGGAGAGCCCCTGTGTGTGGGCCGCCCAGAGTCCCTGCCTGCACCTATGGCAGTCTGACCAGACCACCTCTCCCCAGAGGACTGGGTCTCCACCCACGTAGGTCCCAACATGCAGCATCTCAGGATTTTCTTTGCCCACTTGTATCCCCTGGATTGTTTGGGAAGAAATTTTTCTTGCACAATAAAATCCTGGAGAGGTTAGAGGGCAGACATGAGGCCATTCTGTGGCCACACCTTTTCTCTGTGCACCTACCTGCAAATCTTCGCGCTTTCTTCAGACCTGCAATGAGATGAACACATTCAATGTTAGTGGAATGACTGGGCATGCACTTTGAAGATAATGGTTGTGGTGTATCAGTGGTGTGAATTGTAACTTTACTGACCTTCTATTCCCAGAAATTTTCTTCGTTCTGCAACCAATCAAACAGAGAGATAATTGTTTTGGGGATATGGTGACTGAGTTTCCAATTTAACATGGAAAAAAGATGTAAAACTTACCAAGTTCTTCAATGATTTTCTCTAAAACAACAACAACAAAAAAAGAAGTAAAAAATAGGTTTAAGTAATCATCTAAAATTCAATGAGTTTCATCCTAGGGTTTTACTACATCTTTGCAGGATTCTAGTGAACATTCGAGTCAGATTTTGGACTCTGAGGTGCACAGACTGAAAGGGCTTCCTGTCTAATGTTCCCACACTGGACCCCCAGCTCCTAAGATCCCAAATGTCCATCACAAGTCTACTGTTTCTCAGTGGCCACTGCATTGACTCCGTGTGTCTTCATGGCATTCCTTAGACCACGGCAACTCGTCCTGCACACTCAACAAACACTCTTTTTTTTTGGTATCAGGGATATAATGCAGGGGTGCTTGACCACTGAGCCGCATCCCAGCCCCACCTTTTTTAAATTTTGAGGCAATGCCTTGCTAAGTTGCTTAGGGCCTCACTAAGTGGCTGAGACTGACTTTGAATTTGCAATCCTCCTGCCTCAACCTTCTGAGTCATTAGGAGAACAAATGTGTGCCACCATACCTGGGCAGCAAACACTTATTGAGGACCCCCTTTAGTCCAACCTCTGCCTTCTGCAGTAGGGACATCACCATGAGCAAGACAGCACCTTCCCCCAGAGGGTCATTACAGCCTCTGTCAGTTACAGCTCAATGCCTTGAGCAGAGTGCTACAGAGAAAAACGGAACCTCAGGCTCTCCTGCAGGTTTGGACAGAGGATTTTATCTGTTATTAGAATTACAAATACAAATTTTTAAATAAGCACTGTGTTCATTTTATTGAATCACATGAAAAGACAAATAATCCTATTAAATTTCAGTTACCGAGCTTTAATACTTTAATTTTTAAATAAGTATGAGAATTCTTTTGACTCTCAATGACAAAAAATGATGAAACCATCCTACTTCATCATAATCTCTTTTCTCCATTTTAAAAGTAATATTCAATACTTATCAAGAAAATAAACTCTCTTCCATAGCATCACTGAATTGCTATATAATACTAATTTTTATAAATCATAGAGAATGAAGTAGTTCTTTCTGGTTATTTACTGACTTTTCCCTTTATTTAGATAAAATCGAAGAAAAAAACTATATTTATCATTATGGAAAACAGTAAATAGAAAGAAAATTGATGTGGAGAAAAATGACCTGGGGAGTCACTCAAGTTAAAATGTAAAAAATGCAGTTTTTGAATATAAAAACTGAATACAATACAAAAAATTAAATATGATTCAAGATGGCAGATTGGAGGAAAGTGGCATTTGCTGTTGTTCTGTGACTCGGTATTTAAGCAGCAGAAACTGCTTTTAAGCAATTTTGGTGAAAGAGAGAATTCTGTGAAATTCAATAACTGACAATCAGAGACTCTTAAGATTCAGAAATTTGGGTGCATTGAACAGAGAACGAGAAAGTACATTGTAGGGAAACTGGTTGTGGCATTGGCTGTGGTGCCCGTTCACTGAAGAGGGGACAGGTAATACAACCAGAGAGAGTAACACAGTGGAAAAATTTGGCAGAGAAAAACCTGTAGAACTAAAAGGACCCTGATCTTAGTGGAACCAGAGGCTGCACAGTGAACTGGTATCTAAATAGTGCTCTATGTTTCTCATCTGGCAAGTGAAAGGCTAAGTGGAAGCCATCTGGAGAAGGTCACACTGAAGTTTGGTGCAGGACATCATAATGAATATTGCCATCCTGTCCCAGAAAGCATGTACTGTGTGGTCTATGGTGGACCTAGCAGAATGTGAGTGAAACAGGCACAGAGAAGAGAGTACCCAGCGGGATTCAAGTCAGATATATGGACAGGGGAGAATCTGCTCCTTAGAAAAACCAGACCAAGAGACAGTGAAACTTAGTCCCTACATATAATAACTAAATTCAAACTCCTTTGACACTTGAATACAAGGAATAGATGTGAAAACTCAAACAAACAAATGAGCATACCCCAATAGGAATGGTGAAAAAGGACCTCAGATTCCACCCCTGAACAATCACTTCTAGAGTGAAAATACAGAGAACTAACACAAAGGATATGGACATCACACCCACAGGGGATCTCAATCTATGTCACTCTAGAACACCTTGGGAAAATAAAACTGTCCTCAGTGGCCAAAAATGAGAATGAAAGATAAACCCTTCCCCTGCCTCGCAAGTACAAGGCCCTGGGTTCAATCCCCAGCACCGCAAAAAAAAAAAAAAAAAAAAAAAAAAAAAAAAGATAAACCCTTCCCAACAGATGCATAAAACAATCTCAGGAATGCAAGAAATATGAAGAAAACAAGGTAATATGACACCTCCAAAGTGTATAATTTATCAGCAACTGACTCCAAAGATATTGAAGTGTATGAAATACCAGATAAAAAATCAAAAGGGTGATTATACAAATTGTCAATGGATACTGAAAGAACACAGAAAAATAATTGAATGAATTAAGAAACACTGTAAAGAATATGAATAAAACATTCAGTTAGGTGGTACACACACTGAAAAAGAAATTTTGGAAATGACTCAATAAGTCAAATAAAATGTTCAATTAAAATTCTATCTAATAGAATAGATCAAGCTGAAGATAAGATAACATAATATCAGAACATCACTTTGGGAGACAAAGAGATTGGCTTTGAACATTCATGTATTATTTGAAAAGTGAAAATAAGTAACCATAATCTAAATATACAAGAACAGTTTTACAACATTAGGAGATCAAATTTCAGAATCATAAATGGAAGAGGCTTGCAAGATTCAGGCTAAGGACACAGATAACTTCTTCAAGGAAATAATAACAGAACATTTTTTCAAATCTTGAAAATGAGGTGTTTTTCCAGATACAGGAGACTTTCAAAATCACAAATGGGCAAAAAAGAACCTCTTCATGACACATTATAATTAAAATGTTTAACATGCAGAACAAGAATGCAACTTTAAAAGTACCAAGGGAAAAACATCAGATTAGATTTAGAAACAAGTCAATCAGAATTATTTCAAATCTCTCAGCATAAACTTTAAAACCCAGGAGAGTTTAGATTGATATTTCCAAGTTCTGAAAAAATTAACTGTCCACCAAGATTGCTATATCCAACAGAGCTATCTTTTCAGAATAAAAGAAGAAATGAAATTCTTCAAAGATAAGCAGAAACTGAAAGAATTCATGACTCATACCAGCACTATAGAAAATACTTACAGAACTAATACACAGAAGAAATAAACAAATCTCAGAGCTTACAAATGAATAGATTTCATTTGAAGAGTGGTTAAGCAACTAAGAAACAGGACCAAATTAAACACTGAAAAAATTCAAAATGGCAGCAATTAATAAACATCTCTCTATAATTATATTGAATATCAATGGTCTCAAATCTCTAATTAAATGATGTAGGCTGGCAGATTGAATTTTTTTTAAAAAAAGTAACTGTATGTTGTTTTCAAGAGACTCACCTTACAGGTAAAGACAGTGGCTGAAAGTGAAATAATATAAATTGATATAACATGCAAATGGAATCCAAAAGCAAGCAATAGTAGTCACTCTCATCTCATATTAAACAAAGTAGACTTCAGGTCAAAATTAATCAGAAGAAACAAAGGTCACATCATAGTGGTAAAAAGAACGGTTCAACAAGAAGACATAATCATGGTAAATATTGATGTCCCAAATGTAGGTGCACCTAATTACATAAAACAGAAACTACTTGAAATAAAGACTCAGACAGACCTCAGTGATTGAGATCACAGAATCCATTTTCTCAGGTTGGAAATAGGGTTGGCTTCTTTGTACCACCTCCTCCATCAGCTTCCACTGCACCCTCTGCATTGGATTCCTCACCACAGCCTCTTGATTGTAGTTTCATCACAGGACTCAGAAACGTGTCCTCCCCCTTCCCACCATCTCCACTGCTCTGCTGAGTCTGCCTCAACCATGGAGGAGGACCAGTGAAGGTCCAGTGTCCTCTCTTGGACATACCAAAGGTTCTGTAATGCAGTCTTTTTAAAGCCCAAATATATGCAATAGCCAAATTGCTGAACCAGTCTAGGTATCTTTCAAGAGAAGAAAGGATAAAGAATGTGTACACATGGGGTTTTACTCAGGTGTAGGGAAGAATGAAGTTATGCCATTTGTAGGAAAATAGAACTGGAGAACATCATGGTAAGTGAAATGAGACAGTTTTAGAAAGTCAAGGGTCAAATACTTTCCTGCATATGTAGAAAGGAGAGAGAGAAAAGGGGTAAATAGAGTCACATGAAAATAGAAGAGAGATCATTAGAGCAGAGAATGTGGATGAGGGGAAGAAGGAAGCGAGGGGAAAGGAAATCCTGGGGGCCACAACTGACCAAATTATGTTACATGCATTTACAAAATTACCACAGTGAAAACTACTTTCATGTATGATTTTAATGCACCCATTAAAAATGAAATAAAGCTCAAATCTAATGATCATATTGTTAAACCACTCTCACTCCAAATCCTTTGGTACTTTTGACCACTTGTAGAGTAAATATCAAAATTCCAAAGGTGGCCTACAAGGTGCCTCATGATCCACCCTCTGCCTCTCCCCTCTCATCTCTTCCACTGGTTCTTCCACAGCTCATTGGTTTACAATTCGTTAGTGCTGTTTGAACATCAAACAGAGAGGATCGATGACTATTTCCACTTGCTTACCCACGTGTCTCATTGTAAAATACAACATTTGTACATGAGGTGCTTTAACTGACTTCTAAAGTTTACGTTGCTGAAACAGGCTTCACGTCAGGAATGTTTTCAGGGAACTACCTTAGATTGCTTGTAGATGAACGGTTTCTCCTTCCAGGTCTGATATTTTTTTTTTCTAATGCATTCACCTTCTCCTTCACTGCAGTCAGAATTAATTCTATTCTAGGAAAATGGGTTGTACAGAATCACTGGGAATATGAAGAAATGAAGGCATTTTCAGACTGGGAGCAGTTTGAGGCAGATGCTACCTCCAGCCTGGATGAATTTGTCCTGCAGGTCCCCGGGGGCAGGCTTACACCTGATGAACAGCTTGTCTTGTGGAGGAGGCTCTTTCTGGGCACATACTCTGGATGTGAGTGTGACTTTGACCTGAGACCTGGCAGGGCAGCTCAGAGGACACCAGCTCTCAAGGCTGGGGCCAACCTCAGAACTGTGTCCGGTGTCTGAGGCGAGTGAGACTGTGCACTTGACTTTTGAGATAGTGTTTTTTACATTTTTTCTGAGATTACCACAAATACATCCACATATGTAGCAAGCATGGATAAGCTTCACTTTGGAAAATTGCAGAAGAAGCAGGAGTCTGCTGGAGCAGACTCCTCACTCCGTGGATTTGGCGGCCACCCCAGAACCATCTCACAGTGCAGCTGCACAGGCTGGCAGAGTTAGAGGGCCCAGGAGGCTCCACGGTGCATTGACTTGGCCTTTCCTGCGAGTGTGACGCAGCTTCTGGGGTGGGGCGTGGTGTCCTGTGGCACCCTGTGCAGAGAAGCAGTCCCCAGTGTCACTGCAGAGGCAGTGCAGGGAGGAGCTCTCTGTTCTGAGAACCAGGAAGGGTTTCCTGGTGTCTGCTTTCAATGTGAGCTCTGTCTGAGAGCACAGTGTGCGATGTAAGAAATAAAACCATGTAATACTGTTGGCTCTGATGAAGGGACCCTGGGCCAGGTCACCAGGACCTGTGGTCCCCATGGTGATGGCTCTGACACTGTGGCTAGTGTGCTCTGGAGTTAGGGGTACACCTCACCGAGGGCTATAAATTCAGCCCACTGCCTTTTCTTGGACAACACAATGATCACGTTGAGGAGCTTAGCTATAGACTCATCCTCCCAACTGAGACTGGCTAATATAACATGCCAACCTAACAGACATCACTTTTCTTTGAAACTTCAGCCAAAAGAAAACTAGCAAAGAAAAACAAAAATAAGTTGAGTTAGTGATAATAGAATTGGAACCCATATCAAAAATCCCTTTGCCATGCAAGGGCACCGTTGATGGCAGGGGTCAGGTGACATCGCCATGCCACAGACACTGTGTCGGCACAGTCGTGTGCTGAGCCGGGTAGCTGGAGCAGCCACTGGGAGGAGTGTCAGTCTGGTGACACCTTGTTTTCTATGTGGTGACTTAAATGAGTCAGTCTGTTCTCTCCACAGGCAGGAGTCATGACAGAACTTACACCAAGTCCATCCTACCTCCCAGGGTCCCGGATGTAGCTACAAAACCACCTCCTCTCCCCAGGCCCAGTAACTGCACCGTTGCTACCAAGCTGCAAGCTCTGTGCCAGGGTCCTGACCCGCGTGATCTCTTCAATGCCGACTGTGACCCTCTGTCACAGACAGCATTATGGTGGCTGTCTTACAGAGGCAGAATGTGCCCAGGAGGCTGAACTGTTCTGAGAGGTGGACAAAGCTACTGGCTGGTAGAGACCCTACCTAGACCCAGGTAGTTCTGCGCCAGGGCAGGTGCTTTGAAGACCAGGCGGAACGTCACTTGCTGCCCTCCTTCCTGCGGCACATGAGAATCAGCGACAAATCCATCCATCCACAGCAAGAGGAGCGCTCGGTGACACAGGATTTCTCTTTTACTCCCCCTCTTTTCAGTAAGTGGAGCACACACTACTTAATCTTCCCAATGAACAAGAAAGCCATAGGCGTTGTTGCTTTGGTGACCAAACACTGACAAGCGAATGGTTAAGCATTTACTGACTTTCAACTGTGTGTCTTCTGGTGATCATACGACTAGCCTTCACGAATCCTTTCTGACTTCTTCCCCCAAATTGCACCCTGATCACCTAATCTGTTCTCTACGCTCAGGGAAAGAAAGACATGTTGGAATGTCATTCCAGTCACGACCACCCTTTTCTGAATGAACCTCTGTGCTCTGTCACCGTCTAAATCCTTACCAAGAAGATAAGGTGCTGAGAGTCCTGGTGTCTGCCTTGGGGGCCTCTGAGTCTGTCCCCTGTCTACTGTGATTCTCTCCTGATAGAACCTGGGGCTCGGCCACTCCAGAGCTCCGGGGCTTCCTTCCCTCGCATGTCCTGGTACTCCCCGCTGGCCCCAGCCCTGATCTTACCTCTGAGCTAGGCTCAGGGTCAGCTCCTCAGCAGTGCCACAGCCTGGTGACAAGGCCCAGCCTCACGCCTGAGTGCTCACGGCCCCACCTAAGCAGCCAGAGAGTGGTCTCCTTCATCACTGGTCAGCGAGCATACGGAACAGGCGGTCTGTGCTACGCGTGCTGAGCAACCACCTTTCACCCAGTAGACGTGCACAAGCTCAGGGGCTCCCTCCTCATTCAGGAAAACCAGCCTGTCGAAATATGTTAGCTCCTTCTACCCAGTGTTTGGATCACAGAGACACATGCAGTGGCATGTGGACTCTGGTGTTCTCATGAAAATAAAAGATCAAGAGCCAGGCGATGATTTTAAAGGTTCAACACTGCCTGTCCCACCTAAGTATCTCTCACCATTCACTCAGTCGATTGCTTCTGTGCAAACAATCAGCAGCCACAACACAAGCCTGATGGAGAGCACCCTGCTCTCCCTAGCAAAGAAGGCCCATCTCCCCACTCATCCCCATGGACGAAGGAGCCCGAGGCCCAGGCTCGACAGGCCAGCTCAGGAGCTGGAGAGAGGACACCAGGTTTCTGAATGAAATATTACGGCGCAAACTGGAAGACACCTTTTCATTGTCAAATGTGTTTACTTGGAAATAGAATGGGATAGTTAATAGGATCCCTTCTCTTTTCGAGTTTTGGCTGAAGTCCCGAAGCAGAGAAACTAGGTATCAAGATCAATAAATTCTACACATTGTTCTCTGGATTTTCAAAGAGTTGTATAAAACTGACCTGGATATTTTGGTGCAGCACCAGAGTATTTAGGGCAAGATTTTACAAGTGACACAAAGAATTAATAATTCCATTTTATAAATAGAACGATTTATAAGTGAAGACTTCCTTAAGGGACAGATGTTCCCTGACAGAGGACTGGGGTGGTGACTGCTTCACCCTCCCTTGGGCAGATGAGCAGGGCGCCTCTTGAAAGCCAAGCAAGGTGGACTGTATTTCAGCAATCCTAAAAACGTGTGGCCAGAGCATCAAAGCTCCTCTGGTTTCCTGATCCCACCTTAGAACGTCCCCAAGCCTCACCTGCCCAGCTGTCAACAGCCTCAGTGCAGCTCATGTAATCTGAGCCCCAGGCTCATTTGCCATCTGCAATGGGCTCCCTGTGGGCTCCACCAGTTGGGCTTCCCGGGTGCTTCCTCTGGACACCTCGAAGCTTCTCCAGGCTGGAGTTGCTTGCCACAGGTTTCAGAAGCCCTTCCACGACTTTTAAAGCACATAAGTATCTAGTATGTTTCAGGGACTCGGCCCAATTCATATAAATAAGAACTCTGCCAAACTCGCATCCATAAGATTCGTCTCAATGTGACTGTATGACAGCCGTGCTGGCCTTGGGGATGGTTTATGAGCCACCTGAAACCCAGGGGGTTTAGGAATAGCAGACTCCCTAGCTCTCAATTAGCACTTTAAATGAGCTTCCCTCAGACCCCGCTCTCCCATGGAATGGGGTGCTGTGGTCCCACCCACATAACGTAGCCCTCACCCTCCACCCGGGCCAGCCACTCCTCTTAGCTACCATGATTCCCTGGTTCCTCTTGATCAGAAAGCTTCAGACAGCACAAGGAGATTTCAGACTGGAAAGGCAAGACCTGCTGTACGGGAGGGTGTCTATGTGCTTAGAAACCTAAAGGATCAATCTGGTATGCAGGGCATTTGGTGGGCTCCTGCGTGTTCCCCTAATGTCCATTCCATTTATGTCCCCATGGGAGGACTGAATACCTCAGGATATTCAGGTCTTAAGACCCCTCCTCCTGTCCTTTCTCCTGCAGTCATGTGTAGCCTGGCTGGGTGTCCATGGCAGGTGCATTAGGCAGCCCTGGCCATAGCTCTCACCTGGACTCTTTGTCCCAGAGAAGGCCAACCCAAGGCATGAGGTACAGGTCAGTATAAGATTGCCTCAGAGAGGAGAGATTTTGTGACAATTAGTGTCATGTGACCTTTAATCTATAGACCCCCCAGAGCAAACAGAACGCATGATTCTCTTGACAAGTATAACCTGGAAAACACACACACACAAATGTAGAGAAAGGAAGGAGAAGGGCTAGTTAGAATCATTCTATCACAAACAGGAGCCGTGCCCAGGTCAGTGGGGAGGCCACTGGGATCAGAAGTGAAGAAGGAAGGGGAGCTGTTATGTGGTTCAGAGGTGGGGCTGGCCCACCACGCCCCAGCCCCTGGGTCCAATCTGCAGATCCACAACAAGGAAAAGAATAAAGACAGAGGGCAGATGGTGGGTGACAGACGGCAGGTGGTGGATGCCGGGTGGTGGATGGCGGATGGCCCCTCTCGTCCCTGCACAGTTCCCTGCCACGTGCCATGGACACAGGGAGGATGTGTACCCGGTCCTTGGGAGCACTCAGAACCCTCCCTAATAAGCACCTGACTTCTATCCTGCATGGAAAGCAGGTTTTCTAAAAGTTATCAGGAAAAAAATGGCTCAAGAAAGGGGAAAGTGAGTACAAAGGCCAACTGATGGTCAGCTTTGACACCAGAGAGAGGTCAGTGGAATAACTGATGCACCATGACTTTCCTAGTCAATTTTTAATCATAAAAATTCCTAAGTAGAGTTATGATTTACGTGTAGCTCTAGTTCCTCACAAATGGAGTCAGCCCCACTCCTTCCCACTCACCTTTGGCTTTCCTGGTTCTCAGGAGGACAACACCAGTGACCACCATGCAGACAGCCAAGAGGCTAAAGAGCAGAGCCAGTACCACTGTCCAGGTGCTGACCCTCGGGAACAGGCCACCTGGAAAACAGGACCATGGCGCTGAGGTCCAGCCTGAGGCAGGGGACCTGGCTGCGTGGAGGAGTCCTGCCTCCTCCCCAGGAGACATCACAGGCAGGCAGAGATGCCAAGCCTCACCAGCCCTCCCAGCACCCCTAGGACCTCCTCTTCCTGCCTCCTCCCAGTCTGGGAGTCCCAGAACAGACGTCCACACTAGGCAGCTGTCTGGACACACTGAAGGTAGGAAAGTACTGCAGCAGACACCGTGTGCCTACCTCCAGAGGTCACCAAAGCCACAGGACCTGTGTGACACCAGAGCTCCTACAGTAAGTCCCAGGTGCAGATGCCTAGCATCCCTACTTCCACCTGCCCTCCCTCCTGAGTCCTCAGTGCCTCCATCATGGACCTGCTGTCCAGGTGTCCTCCACATCACGTGGCTGTGGCTGTAAGGCCAGGCTACGCCTAAGGTCACCTGGAGTTCTTCTCAGATGATAGCAGGAACTGTGAGGGATCAGCTCCTGAACCAGGCACATCTCCTGGTCCAGGTCGGTCCCAGAGATGGGTCCCAGCTGGGATGGGGGATGAAGGAGGTCAGTAACAGAGGCTGTGAGGCCAGCGCTCCTCTGCAGAGTAATTCTCCTGAGCCTCACTGCAGACCTCCTCTTTCAGACACTTCAGCAACTGGCCAGGAAATCGCCACTTAGTGGAGCTGGTTGCCAGGTCATGAGTTACCGTTCAGCTGACCAGATGGCCCGCCACTCATGTGAAGAAGGCCCTTGGCCCATGTCGGGGCCTCAGGTGGACCCCAAGGTCTTCCTGCCTCAGGTCCTGAGAGTTGCTCAGCTGCACTGTGCTCAGTCCCCTCTCTCTCAGTTTTCTCTACTCCTTTCTTCCCTGTCCAAGTCTAAGGAGGGGTCAGTTAAATTTACCTCCTAGAGCTTTGTATCTCCAAGGTTGACAATTAGGGAAAGAAAAGAAAAAGAACCCTCTATCCTCTGATTGTGTTCTTAACTTTTCAAATTCCCAACCTCATTCCAGGTCTCTCTTTCCTGCGATCTAGAACACAGGGGCCCTCACCAAGGAAGAAGGGGAAAACGGCCCTGGTATTGCTGATGGAATCCTGCAGACTTTCCCTCACACACCCACCATGCGCTCTGTGCTTGGGATCAAGTGTCTGCTGCGCAGTGGGGAGTGCAAGGCCTGAGAGAGCGCATCCCAGGGGCTCACACTCAACCTGAGAGGATGGCACAGGCAATCCAGGGTCACGAGGAGCAGTCAGAGGGATGCATGGTGCACATGGGGTCCGGTGGGCTTGCGGGAAAACAGGGCTCCTGGGTTAGGACTTGAGGGACCAGCGGGAAATGCCAATTGAGGGAAAATAGAAGGAGCGTGGCCTCCAGTGTCCATGGGCACCAGAAGGGGGGTATGTCCAGGGCTGATGTCGGGTACTAGCAAGTGGGAGGGAAAGGAAGGAAGGGTGGGGGTGAGCTCAGGAGAAGGCCTGAGAGCATCCTGGAGCACAGGCTGGACACTGCTCCCTGACCGGGAAAGAGGAGCGTGGGAACCAGACTGTTCCCTGGACAGCCCCTCTGGCCATGTGGAGGGTGGACTGGGTGCTGGGTCCTCTCTTCCTGTGAATGGAATTGCATCATTAACCCTCATGATAACCCTGTGAGGGACACTATTATTAACGTTTTTAGTCGATGGAAACGGCACAAAAAGGTCTCCGTGTGCCAAGGTCACAGAAGTGCTGTGTCCAGCACTTTAGGTCATTTGTGAAGGTGGGAGAAGTTCAATTGTTATGTGTGGACAAGCCTGGGAAGTGGGATTGGGGACGGTTCCCAGGGATGTTGACAGAGTCCTCTCCACCCTCCTTCCCTGGAGCACTTGGCATGTCCACTTCTACCATGGGAAATGATGACTTTGTAGACCCCACCAGGAGGACCCAGGGGGAAGTGGGTTCATGTGAGGAGCTCTCCTCTCTGGAATGACAAAGGCACCCACTGGACACTCATCAGGGTCTGTGTCAGGTCCTCTGCTCATCTCTGCTCCTTGACCAGCACTGGGACCTCTGGACGAGCAACTAGGAGGGAACTGACCTGCCATGGACACGTGGGCCTCCTTCTCCTCATTGAAGACAGGGTTCCTGATGGAGCAAGACACGTGTCCTCTGGAGCTCTCCCCAAGTGTGAGAGAGGACTCCACACGGAACAGGCCGTCTGCTTCTACTGTCTTCGTCTCAGAGGCAGGTTCCAGGTGGAGTCCTCCAGGGCCACTCCACTGCACCTCTGGCCCCGGGTACCACCCTCGGGACATGCAGGTCAGCTTAATGTTCCCGCTGGGACCAGGTTCAAAATGAATACGAGGAGCCATGCCTGAGGCTGGGAATGAGAGGGAGAGAGAGATGCATCAGGAGGTCAGTGCCTCTGCTGCCCCCAGGCCAGTGGACGAGGGCTTACAGGTCAACCAGCAGGAGCCTGAACTCTCCTACTTGTGAACATTGGAGAATAAAAGTACTGACTCCACAATCAATTCTTGTTATGTAGTCCTGAAAAGCACTGAACTCTCTAATCCAGTGAGTGGTCAAGTGGTCAGTCGCCATCTGGACCATGTCCTTCCCTTTCCATGGAGCTCCCCACTCATCCTCTTCTCATGCTCAGGACAGTGGGTGAAACCCTCCCTCCACCAGTGTGGCTGAGCTCTGAGGAGCACACGTGGACTAGAGCCTCCTGTGGCATCTGCCCCCGACACCCATTCACCTCCTCTGCTCAGGCCTCCTGCACAAACCCTCCTGGGGCATGTCCATGCCATCGACAGAGCTGTGCTTGGTGAGGTCACTCGGCAGGTGGTTTGGGACTGGCATTGGTGTGTTATTTAGCAGGGGTTCAGCTGCAGCTGGGTGGCCACGTGCACAGGTAGTTGCCCTACCTGGGCAGCACCGTTCTGAGGTAATGAACTTCTTAGCTGGGGAAGTGTCTGCCCAGCTGGGGACCATGTGTCCACCCTCTGTGCTAAGGAGAGGCCTTCAGATGCTGATGGAAGTCTGACGGGAACTACCATGAGCTTCCTGTAGATGTCCTTGATGGCAGGGGGCATGCTTCATCCTCAAGCTCTCTCCATCTTCTGACTTAGGCACAGGGATGCCTTTGAGATAGCTACCGCCCTGAGATCAAGGCTACCTATGCTACAGGAATAACAGCCTCAGGATGATTGACGTGCTCACCTGATGAGTACCCCTCTCCTCTTGCCCTGTCTCTTTCTCTGCAGACCTCTTTGGAGAAATGGCTCGGGATGAAGCACAGTAACATGCATTTTCATAGGGATTGAACACTTTTATCTCAGTTAAAACAGTCTGAAGAGAGAGACAGAGCATCAGGCTTTGTATGATCTTAGGTCTGATATGGGATCTGAGAAAGTAGAAGGTAAAGCAAGGAGATGCAAAGGTTGAGTCTGGGAGATGAGAAGAGCAAAAGAAGGACAGCTTGCTGACGGTGTGCTGCTGTCCTCACTGGGAAGATTAAGGCCCCTTACAAGGACAAGACTCTGGGGCTCCCTGCACAGTCTGTGTCTCCAGGGAACTCTTCCTGACCCTGGCCAGCTTCCTTCCTGTAGGAGGGAGGGAACAGATGAAGAAATGCGTGGTAGAAACCACACAGCCTGGAAAAGGACAGGACAACCCAAAGCCATGGGTGGGGAGGATCCAGGGCCCTGTCTGGGACTGACCTCTGCCCTGAGGCCAGCACACATTGGGCCTCCTCTGTGAAGAGCCTGGCACTGCATTGCTCTCTGTGTGGGCAGTTGGTGCAGGTAGATCTGACTCAGGGAAAACACCCCAGGAGTCCAGGAAGCCCCATGGCCACTGCTGGCCTGCAGGAGAGGAGAAGGTTGGCTCAGTACAGTTCTCAGTGTTTCTGGTGGAGTGCAAACTGCAAAGACAGCAGTAACTTTACCACCACACTCCAGAACTCAGAAAGCAGCCTTCCTGGAAATCACGGAAACATGAGCTCCTGAATGCAAGGACCAGAGGAATCTTTCCTTTGAAAAAACCTATTGATTCTTCAAGGTTACTTGTTATTGCAATATTCATATCCAGTCTTGCATTGTAGCAGAAAAGATGCATCAGCAATTGCCTGCAAAGTTGAGAACACCTCATTCTGGAACTCAGAATCCAACTCATTGATGTGCTATCAGTTTCCATCTGTGCACATTGCACTAAGCCTGGGTGTAAAATCTGGGACATTTACACAGTGCTTACCAATCAACCTGGGCCTGGGATGCATGTGGGGTGCTGCACAGGCAAACAGTGCTCACCACAAAGTTTGACACAGATTTTATTTTGCTTTAATTTTTTGTTTGCATCCTTAAAACATTAAAATTCTTTAATTTTTTGTTTGGAAAAACACCTGCTTTTTCCTCTCTGCTTTGGAGAAGTTAGAGAGTTGGTATGTCTGAAAATGTTTCCTTCCATGGATTCATGGGATTAAAAAGTATTAGGGACCCACTATTGAAGTTCAGAACACACTCACGTGCAAGCATGAGGCCCACCCACTAGCTTCAAGGAGTCAGCTGTGTGTTTGCAAGGAATCTGGGAACAGAGTGGGTCAGTTCTGGGAAGTGCTCTCTGCTGATAGAATCCACCTCCCAGAAGAGAAGCATCTGGGATCAGGCAAATCCTGCCGTCCAGGGAAAGGAAGGATATTTCTCTTTGGAGAAACAGCTGTACCAACTGGCTCTCAAATTCATAGCCCCTGATGAGGCTTCACCAAAGCTTTAGGAGCATCTGAAGTACCTCTAGAAGTAGATGTCTCCTGCCTGGTTTTGTCTGAAATCATCCCACAGACAAAACTCTGCCCAGAAGGTGAGGCCGAGCCACTGTACGAGCCCAGCTGGGCTCACTCCTGTAGCTCTGGGAGGGCCTGTCTGTACCTGCAGGAGGCTCTCCATGCACAGAGCTGGACGTGGCCTCCTGCAGGAGGCTCTCCATGCACAGGGCTGGGCGTGGCCTCCTGCAGGAGGTTCCCCACTACACAGGGCTGGCTGTGGCCTCCTGCAGGAGGATCTCCATGCACAGGGCTGGCTCTTGGCCTCCTACAGGAGGCTGTCCATGCACAGTGCTGGCTGTGGCCTCCTGCAGGAGGATCTCCATGTGCAGGGCTGGCTCTTGGCCTCCTGCAGGAGGCTGTCCATGCACAGTGCTGGCTGTGGCCTCCTGCAGGAGGATCTCCATGTGCAGGGCTGGCTCTTGGCCTCCTGCAGGAGGCTGTCCATGCACACTGCTGGCTGTGGCCTCCTGCAGGAGGATCTCCATGCTCAGGGCTGGCTCTTGGCCTCCTGCAGGAGGCTGTCCATGCACAGTGCTGGCTGTGGCCTCCTGCAGGAGGATCTCCATGTGCAGGGCTGGCTCTTGGCCTCCTGCAGGAGGCTGTCCATGCACAGTGCTGGCTGTGGCCTCCTGCAGGAGGATCTCCATGTGCAGGGCTAGCTCTTGGCCTCCTACAGGAGGCTGTCCATGCACACTGCTGGCTGTGGCCTCCTGCAGGAGGATCTCCATGCTCAGGGCTGGCTCTTGGCCTCCTGCAGGAGGCTGTCCATGCACAGGGCTGGCTCTTGGCCTCCTACAGGAGGCTGTCCATGCGCAGGGCTGGCTCTTGGCCTCCTGCAGGAGGATCTCCATGCACAGGGCTGGCTCTTGGCCTCCTGCAGGAGGCTGTCCATGAACAGGGCTGGCTCCTGCAATAAGAAATCAAAGGACGACCAGCAAGCCTGATGAAAGGCGGAAGCTTCCTCCAGACCCAGATGGGGTCACTGTCCTCTCTGACTCTGTAGAGATTCTACTAGTGGATGTATAAAGGGTCTGGTTGGCAGAAACTTTAGCACAAACTGTTGTTTCAAACTTGCCAGCAAGTCACTTTTCAGTATTTGCCTACAATCTGAGAAGAATCAGAAAAGTGCCTGCCATTTATTGCACGAAGTCCTTCTAATGTAACTAGGCCAACCAGAATCTCTGCGATGGACAGACTCTTCTCCCTATCACCTTGAGTTTCTGGATTGTCATTGAATGGCAGACACGGATATTTGCACACAGGTCACAGGGTCTGGAGGAAAGCTTTCCTGCTCTGCAAGGTTAGGAGTGCTTGCTCTTTGTGACGGACCAGGCTGGTTTCTCCTAAGGTCCATTTAAAGGAGGAGAGAGAGAAACTCCTCCAGCAGGTCAGCACAAGGCCCTGTGGTGGTGATGATGGAGGCTGAGTCAGGCTCAGTTTATGTTTTAACAAGAAACTGTCCTTACTCTTTCAGCCCATCCTGACAGGAGTTTCTGGGGTCACTGTTTGCACAGATAGGGGATGTAAGAGCTTCAACTTATGCCGCGATGTGAGCAAAGATGTCAGAGGACAGGTGTCCAAGTCTGTTACCATCTCTAGGGGTGCTGGGATTATTGCCTCTGTTCAGCAAAAAAATTGCAGGGCAGGATACAGAGAGAGCAAGCACAGCAGGTTGATTTCAAGAGCAACCGAGATACAGGGGTAGACCTCTCCAAGGAGAAGGGCCCAGAGCTGGGACTCCAGGGGGGAGTTTGGCCTGCTCTTTTTAGGTCTCTGGAACTTCCTGCTGCCCTTGTCTCCTGCCCTGCCCAGGCTCTCCTCACTATGACTGATTGGTGCCCCTGTGTCCATATGTCTGCTTTCACGTTTCTACTGGATCCCCACTTAGCAGCAGGAGTCCAGAAGTATCCGTCTGAAGGGTCCCCTGCTTGTATCCATGAGCGCTTTCCTCAGCCAGGAAGCTGCCCTTATCAGCCGACCCTCTCCCTGCTCCTTAGTTTCCACCCTGCCCCCACCTCCTCACTCGCCATCCTGCCCTGACTGCCTACGCGCCTTCCACATCTCCCTCAAGACCATATTCCAGCCAAAAGGGCCCATTCGGTGTGTCCAGGGGTGAGGTGCAGAACCCTGGGCCTGAGGCTGGGCTGATCACATTCTCTCCACCTCCAGCGAGCTCCTCCCGTGCTTCTGAAGTAAGAGTAACATCTCCAGACTGAGACGTGTTTCTGGGGCTCTGGGCGGGCCCCACTGAGACGCCCTGTGGCACCTGCCCTTCCTCGGTGGTGTTGGAAGGAAAAGAGAAGTCAGTGTACGTCCATCAAAACATGAGTCAGTGGGAAGACGCCCTAGATGAGTCTCAACCCCGGCGTTCTGGCATTCCGCCACAGTGTGCTAGGGACGTGGCCATCTGCCCTTGCACACTGTAGTGTACTGATTGGACGGAAATGTGCCACCAACCACCAGACAGCTTTCAGGCCAGAGGCTCACCTGTGACTATCACGTGGAACTGTGCTTCTCTGTAGCCTGTGGAGCTTGCAAACGAACACCTGTAGTCCCCTCCATCTGCAGGGAGGATGGGGTGGAGCCTCAGGGCCACCTGCCCGCTGGTGATGTTCTCCCTCAGGAGTTCCGTCCTCCCGTGGTACTCAGGCCGCTGCTGCTCCAGGTAGTCCTGGGAGTCCCTGTAGTAGTGCACCAGGCCAGAGTCGTTGCTGTGGAACCACCTGATCTCCATGTGCTGGGCATCCGTAGAGGGGCTGAGGTGGCAGGGGAACACGGCCTCTGCTCCCACCATGGCGATGACTGGTGAGCGAGGTCCCGTGACCTGGAATTGCCCTGGAAAGAAGGAAGATACAGCATCGTGGCCGAGGGCTGGGTGGTGTGACTGTGGGGGTCTGATGGGAGCAGCGGGCCAGCTCCATCAGCACCATGGGCTGTGTCTGACTGTCGAGCAGACCTAACACCAGAACGCCAGGTACACTGTCAGTATAAAAAGTCACAACTACACACGGAGCCCTTATGCAATGATCAGAGGATCCAAACCAAGATTCCGTGGCTTCCCATTGCCTAGAGTTGGAAAGCAAATGGAAAGGAATCACTGAGGTCTCATAAGAACTCTGTGTGTTACAGAGTATCGGCTTCGTCAGAGATGCCTGGTAACTTGCCCCAATCACATAATTAGTACAGCATAAAATGAGAATTGCAATACCATCCCCCAAATGTCCCCTTGCTTTTAACATGCATTTCTCAATTCAAACAGGTAGTGAAATATAAGATGAAAGCACCAAAAATATCGATTTAGTGCTAAGGGAAAAGAAAGAGGAAATGCTACAATGTTTTCCAATGTAAAGTATTAACGTGAGGGA
Organism: Sciurus carolinensis; assembly: GCF_902686445.1. Taxonomy (NCBI): domain Eukaryota; kingdom Metazoa; phylum Chordata; class Mammalia; order Rodentia; family Sciuridae; genus Sciurus; species Sciurus carolinensis. The sequence continues at coordinate 1,952,761 of NW_025920112.1, forward strand.
ATAGGCATAGAATAAATATTCTGAAACCTGGTGTCAGGTTATCTCAAGCCCAGCATCAGGAGTGGTAAATACAACTGGAATCCATGGGTCCCAAGTCAGAACATTTTGTGCAGCAATGTGAGTAAACATCGCCCTGAGCTCACATTCAAGTCTTGGTCAAAACACAGGCTCACGAGAATAATGCCACCTCCCCGCAGGCTCTGTATAGGTGCACACGTAACCTAAGAGAGCGCTGTCTTTAGACTCGGGTCCCACCCCCAAGATGTGCCATCCGATATGCAAGAATCCTAGCATTAGAAAACTTCTGATATTCAAAAGACTTCTGGTTCTGAGCTTTCAGATATGGGAAATGGCCTGTAGAAAGTCTAAGAAAAACATAGAATTTCCCGGTGCCAAAACAGAGAGATTTCCTCCTCTCTCACTCCTTACAGAGCTCCCTTGAGAATTCTTGAGATTCTTTTTCAGCCTCTTTCTGTCTCTTTGAAATGTGTGGAGATCTTCTAAAAAGTCACATGTGCCTCTTGCCAGTTGTAAAATCTGATGTGTTTTTCTTAAGGCCCTGAGACTCATCAGTTTGAACTGAGTACCTAAAAATGGAGCCTCTTCTCCCTGTGGCTGTGCAGGTTGGGCCCAGGCACCTGGCCCCTGCTTGTTGCTTCCTGCTTATTGAAGCTGGTTCAGTTCCATTTTTCCTTTGAAACAGGTGAGTAACTAAAACAAACAGCAACTTCGATTACCAGGTTAAATCAGGATGAATGAAGTGGGGCAAAGACAGTTTCAAATCTTACTTAGGGACAGCTTATCAATTATCTGCTTGGGGAGTGAGTATGTGATGGGGGCAGCTAGGGACAGGCAGCCAGGAAGAACATGTCATCTCTGCAGTGACTCGAGGGGGTCCTCTGGGACCCACGGATTCCGCTATGTGCATCACAGTTTTCTCTAGTGCTTATTTAAACAATAAGGTTCTTAATTCTTTTCTTCATTTTTGGAGATAATTTTTTTGCTGAGCAGGAGACTTGATTCTCATCATGTCCTCAATAATCTTTATATTGTTCTTTATATGTGTGTGTGCCGAGGTGACCATACATGTAAAGTCTTGAATCCCTAACAAACGATCCTTAACCCTCCTGTTTGGTTTTCTATCTTTTAACTTTGTGTTGTAAACCTGGTCAGGAAGTTAGGATTATTAAGTAAGATATGCTTTCCTCATTTAGACAAACTGCCTTTCTTTACTTATTGCCTTTCTTTACTTATTGTGTGGTCCTGCCAAAGTAAGGCATCTGCTACTTTAGTGAGACACAGAAAGGACCCAAATTGGAAAGAGAGGCTTTAAATCCGAGTGAAAGTCAGGAGGATCCCACACGATCTCTGCCTAGACTGCTTTTCCCACCTGGTAAACTTCTGATCCAAATCCTTAAGAATACTGAGACAGTGTCTAGGAATTAGGGTTCACAGGAAGCCAAAGAAAGTTCTTGTCAAGCTCACACACTCCAGCTCCTGTGCTGGGGCAGCCCATGTCCCCTCAGCCCAGAAGTGGACAGAGCACCACCAGGTGGACGGAGGGAGGGCTGCTGGCTCTGGACCCACCTCCAGCGGTGAGCTGCTCCAGGCCATGTGCCCCTCAGGGAGGGTCCAAGGCCACAGCCTGGGAAGGTGCAGCCGGGTCTGAGAGAGGGAGGCTGGGGCGATTCCCAGAGGTGAGAGGCCCCCGAGCAGCAGGAGCTGAGCCCTGGACCCACACCCAGGGGCAGCATGGCCAGCACCCTGGAAACTAGGGAACGCTTTGAAGGAAATTAGAGTAGCAGAAATAAATGGGAAAAAAATCTGCATTTCATTACAATACCTTAATACTTCACAAGTATCTGTTCCTGCTGGTAACAACACAAGCGATGCGGGGCCCTACTCGGTGATGCAGTGAGGGCAGTTCTCAAGGAGGGCTGTGCTTGGGAAGACTGAGCAGAGTGGGTGTCCAGGTTCTCTCCACGGAGACAGCAGCTTGGGAGCAGTCCACTGCCAGCTGGCTAGACTTAGCATGTGTGCACTTCTAGTGCTGTGCATGACCAAAACAGCTTCATCTGTTGATCTAATGTGTATATATATATATATATATATATATATATATATATATATATATAAAATTCCTATTGCATTTTTCACAGAAATAGAAAAATAATCACAAAAGTTCATGTACAAGCACAAAAGACCTCAATGAGTTGAGTCAACAATCTCAAGTAAGAAGAATAAAGCAGGAGACATCACACTGCCAAGCTGTGGCAAAATACAGTGCACGCACAGGCAGGTGGGCAGACACACGGGCACATGGAACAGGATGGACGTGGTCAGGTGTCTCCCCCAGGGCGTCAAGAATGAAGCTGAAGCTGTCCCTCACACAGGTGGATGAGGAGCACTGGACATCCCCATGGAGGAGAAGGGCTCTCACCCTTACCCCATACTCAGATGTCAGCCAAAAACAGGTTCAGGTGTCAAACAGCAGACCAAAGACTGTAACATTCCAAGAAAAAAGCCCCTTGGCATTGGTGTGACCAGTGATTGTTTTTGGAAACCCCAACAAAGCTCAGGCAACAGAAGTAAAACTAAGGAAGTGGACTATATCCAACTAAAAAGCAAAGGAATTAATGAAGGCCATGACAGGGAGTCCAGAGGACAGGAAGAAACGTCACAAGCCTTGTGTTTGACACGACTGACATTCAGATACAGAAATGACCCCATGATCACACAACACAAAACAGACTAATACAAATGCCCAAGAAAAACCAGGAAAAGGACAGGCAAAGACAGTTCTCTCAAGGACACATGCAACTGATCATCCGGCTGTGCAACAAATTCTACATCGAGATGTCCCCCGATCCAGTCCTCTCACATACAGGCACAACCACAGGAGAGGAGAACGCTGCCTAAAAGGAGTCTGCACTCCCACGTCCATTGCTGCGTTCCTCCCAACTGAAGGCGGGAGACCTCTGCTGCTCAATGAAAGGCTGCGGGTAATGGGGTCACACCTGCAGAGCTACATGGATGAGGATGCTGTGCTAAGGGCAGCAGCCTGCCCAGGAAGGCACACTCTGCATGAGAGGCTTGGTGGGACAAGGAGCTGGCAAGAGAAAGTCGGGAGCTGAGGGTTCACGGGACTCTCCGTCACGTGAGACCAGGGATCTGAGATCCACACATGGCACGGTGCCTGAGCTGACAGGGCCAAACACCACACAGAAGGCTGGCTTGCCCAGAGGAAGGCCTGGGCTAAGCCTCCTCACCCTCATGCCAAGAGTGACCAGGAAAGCAGGATCCAGGTGGGAGGAGGCGCTGGGGAAGAACCAGGTGATCTCCTGAAGGTAAGGCAGTGTCGCAGGTGCAGGCTGATCTACATCTCCTCCACACGTATCCTTTAAGATACATGCAACCTTTACAATGCTAGTCACACATCAGTGCTGTCCTCCAAAAATATCCTCGTAACTGAAGACAATAAAGATACGAAACAGAGATCAAAAGAGGAGGTCTTCACCCAGTGTGATTATTTCAAGAAAACTGTGAGGCTCCATATCAAGCTGTCCTGCAGCTGGCTCCAAGCACAGTGCACTTTTACAAGATCACACCCATCAAGAGCTTTGTGTTCCAAACAGTCTTCAACAGGCGTGTGTGTTGATTTTCTATTCCTGGAATCACTTAGTATTTGAAAAAGAAGCCTGTGCACCCAAGTGAACTGCAAAACTACTAGTGAACCTCATGAGCAGATTCACATGGGTGGTCTCAGAACCAGATGAGGCAGAGGGAGGAGCTGAGTTCACCTGCAAAAGAGTCCACATCGTTCCCATATGGTGATTTCCATTAAATCTCTCACTTCCTAAAATCCTGTGAGTGGATACTAAGTAGAATGTCAATGGAGGCAGATGAGAGGATCAAAGGACATTCATCTCATGCTGGAAGACATGGAGGGACCCAGACAGCTGACGAGTGTTTCCCTGGCTCAGGAAGAGTCATGGCACTCAGTAAGCAGATGTGTCCTGATAGGACCTCCTCCTGTGAATCGCCCTGCCAGGTGACAGGAAGACACAACCCTTCATCCACTCTCCAGGTGAGTCACTCTGGGTCGCGTTTCCTCCCCCTCCTTTCCTGCAGACCAAACCCAGTCTTCAGTGGGTGACTGGAGAGAAACAGGGCAGAACCAAGTACCACTTATCCCCAGCCATGCCCCGGAACGTCCTGGGGGACCAGAGACGTCACCGGCAAAGGCTGCTGAGGGCACTTCAGGGACGGCAGCAGGTTTCCAGAGAGGGGTCTCACTGGTCCTGAGACCCAGAGCCCCGGCACAAACATCACATTCCTCCCAGAAGATTTCTGGGGCCGCTTGCCCTTTCATTCTGTTCCGGGCGACTCGGCAAGGAAAGTTCAGACAAGTGGCACAGAAGGAAGGAAGCCTGGCAAGGCCTGGAGCAGCTGGGGAGAGCAGGGCCTTTCATGGAAGAAGCCACTGTGCTGAGAGTCAACCAGCCCCTGAGAGAGACACCCCACCCTGGAGGCGGAGGAGCTGCTCAGCACACAGGCAGAGCCTCCGGGGCTCATTACCCGAGTGCAGAGCCCTCCTCGAGCCTTGAGAGGAGAGGGTTTCTAATCTCACCTAAGAAGAGCCCACCTCCATGCACCAGAATAGGGCACTCATGTTTCAGAATTCAGAGGCCACGTAAAATCTTTAGCCACACTGTGTTCTGAATTTGAAGGCATAATGGTAGAATTTCTAGAGTCAAAGTTTAAAAATGCCCCACTTCCGCATGCCTGTCTTGGGACCAGAGCAAGATGTGACTCAGCAAAGCAAAGAGGAAAAACCAAGAGAAAGATAGCAGATGGGGTCAACACAGGAACCACAGAGGAAGGTCAGAATGAGGGGCGGTGAGAGTGAGGGAAAGGTCCATGGGCCACAGAACCCATGAGGTGAGGAGATGGAAAGCAAGTTGTGGGACAGTAAGTCCTGGACAGGACACTGAAGGACTCATTGTGGATGCGGAAGTGAGAAAACCCAGGCAGAGGTCAACTCGGGGCATGAGGGTCCTCCAGGAAGGCCTGTGGTGTCAGCCCCTCCCGCAGCCACCGTGGGCACTGATGCAGCCAGGGTGACACCAGAACTTAGTGCAGGTCTGAGCCAACATTGGGATGAAACGCCACTGACGGCCAGCAAAGCAGGGGAGCTGAAGGAGAGGGCGTGGGATCCACGATGTGACCCCAGTCACTCCCTTAGGAGCATGGGAGGACCGGAAGTCACAGCCCAGGGTCAACAGAGGACTGACGAGCAGGGGGAGGAACTGATCCTGACCTAGAGCTTCCAGTACGTGCCTTTGAAAATACTGACAAAAGGAAAGCAAACTTCAGAGTGGACGCCCTGCTCTGCAGTCGGGATTGGGAAGGCACCTGCGAGCCTTTGGAGCTGGGAAACAACTGGATTCCTTGTCCCGGGGGAAGACCATGAGCAAAGTCTCGGGATCAGCAGGTTCCCCCGCTCTCCTCCAGGAGATGCAGATGAATCTTAAGTGCAGGCAGGGTGCATTTGGGAATTATTGGTTTCTAGAGATTTCATTTATAAAATGAGGGCAAATGTCCCAGGGCACTGAGAATCCAAACTGTCATTTAAAATTTCTAGGACACCAAAAAATTAATTCTCCAGACTTAGCTGTTTATTTCTAGGTTGTAAAAGAATTATCATTTTTATCTCTTCTGAAGATTTTTCTAACATTCTGAGCATGTATTTTGGTAATTTTTTACTATTTATTTTATCTGTGTCTCTGAATATTCACTCACATTTTAGGACACATCCTAAAGAGATTTTACTAGGGAGAAATATTTCTACATATTAGAAGGTTCTCATGTGTGTATATGTGATTTGTTTTTGCTTTTGTTTTTATACTGGGGATTGAACCCAGGGGCACTGAACTATATCCTCAGTGCTTTTTATTTTATTTTTAAATATTGACACAGGGTCTTCTAAGTTGCTAAGACTGGCCTCCAATTTACAATCTCCTGCCTTGGTCTCCTCAGTCACTGGGATTATAGGCATAGCCACCATACCTGGCATGTATATTTTCTTTTAAATGCTAGAATATTTCACAAATTCCACTGACAAAAGATATCTATCTCCAATGGAGGCTGTAATATTTTCATTTATTTAACGAAAGTATTTGAGAGTTTACTAATGTTGAAAATAATGTCATGTGATAATATTTAAACTGAGCATTTTTTAAATAAAAGAGAAATTCATAGATTTAGTAGTTTTTTTTTTTTTAATCATGTATTAAATTCCTTTATCCATGTGCCAATTGCTTTCTAGGGTTTTAATAGAAACTGAACTACTGTTTAAAGATGAAAATTATCTGTTTTATTTTGTGACAAGGCATGTCTGTGTATTGTTCACCAGGATGTTTCCCAATAAAATCAATCGCTTTTCCCTATTGAGATGTGCAGATAGTTCACTCCCACACTGGGGTCTTTCATTTATGGGAACACATACTGGTTTCAAGCAATGTGTTGTCTGGCTAGTGTGTGAATCTCCTCTGGGACCAGTTTCCATTTTGGAAATATTTATCTTAACAGCTCACACACAGGCACTTATCAAACAGGAGATGCTCGGGAAGGAAGCCAACTCTGTGGGCATCAGCAAAACAATGCAGCTGGACACCCTGGGCTCCCTCCTTCCCAGCCAGGCCACACACAACAGGGAGAAACCAGAAATGAAATCTAAGAGAGGAGGAACATAGAGACCCTGACCAGGACCTGCGTTGGGTGGGGGCACCAGGGTCCTGGGGTCCCTGAGCTCTGAGCCCAGGTATGTCATAGGGGTAGCCAGTGTCCCCAGGAGGCACCTGTACTCGAGGCTCAGCTTTAGAGACAGTGCAAACAGAATTGAGCAGAATTAATCACCAAAGCCCACCTAAGACACAGCTTCTGCAGCACCTCCATTATCCAGCTCTAGGTGCCTGGATCCTCTTATCCTCACAAAGGACAGAGAAAAGCTCAGGAATCAGCAAGCGCCAGAGCACAGACTGGAGTGAGGAGCACCTGGGCTGCAGCCTCAGCAAAGGGCAGAGAGCTGGGCTCAGGGCGTCGTGAGGAGGGGGCCCTGGGCCAGGCCCCAGGGAAAGGAAGGAGCAGCTGTGCCTTTGTCACTCACCTGCGCCTGGCCAGGGAAGCAGGAGGCAGAGCAGGAGGCTCCTGAGGCTCCTGCTCCAGGGCTGCATCCTGAGGGTCTCAGTCCTCTGTCCTCCCAGGGGCTGTCCTGCCACACGTCCTTCCTCTGCTTTGCTGCTGTTCACACTCTTCCTGAAACACAGTGAACAGGATTCCTGGACAGAGAGCTGGTTTCTGAGAAACCCACAGCAGGGCACGTGGAAGCAGGGAGAGTGGCTGCTTGCTGCACCATCACACCCAGAGGTCAAACCACGAAGAAGGAGCCCAAGGCAGGGTCAGCCCTCAGAGGCGACACCAGCCCCTTGGGCACAAGGAAGCTCTGACCCACACTCTGCTTTGTTCTGGTGTTCATTCTTGGTTTCCTGAGTCAGAATCAAAACCTGCCCATCCACTCTTAAATGATGCTCAGATTGTCACACTACCTGTCACTAGGAAAAGACAGCATAAGACCACATGGAAAGCCACAAGAGGCTTGTTAGAGTGGAAAACGAGCAGGTTCCAGGGGTGATCCCAGAAGATGGCCCTCCTGCCGTCGTGTGGGGGAAAGCAGAAATCAAGCCCTACTGGAGAAAATGGTGGCCTCCTGCCATCAGTCACCTGCTGTGTGACCCAAGCAGAGAAAGGACTCCGGTCCACATAAAAAAGTGTATGCACATGATCCAGTTTTATTCATAGAAGGAAAGATTTAGAAACAACTGAAAATATTCTCTAAGTAGTGGGAAAAAGAAATGTGGTATTACTCTGTGGCAAACAGAATGGACGGATCACTCACGGAGGAAGGCGCTTCGGCAAACTCTGTGCTGCAGAGGAGCCGGGGGGCAGAGGCTGTGTGCCTGGAAGGCACTTTCATGACACTCCACAGAACCCAGAGCAGAGTCACACCCTGGAGATCAGGCTCCAAGAGGCAGGCACAGGGACAGGGCAGACTCACCAGGGACAGCACCCGGAACTCCCGGGGAACGAGCAGGGTACCTCCTGATGGGGTCATGCAAGTCCACGTGCATGTCAAGACTCAGTGTTGAACCCACCAAACAGGCCATGCTAATGCTCAAGTTTATAAAAAGATTGTTAACAACAAGGACAGAAGAAAAAGCTTGAAGCAAAACAAGCAAAAAACAAAAACAAAAAGAAAAAAAAAGAAAAAGAAAAGAAAAAAGAAAAAAATTGCACGTTTAGCAATCAAAAGAATCTGAGGATCTTATCTGATTGCTTCAGGACCCCATTGAGGTCCTGGTCCGAGCACATTCAGGGTCAAGCAAGAAGGCGGTTCTTTCTGAGCCTGGGAGGTGGAAGCAGAAGTGTTACTTACAGCGTGAAGAAGAGCAGGCTGCCAGGCAGGGCCACTGAGGGAGTCCTCCCAGGCCAGGGGACAGGCCGGTCTCTGGGGGCAGCTGTTGCAGGGTCCCCAAGCTGGGGCTGGCCTGGTTTCTCTGCACCCTCCGGATTGGCTGATGTGAATAATTCCCTGGGTTCCAGGGCACAGGACTGTGTCTCCTGCTGGGTTTTCTGGCTCAGGGTGATAGGCGGGCATGTGGAGACCCTGAGTGGGAGCCTGATAAGGAAAGGGGTTGGGGTGTGGACTTAATCAGCTGCTCAAGAAGGGGAAGCCATGGCCTCTAGCCAGAGCCTCCAACTGGGTGCAGACAGCGGGTTCCTTAGAAGGAGCCATGCAGTGTTCCTCCTGTGTCATGACGCTGGTTCTGAGCAGGATTTGGGAAGCTTCTGAGTGGTGTGGCTAGCCCAAGCGCTTTTACAGAGGAGGCCCTAGGCAGAGCAGGAACCTTTCCATACTGTGAAGATGAGGAGAATTCACAGTGAAGTATGGCTCACAGGGTGGAGTTGAGTTTCTCACTTTCATGTCACTGCACATCAAATAGACCTGAGATTTGGGGGAATTTAAACCAGTATCTCAGTGTGGTTACAAACTGTGTGTCTTCTTTGTTGTTTTCTTACTGGTTTTTTTTAGTTATGGATTTTATTTTAATTTATGGATTTTGTTTCAATTTACTACTTAGGCGACTTTTAGGTGAATTCACATCACTAGTTTTAATGGCACTACATTTAATGCACTTGGATATAATCTCTGGACAAGAGGTAAGTCACCATCTCATCAACAAACGGTCAGACCGTCCCTCTGGCAGGTTGTTCTGTGCTAGGTGGGATCTTGTTTTCTGAAAAACCATTTCCAACAGGAGCATTATCATCGACTCAGGTGTTGTCTGGCTGTTCTAGGTTCTGTCTTGGCACAAAGCAGTCCAGTCTGATGGAGTCATGGCGAACGTTTCCTCTATTGCCTGGCTTGCTGCTGAGAAAGTCTTCATGGAGCTGGTCTTGGAGATGCCAGCTTCCTCTGCATGTAATTGCTTGTCTTTCTCCTCCTCCCTCAGGCGAGCCTTCTGTTTGCTGGGCTTCCTGGCTTCCCTTAAAGCTGTGGGCAAGTGAGGCATAGCACCTCTGTTGGTGCAGCAGGCACGTGTGCAGATGGAGCGGCTTCCTGCACGCCATTTGCAGACCTCTCAGGTGGGGCCTTCATTTGTCCATAGCCATGGCTCTGGGATGGTATTATCTAAATTACCATAAGGTGGCGTATCTTCAGTGTGACCTTCATCAGACCTAGGAATGCAGACTTTGGAGTATCTGTACATTTTACCTTGTTGTTGCTTTTCTACATAGTGGAAAATATTGAAAATGAGTGAAACAACCAGAACCAAACTCAAGAAGGTTAGAAGTTCCCAGAGACAAAAGGGGCAGCCACAGTTTCCTGAAAGATGTGCTGCGAGATGTCCTTGTGCAGGAGAGAGACAGCGGATTCCGTGGTGTCTTGACGCTGCTTCCGTACATAGTTACTGAGGCACATGAGTGGTGTGCCTAGTAGGGGAGCCTTTTAGAGAGCAGGATACCAGGTGTCCTAGGCGGCAAAGGAAACGTTTGCTATGAGCATAAGGTGCTTGTAAGAACAGGAGGAAGGAGCTAGAGTGGGGGTCTTGGGAGACCAGCTGCAGCAGAGTGCTCTCACTTTCATGATAACGTGCAGGAAGGCCTGAAGCTTGGGAGTCTCCAACGATATCTTGGTGGAGTTAGAGAGTCTGCTTAAACAGTTTTTTAATAGCAGTGATATCATAGTGTATATCTATGGTCAGTGTGGTAGGTCTGGCCGTTACATTGCTCAGTCACACAGATGTGTCCTTGTCACCAAGGAGGAGGTGACTGTGGTCATGGCTGGAGGAACAAGACCAGAGCTCGTAGGAGACACCTGCTGGAGGTGCAGGAGAAGACCCTCAGGCAGGCCGTCCTCTGCCCTGAGGCTGAGGCTGAAGGAGCACAGTGCATTGCCCCTTGTGGGAAAGAGTAGTCCCCATGGTTTGCAGAACGTTGGAGACAGTAGTGGCCTCTGTGAGTTCTCTCTAGGACCCAGAGGAGGGCAAGGTTTCAGGGAGAGGAGGGAGCTCGGGCATTGCAGAGTTCCTAATGTCGAAGGAGGGACAGGGAAAGAACGGCCTAGGTGACACCCCTCAGCGGCTAGCAGAGGCAGCCATGAGCACACTGGTGAGGTGCCACTGGCTGGGGACTGGTCGGCAGCGCACTTCCAGCCCCGTGCCATGTGGGGCAGGGCGTCCTCCTTTTAAGCGGGAAGCGGGGTGGCTTGATGTGGGCTTTCGTTTTTCCTCTCTGGTATCAGCAAGGCTGAGCCTCTTGTGAAATTCAAAGGTCTTGCTGCCACTGGGAGCAGAGCTTGTGAAGTTCTGAAGTCTCGGTGCTTCGAGGGTGTGAAATGGAACAGATGCTGCCCCGCGATCCCGCCTGGTGGACCACAGGAACCTAGGACCCAGGCAGAGGTGAGTCTAAGAGAGCTGGGCAGTGGAGGTCTTGCCCAGATGAAGAGAGGGCTCTGCTGCAGACAGGTTTAATCGCAGGACTGGACCTGCTGTGTGGTGTTTCTGGTGCTGTCGCTCCGTGTCTTGGGAAGCGCAGCCTCTGGGCTTCAGTGGCAACCCCGACACTCACCTGGATTGTGGGGATAATGGCTCACTTGGAGGGTTTGGGCGTCCTGGCTGCCAATGGAAGCACCAGAGTAGCAGTAACAGGACGGAGCAGGAGGAGAGGGGTGTGCAGCTGCCCTTGCCAGGCCTTACTGCCTGATTTCCAGCCGACTCGCCCTTCTCAGGAGTGCTAGGGTTCGGATTCTGGGATATGGAGTTGAGCTCCCTCTTATCTGCAAGTGTAAAGTGGATTTACTCCGTGGACTTTCCCTCTCCTGTCTTGGTGGCCCATTGTCGGTGGGAATGCCCCTGGAAAACTAATTTCTACTCCATAAGAGGATCAGAGGAACAGCCCAGAGGAGATACCCACCCCCTATGACTAAATATGGAGAAGAGTTGTTGGGTGGTGACTCCTGGGCTCAAAGGGACCCCAGCAGGAGGGCAGAGGTGTGGCCCCTGGGAAAGGCTGTGATTATCATGGACCAGTGGGTGTGAGCCCATGGCCTGGCCTCCTTAGGAGATCCAGACAGGGTGGAATGTAGAAGAGACAGGGGATTAATTGCAGGACCTAGGGAGAGAGTTTGTCTGCACATGAAGGCCTCGCAGGAAAACCAAGGAAAGGAGAGGGGAAGCATGTGCTGAGAGTCAGCCAGGGCTTGATTCAAGGGAGGTGCCCTCCTGGGGCGAGACAGAGACCCACTGAGGGCTCCACGTGTCCTTTTGCACACAGAGAAATTATTTAGGAGCTCAGGAAATCCAGCAGGGGAACAGAAGCACAGCTGAGAGCTGTAGGTCAGGGTTCGGGACTGTGTATTTGGAAAAGCAAGACTGTGTCTCAGGCACCGTCAGTGATGTCTGCAAGTCGGAAGGGCAGGGAGTGTCCTCAAAGCCCCACCTTGTTTTCTTGGTATCTGCAGAAGCATGGAAGATGCTGGGTCGCCCCGTGACCCTGTGAGGTCACACTTTGACACTCTGTGAGGTAGGAGGTTCCCAGAGCTCCTTGTCCTAATGCAGACGACCCTTAAGAAACAGCTCCACAGCTCAACATGAATGTGACCATAGGGACAGTGGTTGACCAGGAAGAGCAATGCTAATATACCGTCCAACCATGGTCAGTGGTCGTGGTCTGAGCCACTCATCCCTCACCAAGGGCATCCCGGGGACAGGGCGAGAGGGAACAGACTCCCGAGCTTCCGAGCTTCAGACCTGTGGCAGTGCCACTCTCGCAGCCGCGATTTCTCATCCACAGTCACTCTTCTGTTACAGAGAGGCTCCCTGGGGGGGTGAGGGGTTAGGAGAGGCGTTTGCTGGTTGCTATTGGACTTCGTAATTTGATGCTACTAATTACTGACCATTGCAGGCTTCAGGCAAATGTGGGCTCTCATACGGAGATGCAGTGGGAAGACTCTCCTGTTCCTTAATCGGCTATTAGGTACAATACATTTTAATCCTTGCGATCCCGGTTTTAACTCACAGGGAGGCATCAGCTACCTGAACTGGGGTCTGCTGGATTCCCTGGGTCCAACTAGTCTGTGGGTACCCAGGACCTGTTCATGTATTGTTACTGTGTTGGAGCAGCTGAGCCCCCTGTGGGCTATTTCAGAGCCCAGGTATCCTCACTGTGGGAAGCTGCAGGGCTGCAGGGACGGTGAGGCAGACCCGTTTCCCTCCACTCCACTCCACCCGGCTTCCCCAGGATTGTGGGGCTCCGTGTTCAGCTGGGTGGAATCTGCAAGAACAGCGGCGACTGCAGCCCCAGCGTTCCTTCTGACCAGGAAGCTCCGTCAGCTCTGCATTTTAAGAAACGCAGACCTCGATTCAGAACCTACATTATAGAGCACAAAGGCAATTAGGGTCCTTTTAGTTCTTTGTTTTATAAATGCTTTGAACAAATTTTGAATTTTCAGCTGGACTAGTTATGATCTGTTCATTTCTGTAGCTATGTGTTTGCCCCGCTGTATTTTGGGGTCCTTTGATTTTGTTCGGTTGTGATCTAGCTGCTCCACACCCTGGGTTTGGGTCTTGGCGAGCAACTGATGTCTCTGTGGCCCAGTGACCACAGGAAGGAGGGCCTGTGGGAGGAGGCAGCTGCAGCAGCCCCAGCTCTCTCCTTCCAGGACTTCCGGCCACCTCCCTTGGAACTGGGGTCTCCTCAGAAGAGCTGCAGCCCCCCTCCTGGGAGCAGCATGGTGAGCTCTGCTGCCTGCAGCACCACAGGTCCCTTTGGTATTGACTCGTAGTGGCCGGTGCCAAGGCCCAGGTCCATGGCTGACAGTCCTGTGGCATTTCAGCAGCTGGGTAGTATTGGCAGGTGTTCTAGGGGGTGAAGGAACAAGGTTCTCTTTTCCCGTGGGCCAGAGCAGACGGCACATAGCAGCAAAGGTAACCGGTGGGCTCCTCTGTCACCTGACGGTGGCCATGGGACTGGGGGTACCGATGATGGACTCCAGGGGAGCACACCGCCACCCTCCCCAAGGGGTCGCACACATCCCATGGACAGACAGATTTCTACTCTTAATCACAGTAAGCAGGACAGGGGGAGGTTGTGCACCATGAATGTGCATCTTTAAGCTTCGACAATTAAAATGAATTATGGTGCTTTTTTAAAATGTGGGAAGCCCTGGAATAGCCCCTAGCAAATGCAGGCTACCACTGGGAACACACAGGAATGCCAAACCCATACTAGAAGGTGCAGCCCCAGTGTCCTGTCCTAACACTGGACCCCACCTGTCTAGAGTCCACCCTGGAGTTCAGCCAGTGAGCCAGGCAGGTGTGAAGACTCAGGGAATCCTGGGTAAGGGGAGCAATGGGAGCCACTGGCAAACTCAAGAAGCAGCTCAGCAACAGGCGTGCATCTGTCCCAAGGGCACTGGCAGGGCCTGGCACTGACCAGGAAGCCAGAGCAGACCCCCAGAGGCTACCCAGGAGCAGAGGTCCCGGCCCCACCACCAACTGCCTCATTGGATAAAGATAGCTTAACAGTGGTTCACAACCAGATGCAGGTAGATGACTGGCAAACTGTCATTCACAGCTGCAAAGGAGAGAAGGTGGCCAGCCAGGACCGCTGGAGAAGGGTGTCGCTGCCAAGAAGGGTCACAGGGACAGAGGAAGGGACGCTGGAGCTGTTGGGGGAGGGCCACTTGTGGCACATGAGTTGAGTCGGGTTTCCTGGGCTCTGGGGCAGCGGGCTCTTGTGGGTTGTGTGCTGCCTGGCCCTGTGACAATTAGTCAGTACAGCGGCCAGGAGCGTGAGGGCCAGCTGGAGAGGAAAATTCGGCTATGGACCTAACTGGACTCAGGTAAGGGGCTGAGTGCTTCTGTCCAGGATCTCAAGACTGCGTCAGACGGCGCTTTGTGTACGAGCTTTATATCATCTAAGCAAAGCTAACACGGGCAGCGGGCAGTCGGGCAGCCTTTCCAGCCCGTCGCCTGCGTTCCCCATTGTCCAGTCCTAGACTGCCCGTGTCTGTGCCATCGCTGCCTCTGCGTGGCTCAGAGAGAGTCCACCCCATCTGGGCTGGACTCGCCACAGCTGCTGACCCGTGCGTGCAGCATAGGAGCCCAGGTTAAAGAAGAACCGTCTTTCCGGAACCCAAGGTCCTCTCCTGCAGGACGCACCACTACATCGTTTACCATCAAGAGAGAGAAAATGCTGCCCACCAGATTTGTGCGATGACATCACGCTTTGATGTTTTAAGTTGCATTTAGAAAAGATCTTTCAGACTTTAATTTTTGTGTATACCAGCCTGTGAGTATGTAAAAATTAAAGTGATACTGAAAGAGGACACGGGGTAAGGAATTCATATGACCAGGACAGCTGCATGACTTGACCTCACCCCAATTTCAAAAGTGTTAAAATTTTTAATTTTCCTTGTTTGATGATATTTTCCACCATGATTACAGTCAATGGCATTTTAATAGAATATTCAAAAGGGTAGCAGAAATTTGTCACTAGCATGCAGGTGTTTTAGTGGCCATAACACATTAGGAAGCGGAATTTGTCCATCTTATCAGAAAAGTTAATCCTGTCAATCTGTTTTTTCCTTCATTTATTTATAGCCCTTAGAATTTTGCATATTACTTGTATTCCTTTATGAATCTGTCATGAAAATTTTGTTTTAATGAGAGAAGGGACATGGAATGGGAAAAAAATTTATGCTTTTCATCTTAAATTCTAATTCATGATATCATTGTGTTTCCTCAGCCAATCCGAGACCCTTTAAACAGGACATTCATGTTGATAATTATCTCCCCAGAACATTTATTATTTCTGTAAGGTATTTCTGCATAATTTTATACTCAAAACGTAGAGTATATAAAAGTGTGTTGATTGTGTGCTATAACTTCAGAAATATCTACCTATGTGTGTGTTTGTTAACTGTCTGCTTTAAACATTTGTCATTTTATGCCACAGCATTTTGTAACATCTGGATCTGGGATTATGTTGGACACCACAATTGATGTGTGTTAGCACAACACTCCGGCTCAAAGAGCGTCTATACCCATTGTCCATTATGGACACTAAATGCCAAGTGCTTTATTAAAGAGTTTACCTACATCAAAGTCTAAGCAAATCAATTCTTGGCTGATATCTCCCCATGTCTATAAGTAGTATAGGTTTTGCTTTTGACCCCTATGTTTCCAAGTAATATCCCTTATTAGAATCAAATATTTGCCAGGGTAAAGTTTTACAAGAGAAGACTTGCCAGTCAGTGCACTTGTACAGAGTGTGACTCTAAGAACGCCTGCAGTAACCGTGGACTGTGCATGCCTTAGCCAGCCCCGGGGGACTCCCAGGCAGGCAGTGCCTCCTGCAGGGCCCTCAGGGAGGGATGGGGTTCCTCACTGCCCTCACGCTTACTCGGCAGACTGGATGGTGTTCCAGGGTGGGAAGCTGCTCATTGCAGGGGATGTCTGCTGAGATGCCTTATTGCCAGATGTACACAGGCCGAGGTCCGTCTCTTCAAAATTGTGAGGAGCAGAGCAACAAGTCAATTCCCACACCACTGCCACATTTCCCTTTGGAATATTCCAGAACTCAAGCCTTTGAGACAAGGGTCGCCGAGATAACCTCACTGCCATGCTAGCTCTGCTCTTAGCAGCATGCTTGCCTACAGGGTGGGACCACGGGCAGCAGGGCATCCAGGGAGCAGCCAAGTCTGCAGGGGTGACCAGTCAGCTTCTGCAGCCAGCACAGCAAAAGACTGATGACCACTTCTGTTCTCTGCAAGGAAGATTGCTTAGTACCTTTCAATTTTCTTTTATTCTGGTTGTTGATCAAAATTTCAGTCAAGAAATAGTTGACCCAAGAGAATATTCTTTTTTAAATTATCTAATTAGAAAATGTGGTTAATATTAATCTAAATACCTCTGATTATAATACTGTGTCTCCTCAGTATAGGCTACAGGGAAACAAAATATTCATTTTGAGTGCACTCTCTGGAACACAGGCACAGAGAGGATTTAGATCAAAGCATTGGGTTCAAGGATACACTAAATTTTGAAACAATTATTTATACAACCTCATTGTAATGGATAAAATGGGGTCAACTACACTGAAATCAATGAACAACTACTTGAAAATATTAGCTAATTTTTATTTCAGTTATGAGCAAAAGAAGCAAAAGGAAGAAAAATAACAGGTAAAGAAGATATTTCTAATTTGCCAATTCATTTCAGTATTTATATGGAAATTATGAGCTATGATATCATTGATCAACACAGTTTACAGTTGATTGTATGAAATATGAGTTTATAAATACACATCTTTTTATTTTGGGTACATTAGAAAAACATTTTGGCATTCTTAGTATTTGGAGCTGATACAGAGCAGGTGTCCCCTTATAAAAGGAGAAATACATCTCTTCAGCCTCTGGTAAACTTTCCAAATCCTAAGAATATTTTCTTTGGGTGATGGGTTTTAAATGATTGTCTGCCCAAAAGTAGAGGTGCAAAAATACTGGATCCCTTCAAATACCCAATGGCAGTGGTTTCCCTGCCATTTCCCTCATTCATTTATTTTTCATCAATATACTTATTCAAAGAAAAGAAAATGTTAATACATAAAAGGAAGGAAAACAAAGTGCTATTGAAAATATAAGAACACTGGCCTCAATGAGGAAATAACATTTCTTAAAGGAATTACAAACTGTGTTTGAAAGACTAGATCTTTGCAGAGTAAGCTGACAATCACCGCCACCAAGCGGATACTTCCCTTTACCCTGAGCTTTAGGAAGCGTGTGCGGCTCATTTCAGACTTTTGACTGAAGTCAAATCCAATCACCCAGTTTTCTTAATTGAATCAATTTTATTTTAAATAAATAGAAGGGTGGCCAATCTTTAATAAAGACAGAGAAAACATCACAAATACTGGAACGCAAGAATCTCAACTGTGACCAGGGAAATTAAAACACTGAAATAGGTGGCGGCAAAGTTCAGAGAGAGATGAAAAGTAGATAAGAAGGAAGGTGGATCTAAGATCCCCAGATTCATAGAGTCAGAGGTAAGAAAATTAGGATCATGTAGGGAAAGGGTACACAGTATTTCATAAAGTTTATTTTAACGACAAATATCAAAAAAATAATTAAAAACTCAGTCTATAAAAAAGCAAAATTTGTCAATCAAAGTGGAAATAGGCCAGGATATGAGAATGTTGGATAGTACTTGTATTTTTCTTTTCTTTTACACATGTAAAAGAAGATCCCTCTCTGTGAGGCACAGGTGGCTTTGTGCTCTGCTCCCAGGAGTACCATGTGTGTATGCTGCATAGCTTTACCAGACTTAGATATCGGAAAGAAAACTCGAACACACAATAAAAGGGAGTGGAGCACATGACCAGCTTGTTGTTGGAGAAGATGTTTTTTAACGCTATTACTGCCTCCCCGCGACACAGCAGACACATATTGTTCAGTGAGCATTCAATATTTGGTAAATCTGGCATTTGAGTCACACCTGACCTCTTTTAATACAGAATATTCATCGAGAATGCACAACTGCTCCGGGGTCACAAGCTTCCTCCTCTTGGGATTCCCTGGACTGTGGAGCCCTCAGGTCCTGCAAGCTGGGGCTCCCCCTGCAGCCTACCTGGCTGCCCTCATGGGGACTGGACTCACCATCACCATCCCCTCTGGACCCAGGCCTCCACACACCCATGCTTCTTCCTAAGGAAACTGTCCCTCTTTGAGATTGGCCTCATTTCTGCTGTGGTGCCCAAAGCTCTAGCCAACTCCGTCACCCACTGCCGCTCCATCTCGTCCCTCGCCTGTGGGGCCCAGGTCTTTCTGGTACCTTTCTCTGCAGTTGCAGAGCTGAGCCTCCTCCCAGGGATGTCCATGGACCGCTAGGCCACCATCTGCCATCCCTTCTCTATGAAGCCATCACAAGCAGGAGCCCCTGTGTGCAGATGGCCACTCTGTTCTGGCTCAGCAGTGGCTTCCTGTCTGCCGTGCACACTGTGAGCACCTTGTCCTTTTCCTGCTGTGGAAACCAACACATCCAACAGCTCTTCTGTGACATTCCCCGGCTGTTGGCCGTCTCTTGCTCCCAGCACATGACAGCAGAAGTTGTGCTCATCTTGAGTGCTGTCCTGGACACTTGCTGCTTTGCCTGCATCGTCACCTCCTTCGTCTTCATTTTCTCCACTGTCAGGCAGACCCATCCACAGCAGGGCGGCCAAAGCCTGCTCCACCTACCTCCCCCGCCTGGCAGGGGTTGGGCTTTTCCTCTCCACTGCCTTCGCTGCTTACCTGAAGCCCCTCCTAGGCTCCTGCTCATCCACGGACCTAGTGCTCTCTGCTTTCTATGTTGAGCTGACTCTGATCCTCAATCCCGTCATCTACAGCCTAAGGGACAAGGCCACGAAGGCGGGTTTGCAGAAGCTGGTCACCGGAAAGCTGCTGACAAGGCAGCAGGTCCTCACGTTCCTCCAAGAGTAGAGCAAATCCCTCTCCATGTTTGTGCACACACAGGGCTGCACTAAGCTGGTCTGTTGTTGCCCCAGGCTCTTGCCAGGAACCCAGGTTCCTGCAGGTGCTGATCTTTTGGTCAAACTGGAGTGAAATAAAATACTAGTTATTAACAAAGCTGTGTGTGGTCCTGACATGTTCTAGTTTGGGAGCATTGCCAGAGAAAATGTGCACATTCGTGGTAGACTCTCTCTTGATTTCTGTTTGTTGAATTGAGAGACACGTCTTGGTTTTGGATAGTCAACTGGAGAGTTAAAAAAAAATCCATCCTCAAATGAGACTACGGAATCCCAGGTGCTGTGTTTCATGATGGGAAGAGGAAGCATGTCCTAGGTGACCAAAAGGACCCTGGTGGATGGGTGTGGAAGTTCTGGACCTCCTTCATATTGCTGGACAATATTGATTCTGTTGAGCTGCTGTTTTTACTCTGTAACAAGTTCTTCCTGAGTGTGCTTTGGTAGACCCTTGTGAATTATTTTTATTATCTAGGTCTTCAAAATTGTCACCACAGTCAATAAAATGTTTACTTCTCTCTCAAAAGTATATTCGTAGATATCATTGGAGAGTGCATATGGACACACACTACTGAAACAAAATTTTTTCCACAAATAAGCAGTTTTCCTACTCGTGCAGCAATATTTGCATTTATCCCTATGATTATATCATTTTAACATTTTTGTGCTGTATAAAATATGAAAAGATAAAAACTTTGGTAATTATTTCAGCTTAGGTTGCATAAATAATTGCTTTTTTTAAAGAAAAAAAAATAATCCCCAAAACCAAAAACTGGATGTTTTCTCTGATATGTGGATGCTAATTCACAATAAGGGGCATGGACAGGGAAGAATGCAGTTTCTCTTGGGTAGAAGGGAGTGAAGGGAGGGAAGGGGGTATGGGGGTAGGAAGGTCAGTGGAGTGAAACAGACTTATTACTCATGTACATCTTGACCCATGTGATCCTGCAACATGTACCACAGAAAAATGAGAGATTACACTCCATTTATGTATGATTCATGAAAATGTATGATAACAATCTACTGTCATGTGCAACTAATTAGAACAAATAAAAGGTTTTAAAGAATTAACCTATGTACTTATTATTCAACATTCTGAGATTGTTCTCACTTCTCCATTCTCGTTGGCCAGCATGCGGAGCTTTGGAGATGAAATTGCTGCACATGTGGCTTTTAGCATTTCCCCTGTGCCCCTGCAGTTACCCTTTCCACTACTGACTGAAGGTGGTGGAGTGGGGAGCGCTACCAACCAAACCAAGTGGCTTCTAACACCCTTGGCCAACGCTGCAGAGAGGTAGAGCAAGGCGGCAGAGAGAGGTTATAAGTGATTAGAATGTTCTTACAATTTTCAGGTTCATGACCTTAACTTCAGGTTCATGAATATAAATGTGTAGCAAAAATACTTTCAGGGAAAGGCACATTGATTAGTATTTTCTGGAGAAAGCGACTGAAGTATGTCATCCATTTGCTCCTGCTTTTTTTTTTTTTTTCAGAAATGTTTGTCCAAAATAATTAAAAATTGAACTACCTCTGGGCACAATGGTGCATGCTTGTAATCCTGGCAGCTCAGGAGGCTGAGGCAGGAGGATGGCGAGTTCAAAGCCAGCCTCAACAACCAAATGAGGCCCTCAGCAACTTAGCAAGATCCTTTCTCAAAAGATAAGAAGGGCTGGGGATTAAAGCCCATGGGTTCAATCCACTACCACATTTCCCATCAATCCCACTGCTGGGTAAGAGTCAGGGAAAGACCATGGGCACACAAAAGAGGTAAGTGCCCTCCCAGGGTCGCTGCACCGAAGTTCACGATAGCCGGCAGCCATGCCACCGAGGAGTCCCTCACCTGCTGAATGGATGAAGGAGTGAGTCCTGGAATGCTGTCCATCCAGAAGGAAGAACCCGGTCGTTCCTGACATCAGTGATGGGGCCGGAGAGCATCGCATGAAAGGAAATAAGGCAGCGGCAGAAGGACCAGTGCCCCGCGGTTCCACTCGGGTGGACTCCGAGAAGTGGGTCTGTCCCAGCCGGAGCGGGCTGGTGGTTTCCAAGGGAGGGAGAGGGCAAGGGGCGGAGGGCTGGAGAATGGGTGCGGGCCAGGCCCTGACAGCAGCCAGCAGCCCTGGGTGGGGCCGCAGGAAAGGTGCCATGGCGCTCAGCAGTGAAGTCACATTTCAAAACGAAGGGTCTTGAACGTTTTCATCAGGAGGAAGCGGTAACCGCAGACATGACACGCTGAACCAGGCAGACGTGTGCGGAACATCACGGGGCAGCCCGTTAACGGGTTTAATGTGAATACTTTCATACATCTGTTAAAAGATAGATTTATTGACAACATGATATAAAAAAAGAAATGCCTGATGTTGGTTTTGGGGGTCCAAAGGAGAAGTGAGCCTGCCGGTTCTGGAGAGGAAAAGCCACACAGTACATGGCAAACTCAATCCCGCTTTAAAGCAAAACAAGCAAAAATTTCCTCTTTTCTCATGAACTCTTCCTTGGTTTATTGTTTCCTTCATTTCAAGGATTTCCATTTGTTTTTTGTTTTTGTTTTTGTTTTTGTTTTTTGATAATCTCTATCTCTTTGTTGAAATGATCTTTTGCTTCCTGCAGTTGCTCTTTCAGTTTATTGGTATTATCATTCATTGCCTGCATTTGCTCTCTTATCTCATCCTTTGCTTCATAAATCATCTTAATCATGTATAATCTGAAGTCCTTTTCTGACATTTCTTCTACCATACTGTCATTGGATTCTGTTAATATAGAATCTAGATTTGTTTGGATCATTTTCTTCTCTTGTTTTTTCATGTTGTTTATGTATCTTCCCCTCTAGCAGCGCAGATCTGGGGTATTGCAGATTCCCCCCTATAGGCTTATAGTGGCCCTATAGGTTTCCAAAATCTTTTCTTTAAGGGGAGATCAATATTAGCAGTGCCCAATTCAGACACTATGCAATCCTAGACCAAATAGCCCCTATGAGGACAATAACAAAATTGTCATAATAAACAGAATGAGTTCAAATATTATCTTCAGTATAACAAACAGATTTGCAATAAGGTCTGCAGTTTCTAATGGAGGACAAAAAGGATCCAGAGAGATGTAGGATGTAGCTGTTAATGGGATAAGAAAAGAATATACAGAAGTTCTAGATAATAGAAAAGGTGAGAGTGTAATCAAAAGAAACTGGATGTTAGCATGCAAAAAGGGAGAAAGAGACTCTGAGGGAACAGGTAAGCAAAAGGAAAAGAGAGCCAAAAAAAAATAAAGAAATAAAAACTTAAAATTGTTCAATAAGGAGAAGAAAGAAAATTTACACTGTAACAGTCATTTAGTATTCAAACCTCCCAGTCTTCAGTAGCCTGATGCATGAGAGGCACCTGACAATGAACTTCAGGTCTCCAGCAGGCATCTCAGGATGGGATTTGCCCCACCTAAAGATCAGAGCTATGGCTTCCAGGATTATCCAAGATGGCCACTCTGGCTTCCAAATGTGTTAGCAAATGGGGAGGTGCAGCTCAGGGTGTGGATGTGGTTGGCTGGATGTCCTGGAGATGGGTTGTGGTTGGTCAGGCAGTCCTGGAGTTCAGGTGTGTTTGGTGTGTTTGCGGAATCCTGGAGATGGGGTGCGATCAGTTGGCCTGGGGTCCCAGTGATAGGGCGCAGTCAGTTGGTCTAGGGGTCCTGGCAGCAGGGAGCAGTCAGTTGATGTGAGGGCCCTGGAGGCAGGAAGTGATTGGTCGGGCTGAGGCATCCTGGAGATGGGCTTAGTCAGTCCGACCAGGGGTCCTACAGGTCCTGGCTGTTGTCTCAAAATGGCGGCAGGCACATGTAATCAAACCTGCAGGTACTGTCACAGTGAACTTCCAGGCAACAGCAGGCAGCTGGCGCTCCACTGGCGGTCAGCGATCAGTTTGCTGTCGTTGGACAATCAGGAGGTGAACCTCGTGCAGTGGGTGATGGATAGGTGTAAGGCAGGCGATGGATAGGCAAGAGGCAGGGAAATGGTGGATGACAGGCGCCTGACAGTGAGCAATTTGCACTCAAAAAAAGGTGTTGATATGCTGGCAGACTGCAGGTGATCATAGTAGACAAATGGGATAAACAGCAGGTGATCCATAAGCAGCAAAAACTGCCTCACCAAGAAACAGATATCCTCTGCTTGAAACCGGAGTTACATAGCCTCAAGGAACACAGCCTCCTTCTAGTCCACCATCTTGGATCTCCCCTCATGTCTTTTCATATGTGGAAGCTAGAAAAGTGTATCTTATGACAATCAGAGGGAGATCAGTAAAGGAAAGGATCAGGCACAGGGAGGAGGGAAGCCTAAGGATAAAGAAAAATTGCTGGGAAATGATAATGGCAAAGTTACATTGGTATATCTGTGCATGTGTGATCACCTAATAACACCACTCTATGTAACTCTGATGCACTAATAAAAATACAGTAAAATAGAAAGGGTACATTCAAGCTAATCTGCAATTCCAGTGTTTGAAGATCTCTGCATCCTCATCCTCCTCTCCTGTTGGAGACAACCTGAAGGGGGAGTTTTCCTGTCATGGACAGTGCTAATTGGGAATCAGGCATGCATGGGAAGGCAGTTAGAGAGAGAAGGTTGCACATTCCCTCTGGGGTGCCTTCATCTCATATTTGCATATACCAGCCAGCTCTAGGAGAGTTACTCCCTATGTGTCTATCCTGAACTGTGATGAATTATGTTGTCCATCTGCCTCTACTGGGCTGTGGCAGCTCATGGTTGTGCTATTAACATCCAAGCAGCTGTTCCAAGTCAGTCCTCTTTACGTAGGGCATCTGATTGTTTCAAAAGAGAAATATTTGGAAAGTGGTGACATCCAATGACAACTTTGCTTAAAAGAAATAAGAAATTACTTAATTCTGAGGCAAATGTAAATGACCATGGCTTTGACACACAGATTCATGTTACCCTTCATGACATGTTCCACCAATGAAGTGTTTCAATGAACTTTTATACCCATGGAGCAAAGATGATCGTGAATCAGTAGATTTACTGAATTCCTCCCTGGGGTCTTTAGGCAGGGAAGGAGACCTGCTTAATAGTTTTCAGAAATTATCTTGTAGAATTCTTAGTTTTAAGATTGATGTAGGGAAGAAATTGGCTAAGCTTAATGATACAATTTCCTAATATTATCACAAGGATGTTAGATCTGATATAAAAGTTGAAAATACACAGCTTTTATATAGCCCAAAATAATTATGGTTCTAAACCTGCAATATTTCCTCTTTTCACAATCATGAGTGTCTGCTCCATGAAGGGCCTAGTCTGCAGCTTCAGAGAAGTTCAACTTTACAGTGGCTCCCTTGGGCTGAGCACAACAGTGTGCACACAGAGCTTGAGAGGCTTGATCATAGCATTTGATAAAGATGCTGAGAGAAAGGGGTCTTCAAGAAAGAGTAGTAGAGGCTGGGGAGATAGCTCAGTTGGTAAAGTGCTTGCCTTGTAAGCACAGGGCCCTGGGTTCGATCCCCAGCACAAAAAAGAAAAAAAAAAAAAAAAGAAAGAGAAGTAATTGTGAAGTTTTTATGGAAGCAATCCCTGAATCATGTGAGTGGTACTAGCCATTGTGAGCTTGTTCTCAGTATTAGTCTTTCCATTCACTGCCTCAGACAGAATTTCCCTACAACATAAAATAGGTATATTATATCTAAAGTGCCAAATGTGAAGGTTATGTTGTGGAGAGAAAGTGGTGATTTGATTGAATGGTTAAGAATGCCAAGAAGTGGATGTCAGGACAGGTATGTTGTACTGGCAAACAGGTTCAGCTGCAATAAATTGGTCATTATATTTGTCATATAAAAATTTTCTTAATTTACCGTCTCCAGGAATAATAAAACTTATGCAATTGGCAAGACCCACTTGAACATACTTAATTTTTCCTTTCAGTACAAAGAAAGTTTTGGCTAGAATTATTTGATATATGAAATAAAGTCACTCTCAAAGGGGGTTTGTTATGGTTTGAATGTGTGGTGTCCAGAAAAAGTACCTGTTTATGCAGGAATATCCAGAGGTAACATGATTAAATTATGAGAACTGTGATCTTAACAGTCCATACTAGTTTGGATGGACTGACTGGGCAACCCATTCTCTCTCTCTCTCTCTCTCTCTCTCTCTCTCTCTCTCTCTCTCTCTCTCTCTCCCTCCCTCCCTCTCTCTCTCCCTTTCTCTCGCTCACTGTCTCCCTTTGTCACTCCTGTATCCACTACCCTTTCCCTCCCCTTCCCCTCTTCCCCTTTCCCTCTCTCTCTCTCTCTCTCCCTTTGCTTCTTGACTCCATCATGTACCAAGTATCATCCATCAGGTTGGCTATTCCACCAAATCGTGCTACCTCACCTTGAGCCGAGTGCAATACAGTAAACCATCTATGGAATGGGACCTCTGAAACCTCAAGTCCACATCAATGTTTCCTGTTCTATATTGGTTTCCACTGAATATTTTCATCAAAGTGATACAAATAGGGTTCCTTTTTGGTAGATGGGTTTTAGATTTGAGATTCCTTGCAAAAGTTCACATGTGAAACATTTCAGGAACGTTTAGAGGTGAAAAGATGTGTTGGTGAGCATTTTTATCTGATCAGCTCATTAATCCATTTTAATGAATTAACTTGGTGGCAACTGAGAAGGTAAGGTGTGACTAGGTAGCTGGAGCATGGTTTTGTGGTTCATATTTTGTCCTTGGTGAATGCAGCAGCCTCTTTCTGCTTCCTAATTGCTGCATCCTGAGCTGCTTTCCTCCTCCATGCCCTTCTGACATGGTGTTCTGCCTTACCTTGGGCCCAGAGCAATGCAGTAAGGCATCTATCAACTGATACCTGTGAAACCATGACCACCATATAAACTACCTGCTCTAATATTGTTGTCAGATCTTTTAGTCATGGCAGGAAAAAAGCTGATTAAAATTATAGATTTAAAATGTGGTTTTACCAACCTCAAACCTGGACTTTTTCTTTGAATTGTATTAGAGAACTTTTACCTGAGGTTTATGTAAAATTTAAATCATTCTGTTTATATATTGGTTACAGTAAAGTAGATTTGAATAAAAAATTCATAATGAAACATGATTAATATGAGGATATAATGTCATAACTTGTAGTTAACTGAAGTTGAGTTTAGCATTGTTCTTAACATTTACCAAAATATGCCAAGGAATATCTCACCACATAGACATACATGGGACAGATATCATGTTAAGACAACAATAAAGAGAGTAACACATTTTCATTAAACAATAGGCACAAAGCAATCTATTATTAGTTCCTTTTCCTCTCCTCCTCCTCCTCTTCCTCCTCCTCTCTCTTCTGAATCAAATTGCTTAAATTTACATTCTAAGAATAAGAGCTATCAGCTTCTAGAAGAGTCCAGGTAGAAAACTGTCATGTAAAATCTTCAAACTTAGTCTTCAAGCTAAGCATTGGGTCAAATACCATCATTTGCCCAAGCAAATAAAGATGGGAATAGATAAAGACATACTAAGACAAGATAAGGGACTGGGGCTGGAGTCAGTGGTAGAGCTTGTCTAGAATGTATGAAGCCCTGGATTCTATCCTCAGCACCACATAGAAATGAATAATTAAGATAAAGCTATCATGTCCATCTTCAACTCTGTGTGTGTGTATGTGTGCATGTATTTATGAAAAATAAAAAGAGAAGATGACAAGGAAAAGTTCATTAAGTCAACATAAGTTTTCTTATACACATCTACATTTATGCCTTTTCCATTCTTAGTGATTTAGTCTTGGTTCCCATCCTGAGATGTAGAGACACCCTGTATAAATGGAAATTTCCTTATCACATCATTCTTTAAACAATAGGGTCTCAAAATAACATGCTGAAAATAGTTCATTTTGAAATCTCATTTTTGTAGATCATTGGTTTCTGATCTATCTTGTGTTTTTTAACTGTGTTAAGAAATGAGGTCCATTTTGCTTGCCACACTCTAGACCAATCGTGGAATGATTGGATGTGAAAAAGTATTCTTTTAAGAAGTAGCCCAATGTGAGCAGATAGGAGCAGCCTTCACTCTGCTTTCAGAAGATGTGGAAAGGTGAGGTTGTCTGTTGGTTTGTCAATGTCCTGGCTCTTTATAGGCATGTGTTCAACCAATGGCAGCATTACCATAAAATAAGGACTGGAGAGCAATTGGCATCAGTACACAGTGTCCCTAGACCTGAACTACTTCCAATGTGTGGAGGCAGATGAAGGATTGGAACAACTGTGGGGTTCTCTGACCTGAGCTACTCATGGGTGGGCCTCAAAGGTTCCTTCTCCAGACCCACCTCCCAACCACCCTGGGGGGTATCCAAGGTGATTGGTCAACAAATGGCACTGAGGAAAAGCACCAATTACCATTGCCTCCATATGAGCCATGCAAATTCCCCCCACATCCACTTCCTCCTGGATTTTCCCTTTCCCTTGCCAAGCAGACAATAGCAATTCAGATTGTAAACTAAGAGAAAGATGTGGAATGACTAGTAATAAAGTGCCCAGATTCCCTTTGTTCACAGAGTTAGCCTTCTCTAGTCCATTTAGAATCTCCCCATTACTGTCCCTGTGCTTACATGTGCTCCTTGTGTTCTCTTTAAGATGCAAGAGGGAGGCATTTAAAATCAACCGCTCCCATGATCCCCTCCAAGAAAACATGTTATATGCCTAACAGCCAATAAATGTCCCTTCACCCTCTGGATATTCCTTTTGTGATTTTTTTTTTAATAATCAGGTGTTTATAGTGGCAGGGAAGAAAGCTGTGAAGTCTTTAAGCTGAATCCTCCAAGGGTCTCTAGCATAGGCCAAACTGGGACCCTAGCACTGTGCCAAAGAATGCCAGAAATAACTTTGGGAAAGTCAGGTGGTGAGAGGTGGGTTTTCTGGACTGTATTGAAGCTCAACCTTAGGGAGATGTCCTTAATACTTCGTCTATCTCAAATGGGAGCTTCTCTCTCAACAGTATTGCCAGGTTCACCACTAGCCTGCATACTGCAAAATTACAAATGATCAAGAAAAGTGCCTTTCATATGCTACCAGGCTTGGCCTCAATAATCTCTACTATGAGAGGAGAAAACCTTGAGGAATCATCTAGTAATGGAGAAAAATCAAGGGAACCCCCCCAACTTAATACAGATAACAATAGATTTAGGGAAGTTTTTGGAGTATCCAAATAAATGTATTGCAGTGTCTCAGAACTTATGACAGATATTTAATGTCACCTAAAAATTTTGTGCTATTACTTAACCATCTAGAACACAGGCACTTCCCAGAAACCATCCTAACTGGGATCTAATTGATGAGCAGGATGCCTGGAAAACTATTATGTAAGGCTCTCAGGAAAGTCCTACAATTTTCAAGGAGAAACTAAAGGAGGCAATGAAAACATACCACCCTGGATCCTGAATTCATAGAAGGCCACCTAATTTTAAAGGATAAATTTATCAGTTGTCCCCAAATAGTTGGAGGAATTTACAACAATTGCTCTCTGGCCCTTCTTGGTCCTTAAAGATATCCTCCAGATTTGCATCTTCTATTTTTTTTTTTTTTTTGATAATAGAGATCAAGAGGAAAAGAAAGAAAGGGAGCATAAAGACAATAAAAAGGTTTATTAAAAAACATTTAAAATTTAAACAGCAAAATCTTTTAATACCCTACAATAACCCATGCAATACTGTCATTTTAGGAGTTCAAAAGGCAAATGGGAGGGCTGGGGAGATAGCTCAGCTGGTAGAGTGTTTGCCTTGCAAGCACAAGGCCCTGAGTTCAATCCCCAGTACCAAAAAAAAAAAAAAAAAAAAAAAAAAAGAAGCAAATGGGGAAAAATGAGGAATGATACCTAGTCTAAAACTTTAGAATAATGAATGAAGCCATGATTTCCCTTCATCCTGTAGTTCCTAATAGTCTGTTATCTGATAGTGCAACTGCTGCTTGGTTCACTGTGTTAGATTTAAAAGATTCCTTTTCTATATACCATAGACTCTCAATCACAATGTCTGTTTACCCTTAAGGAGCCAGATAGTGGATCTCAACTAACACAGACAGTGTTGCCCCAAGTATTTAGAGAGAGCCCTCACCTGTTTGGACAACCCTAGCTAAAGACTTAACAGAATTCAGAGATAAAACATCTGTAATTGTCCTCCAATATGTAGATGACAACCTTATATGTGCCACCACACTGGAGGAATGTCAAAAGACCATTACAGAATTCCTAAACTGAGATCTTATAGAGGTCATAAGATCTCAAAGAAGAAAGCTCAATTATACCATCAATAGGTTCAATACTTAGGATTGCAAGCTAGGTCAGGAAAGCCTAACCCCCATAGGAAAATATCCTCTGCCCCACACCAAAAGGCAACTCAGAGGCTTCCTAGGGATAACTGGATACTGCAGGCTTTGGATTCCTGGGTAAGGGGAATTAGCTAAACCTCTTTACAGTCTCCTTAAAGAAACTCTATACCAAGGAACTACTGCCTTGATATGGGAACGAGAACTTACTAAAGGCTTCTAAGGTATCAAAAAGTAGGCTTACTTCAATCTCCTATCCTTAGATTATTTCTGGAGCAAGATTTAACCTGTTTGTCAATGAGAGAAAAAATAAACCTAAAAATAGTCACCCAAAAAATACTGAATGGGCAACCATGGACAAACTAGCTCAATAGCCAATGGCATATTCCAATAAGGAGGTTAGCATAACATTTTATTGGGATTCATTTATGTCATTTTATATTCTCTAATTGGAACTACACCTTATATTATCTTCTATACTGCAATAAAATTGTAAATGCATTTCTAAAAAAAATGAAAGTCTAATCTGTTTAAAGATTAATTATAAAACAGGAAACATTTTGCCAGTTTGCCACAAAAAAAGGGAATATTAAAAGCTCTCTCAGACTTTCTTTGATTCACGTTTTAAATATCATGTTATATTGTTAACAAACATTCACATAGACTCACCAAACAATATATGTAAATTTTCGTAAAATGATATTGAAAAAAGAGGCAAAGATCAACATCAAGCTAGAACCATTTACTTAAGATTTGTGAAGAGCCCCGCCTTACCTGAGCTAAGTTTCTGCCTCCCACCTTACTGCATGTTTGCATGACTCCAAAATAACCCAGTCTTCAACTCATTTAAAGTTATATTCAGAAGATTGATTTTGTTTAAAATTACTATAATTTCAAACAGGATATAATGTATAGCTCAGCCAAAATTCAAGATAGCTATTACTCAAACTAAATGTTTTTATTCTTGTTAATTCCATTTTGTATTTCCTTTTAAAATCTATGCCTGTTACTTGTTAATGTTTTGCAGAAATACTGCTTCAAGAAAAAACAACCTGAATTAATTTGAGATAATAAGTCATCACCTACAGGACAGATAAGATAATATAGAGCCACAATTAAATAAAGGGGGTAAATAACTATAAAGTCACAGACACTAAAGTTAAAGCCCACTACTCTAACTTTATAACTGGTGAGACTGCCTTGCTGGATTTAAGATCAAAACTTAAATATAAAGCAGTCAAGAACCCCAATATTTGACTCTTGCTCTCTGATTCAGTCTGAACCCAGGGAACAAGAGTACTTCTCTAAGGAACTTTGGAGTTCTGGGCTACATGACCTCCTGATCAGGGAGATTAATGAGACCACTAAAGAACAGAAAGCCAATCAGTGCAGCTACTGCAAAGAGGAGGGTCTTTGGAAAATGGAGACATTCCTGATATTTCCAAAGGAAGCCATTTCATCAAGGAAACACTACCTAGCAAATGACACTAGTAGAACTAAGAATTTGCTCTCAAGTTCCCCATGAGTGACCCCATTGAAAACTCAGCTGACTCTTCACAACAGACAGGAATAGGTCAATTTTACCAGCTTGATCTTGAGCACCTAGCGAACAGTTAAAACCAAAACATAGTCATTCCCGGGCATTTAAAAGGAGAAACAATAATTAAATGCAGGGCTAGGATTATGGCTCAGTGGTAGAGCACTTACCTGTCAGGTGTAAGGCCCTGGGTTCAATTCTCAACACTGCATATAAATAAATAAATAAATAAATATCCATTGATAACCAAAAAAAAATTTTAAATAATAATAATAATATAAATGCAGCTTAAGGTGCACACTTGTGTTAGCCTTAAGAATAAGTAAGATTGGAAACCACAAAAGAGAGATTCTTAGGTAGACATGACTGATAAATATCAAGAGAAATGGCCAAAGTTAAAAATTTTTAGTCAATTTAAGACCTACAGATCTGCCTAATCTCCTGTACAGGGGCTTAATCAATGTTTGCTAGTATGATTATCTAGCCCTAAGTAACAGAAATATAGAGATCTCTACTAAACTGGCTATACTGATAAAAGAATATTTTACAAAAATCAAATAACTTTAAGTAGTTTAAATATTTTATGGGGACATGTATGAAATTAAAAATTAAATGTTGTGGGAGATCTAAGATGGTGGATTAGAGGGAGGCTGCATTCCTTGTCAACCCATAACTGGGGCTTCAGGCAGAGGAATATCTGTTTCTCTGTGAGTCAGTCCTTGCTTCTCATCAATCTCCTGCTGTTTACCTTGTTTGTTCACCTTGATCACCTAAAGTCTGCAGTATATTGACTACTTTTTGAGTGCAGATGGCTTATTGCTGCCTATCATCCCCCATATGCTGCTTTGCTTGCCTCTTGCCTGCCCATCGCCTGCCTTTCATCTCCCCATCACCTACCACC
Source organism: Sciurus carolinensis (assembly GCF_902686445.1). Taxonomy (NCBI): domain Eukaryota; kingdom Metazoa; phylum Chordata; class Mammalia; order Rodentia; family Sciuridae; genus Sciurus; species Sciurus carolinensis. The sequence goes on from NW_025920112.1 coordinate 1,984,635, forward strand.
CAATGCCCACCTACTGATCATCTGCTGGTAGGCTGTAGAGCGACCACAGACCACAAGTGGACCAGCTGCCTGCTGCTGCCTGGAAGTTCATTGTCACAATACCCACAGGTTTGGTTATACCTGGCTGCTGCCATTTTAGGACAACAGCCACGGACCTGCAGGACTTCTGGCCCAACTGACCACACCCTGCCGCCAGGGCCCCTAGCCCAACTGACTGTACCCCACAAGGACTTGGCACCCACACACTTTGCTGCAGTTCCACATTTGCCAACATGTTTGGAAGCCAGTGCTGCCATCTTAGATTATTCTGTAAGTGGAAGCTGTCATTTTTAGGAGGAGCAAATCCCATCTGAGATGCCTGCTGGAGACTGGAAGCTCATTGTCAGGTACTTCTCATGCATCAGTCTACTGATCACTGTTAGTTTTGAATAGTATATGACTGTTATAGTGTAGATTTTCTTTTTCCTTTTTGAAAAATTTCAAGTTTTTATTTCTTTATTTTTCTGGCTCCCTATTTTCCTTTTGTTTTCTTGTTTCCTCAGAGTTTTCTTTCTCCTTTTTCTCATGGTAGCCAATTTCTTTTGATTACACCTTCACTCTTTCTATGATCTAAACTTCTATATATTCTTCTTTTCCCATTAAGAGTTACATCCTATACTCCTCCCCAATCCTCTTTGCCCTCCATTAGAAACTACAGACCTCATTGCATATCTATTTCTTATGCTGTAGATAATAATAGAACTCATCATCTCTGTTTATTATGACAATATTGTTAACATCTTCATAGGGGCTATTTGCTTTAGGACTGAATATTGTCTGTACTGGGTGCTGCTGACATTGATCTCCCCCTTAAAGAAGAGGTTTTGGAAACCTGCAGGGTCACAATAAGCCCATGGGGGGAAACTGCAATACCCCAGATCTGCACTGCTAGAGGGGAAGATATGTGAACAACATGAAAAAACAAGGGAAGAAAGTGTTCCAAACAAACCAAGACTCTACACTAATAGAATGCAGTGACGGCATGGTAGAAGAAATGTCATAAAAGGGGTTCAAAGTATGCATAATTGAAATGACTTGTGAAGCAAAGGATAAGAGAGCAAATGCAGGTAATGAATGATCACTCCAATAAGCAGTTGAAAGACCAAATGCAGAAAGTAAAAGATCATTTCAACAAAGAGATAGAGATTCTGAAAAAAACCAAACAGAAATCTTTGAAATGAAGGAAACAATAAACCAAATAAAAAACTCAATGGAAAGCATTACCAACAGACTAGATCATTTAGAAGACAGAACCTCTGACAATGAAGACAAAATATTTAGTCTTGAAAATAAAGTTGCCAAACAGAGAAGATGGTGTGAACTCATGAACAGAACCTCCAAGAACTATGGGACATCATGAAAAGACCAAATTTAAGAATTATTGGGATTGAGGAAGGCACAGAGATACAAACCAAAGAAATGAACAAACTATTAAATGAAATAATATCAGAAAATTTCCCAAATCTGAAGAATGAAATGGAAAATTAACTACAAGAGGTTTACAGAATACCAAGTGCACAAACCACAAAAAATCCACACTAAGGCACATTATAATGAAAATAGCTAAATATTCAAAATAAAGATAGAATATTAAAAGCTGCAAGAGAAAAGCATCAGATTACATATAGGGGAAAACCAATACAGATATTCGCAGGTTTCTCAGCCCAGACCTTAAAAGGTAGAAGGGCCTGGAAAAACATATTTCAAGCTCTGAAGGAAAATGGATACCAATGAAGATTCTTATGGTCAGCAAAACTAACTTCCAGGTTTGAAGATGAAATAAAATCCTTTGATGACAAACAAAAGTTAAAAATATATATATACATAGAAAGCTTGTGCTACAGAATATTCTCAGCAAAATATTCCAGGAGGAGGAAATGAAAAACAACAATGTAGGTCAGCAAAGGGACAAAATACCCTAAAGGAAAAGCCAATCAAAGGAGAAACCAAGTCAAGTTAAAATCCAAAAATAAGCCCAAATGACTGGGAATACAAATCATATCTCAGTAATAATCCTGAATGTTAATGGCCTAAACTCATCAATCAAAAGTCATAGCCTGGCAGATTAGATTAAAAAGAAAGCCCCAACAATATGTTGCCTTGAAGAGACTCAACTTATAAAAAAGGACATCCACAGACTAAAGGTGAAAGATTGGAAAAAAACTACCCTGCACAAGAACTCATTAAAAAGTGGAGGTTTCCATCCCTATTTCAGATAAAGTAGACTTCAAGCCAAAGTTAGTCAGAAGGGATAAAGAAGGTCATATTATACTGCTTAAGGGAATCATAAATCAGGAAGTCAAAACAATTATAAATATTTATGCCCCAAAAGCAGTGATTCCATGTACACCAAACAAAACCTTTTCAATTAATTACAGCAATAACAAACTAAAAAGCTTTCTCTCAGCAAAGGAAACTATCAGCAATGCAAAGAAAGAGCCTACAGAGTGGGAGAAAATCTTTGCCAATCATACTTCAGATAGAGCACTAATCTCCAGAATCTATAAAGAACTCAAAAAGCTCTACACCAAGAATGCAAATAATCCAATCGACAAATGGGCTAAGGAAATGAATAGACACTTCACAGAAGAAGATCTACAAGCAATCAACAAACATGGAAAAATGTTCGACATCTCTAGTAATAAGAGAAATGCAAATCAAAACCACCCTAAGATTCCATCTCACCCCAATTAGAATGGCGATTATCAAGAATACAAGCAACAACAGGTGTTGGCGAGGATGTGGGGAGAAAGGTACACTCATACATTGCTGGTGGGGCTGCAAATTAGTGCAGCCACTCTGGAAAGCAGTGTGGAGACTCCTTAGAAAACTTGGAATGGAACCACCATTTGACCCAGCTATCCCACTCCTTGGCCTATACCCAAAGGACTTAAAATCAGCGTATTACAGAGATACAGCCACATCAATGTTCATAGCTGCTCAGTTCACAATAGCCAGATTGTGGAACCAACCTAGATGTCCTTCAATTGATGAATGGATAAAGAAACTGTGGCATATATATACAATGGAATATTACTCAGCCATAAAGAATGATAAAATTATGTCATTTGCAGGCAAATGGATGAAATTGGAGAATATCATGCTAAGTGAGATAAGCCAATCTCAAAAAACCAAAGGACGAATGATATCGCTAATAAGTGGATAATGACACATAATGGGGGATGGGAGGGGTTAGTGTTAGGGTTAGAGTTAGGGTTAGGGAGGGGGGCAAGAATGGAGGAAGGAAGGACTGTATAGAGGGAAAAGAGGGCTGGGAGGGAAGGGAAAAAATAACAGAATGAATCAAACAACATTAACCTATGTAAATTTATGATTACACAAATGGTATGCCTTTACGCCATGTACAAACAGAGAAACAACATGTATCCCATTTGTTTACAATAAAAATTAAAAATTAAAAATTAAAAAAAATTACAGCAATAAAATAGACCACAACATGATAATTCTTGGTGATTTTTAACACACCAATGTCACCACTGCATAGATCTTCCAAACACAAACTAAAAAAAGAAAACATAGAAATTAGAAATCAATGACAAAATAAAAAAACAGAAACTCCATCACCTGGAGACTGACTGAATAATATGCTATTGAATGAAGCATGTAAAACGGAAAACATCAGGGAGGAGATAAAAAAATTCTTAGAGGTAAATGAGAATGATGATACAATATATCAAAATCTCTCAGATACTATGAAAGCAGTACTAAGAGGAAAATTCACTGCATGGAGCACATTCAAGAAAAGAATAAAAAGTCAACACCTAAATGACATAAAATTACATCTCAAAACCCTAGAAAAAGAAAAGAGATCAACACCAAAACTAGTAGAAGACAGGAAATAATTAAATCTAGAACTGAAATCAATGAAATTGAAACAAAACAAATAATTCAAAAAATTGACAAAACAAAGAGTTGGTTCTTTGAAAAAGTAAACAAAGTAGATAAACCCTTAGCCACATTAACAAAGAGAAGGAGAAAGAATACTCAAATTACTAAAATTCGTGATGAAAAAGGAAGTATCATGAGACAACATTGAAATACATAACATAATGAGAAGCTACTTTGAAAATCTATACTCCAACAAAATAGAAAATATCAAAGACATCAACAAATTTCTAGAGACAAATGATCCTTCCAATCTGAACCAGGAGGACATAAACAACTTAAACAGATCAATTTCAAGTAATGAAATAGAAGAACCCATCAAAAACTGACCAACCAAGAAAAGCCCAAGACCAGATGGATTCTCAGCTGAGTTCTACAAGACCTTTAAAGAAGAACTTATAGCAATACTACTCAAAGTATTTCATGAAATAGAAAAGAGGGAACCCTTCCAAATTAATTCTATGAAGCTAGTATGACTCTGATACCAAAACCAGACAGACACATCAAGGAAAGAAAACTTTAGACCAATATCTCTGATGAATATAGATGCAAAAATTCTTAACAAAATCCTGGCAAGTTGCATATGAAAACATATTAAGAAGATAGTGCACCATGATCCAGTGGGGTTCATCCCAGGAATGCAAGGTTTGTTCAACATCCGGATATCAATAAATGTAATTTATCACATCAATAGACTTAAGGTTAATAATCATATGATTATTTCTATAGATGCAGAGAAAGCACTTGACAAAATAAAACATCACTTCATGCTCAAAACACTAGAAAAAATAGGGATAGTAGGAACAAAACTCAACATTGTACAGACTATCTATGCTAAGCCCAAGGCCAACATCACTCTTAATGGAGAAAACTGAAAGCATTCCCTTTAAAAATGGGAACAAGACAGAAATGCCCTCTTTCACCACTTCTATTCAACATCATTCTTGAAATACCAGTCAGAGAGTTTTAGACCAAAGAAATTAAAGGGATACGAAGGAAAAGAAGAACTCAAGATGTCAGTATTTGCTGATGACATGATTCTGTAGTTAGAGGATTCAAAATCCTGTACTTGAAAACTTCTAGACCTCATAAATGAATTCAGCAAAATAGCAGGATATAAAAATCAACACACATAAATCAAATGCATTTCTATACATAAGCAAAAGAGAAATGAGGAAAACAATTCCTCTCTCAAGAGCCTCAAAAAAATATAATTGGGAATCAATCTTGTGGCGAGCCGCCTCACCACCATGATAAGATGGCGCTGGTTTCCTGAAGTGCTTTCTAGGTAAACAAGCCCATATTTGGTTGAGCTAACTGTTGCAAATGGGAGCACCTATGAACACAGGCCAAGTGGCAGGAGTAGATTGGCTATTGCAAGAGTATAAAAGTGTATGAATTCGGCTCAAGAGCAAGAAGAAGAAAAACCATGGTTTTATAATAATAAGGTCCTTATTAAATTGCTGAAGGAAGATTCCTGTGTCATGCTTTCTTGCAGGCGAGGGACACGACAAGTGGTGCTGAAACCCGGGAATCAGAACTTTCAGTGGTCAGGGGGTGCACCGGTAAGTACCACAGGTATGTGGGGTCTGTGGACTTGGATTCAACCGACTTTGTGTAGTCGGTCAGCAAAGATAAATTCAACCGACTTTGTGTAGTCGGTCAACAAAGAAAGATATTTTGTTTTCGCTTTCATTCTGCTTCCTCTGAATGCTGCTTTCATTATGGGCAATTCTCCATCTAGTTCATTAGTACAGCCTTTAGATTTTTTGTTGCGCTCTAAAGAGCTCAAGGTTAAACGCAGTACTTTAGAAACATTCCTTGTAAGAATTGATAAAGCAGCCCCATGGTTTGCTGTCTCCGGAAGCTTGATTCCTACTAGCTGGGATAAGTTGGGAAAAGATTTGGATTTCCTTCAGGAGCAGGGACAATTGGAGAAAGGAGTGATACCACTATGGAAATTAATAAAAGGATGTATTCTTAATGGTAGATGTCAGGAAGCTATTCATAAAGGACAGGCAGTTCTTGAACAACTACATGAGGAGAAGTCTGAGGATTCTATGAGTACTTCCAGTAAACATAGTGCAGGAGAGCAGGTTTATTCAAAAGAGGAGACTGTACCCAGATTTAAAAGCCCTTAGAACACCAGAAGAAACAGGGGAGTCAGAATCAGACGGTGATGAGAAAGTGAAAGAGCTAACGCAGCACTTACGGAAGGTGAAGATAAAAGAAGGGGGAACTAAGAGGCAAAAAGATTTTAGACAAAAGGACTATGAGGAAGAACAGAAGCCAGCTCTAGCCTATGATCCTCCCCCGTATGTGGGAGGGGTTCCGAGCACAGGTAGAACTTTTAACTCTGCAGCTTGGAGGGCTGCCCATGTAGAGTTGAGGTTTGCCTGTCCTGTATTCCAGGACAATGATGGGGGAAGACATCAGGAACCCATAGAATTTAAAACAATAAAGAATATAGCAGAATCTGTCCGCACTTATGGTGTGGATGCTGCTTTTACTATCGCCCAAATAGAGGGGCTCAATAGATTCTGCATGACCCCCTCGGAGTGGGCCAGTTTAGTGAAAGCTTGTGCTTCCCCAGGTAAATATTTAGACTGGAGAGCCTTTGTGTTAGAGGGGGCCAATGAACAGGCTGCACACTGGTAGGAAACTATATCCATCCCTTAAAAACTTAGAAGAAAACATGCAACAATCCTCTAGTGGCCCATTTACACGATTGATTCCGCCACCTTATGGCTCCAATACACAGTTAAATCCCTCAGGACCTAAAGCACCACTTCCTGAGTATAATTTAAATTGCCCAGAGAACCCCCCAATACAATCCTGGAGGGAATGTGAGCCCAATACAAGTTCTTGTTTTCCTGTGTTTGAAAACCCACAAAATCAGAGGTATCACCAACCGTTGGATTTTAAATTTATTAAGCAACTAAAAGAAGCAGCTGGTACTTATGGTCCTCAAGCTGCATTCACCATATCACTTGTAGAAACTATTTCATCTTTAAATTTGATCCCTAGAGATTGGGAGAATTTAGCTAGGGCTACTTTGACTGGTGGACAGTATTTAATGTGGAAAACAACTTGCCATGAGATTTGTTTAGACACAGCTAGAAGGAATGCAGCAGCGGGCAATCCTGCATGGAATGTAGATATGCTTCTGGGGCAGGGTAGATTTGCCAATCAGCAAACAGGCTTTCCATTAGAGGTTTATGAACAAATTAATAAGATCTGCATTGCTGCCTGGAAAGCACTTCCTAACAAAGGAGAAGTGCGAGGTAACTTAACAAAAATTGTCCAAGGCCCCACAGAAGCTTTTTCAGATTTCGTGGCTAGAATGGTAGATGCAGCAGGAAAGATCTTCGGGGATGCTGATGTAGCTATGCCTTTAATTAAACAATTAGTATATAAACAATGTACAAGAGAATGCAAAAATGCTATTAATCCATTTAAAAGCAAAGACATAGAGGCATGGATGAAAGCTTGTAGAGAAATAGGTGGCCCATTAACAAATGCAGGCTTAGCCACTGCCTTCCTTCACATGGAAGGATTATTAAAGGCTTTATTAAAGGCTAATGGAGCACCTTTAAAGGTTTCCTCAGCTAGGAAGTTTTTAAAAACTGTAGAAGACAAAGCCCCTTGGTTTTTAGATAAGGGCTTGTTGAATCAAGAGAAACTATCACAAGAGACAGAAAAAGGCCCCCCTCCTGATCCCTTCCACGCAGCTCCATGGCCACCTAGGGAGGGAACACCCGTGTCCTTGAAGCAGTCCTCCCCCTAGGCAGAAAGCTCAGCAGCTCCATTCCTCAAAAGTAGTAAGAAATAATGTTTTGTGATTTTCTGCATTCAAACCTAACCTGATTTCTCAACCAGGAAGAAAAAGGGTTAAAAAGTCCTGGGTGATCCTCCCTCCCCCCCTGCCTGGCCTTGCTGAAGCCTGCATTGGAATGTAGGCTGCAGCAGTCTCAGCGGGAAAGGGAGGTAACCTGAAGATAAGAAAAAAAGGAAGAAGAAAGGGTGTCTGTTTTAAACTTCTGGGTTGCTACACAAAACTAACTCATTTTCCAGGATTCTTGTTTTGTTTTGCTTTTCTTTAATGCTGATTTTTGAGCTCATAATTTTGATCCAGCATACCTAGGTTAATGATTTTTTTTTTCTTTTTGATCAGTTCTATTTTTTATTCAACTAGAGTTTTTAAATATCTGTTACATTGCAATGGAGATTTACCTATAAAGTTACAAGGCCTTTGATTTTGTGTTATGTGTCTGTTGTGCTGTCTAATGTCATGTTTTGTCTGTATCAAAACTGAGCGCTCCTAAAATTAAAATTTAAAAATGGATCCAAATACTTTTATTCACGTGATTTAAAAAGGTTCAATTTAAATTGAGTAAACTAATAAAAGTGAAATGTCTTTAAAAATAACTTGCAAGTCTCTAGGTGGTCAAACTAATGGAATGTTGATGTTAAACAATGTCTAATATCAATTGTTTCTAGGACTTTTCTTCAACAGGAAAGAGACAACAAATACTGTTCAGGACACTTGTCTAATATCTTAACTAAAAACAAGGTTACTAAAAGTTATGTCTTAACAAGTACAATTCTATATACAAAGGGTTCTAAAGGTTTCAACTGTGTTTCAGTTAGAGTACTATAAACAACAAAGTATTTTATCTTGTTAAAATGGTGTAATTTATCTAAATTCAAAAATTTCATAAGAGTTGTTTCAGAATGTGAACAAAAAGGGGTCAACAGATAAGAAAGAGAGAATAAAAGGGTCTGGGTATGGAAATATATTTAGTAAAAGGGAAAAGGAAATGTTTCTGGGTAAAAAAGTGCTTGTGTGATGAAATGCATAAGGGTCTAAATAGGTGCTAAGAAAGTCTGTGTAAGTAAAGGGCAAGTTTCAACAAGTTTGTGTGTAACTAAGTTGGTTGTGTGTATGTGAAACAGCTAAAGCTATTTAAGGTTTTTCCTAAGGTGAAATACTAATGTTCTGATATAAGCCAAAGTTTAATCTATATGGTAAAATGACATGGTAAAATAACAAGGATTTCTTAGAAACACTAATTTACTCTTAACTTTATGTCTATTAAGTTTTATTCTTTAAAACAATTAGTCTTAAAAATTGGGGTTTATACAATTATGGTTAAACAACTGTTAAGAGTATTGTACTATGTTACAGAGTCTAAATTTTTCTTTAAAAACTAAATTTAGTAAAATTAAAGTGTCAAGGTAATTGTGAAATGGTCACTCCTTGTATATTAAATGTATTCATATTTTCCAAGTATACAAGTTTTAAAGCAGGGTATTTATCAAGCTGCTATTCTCCAAACTTCTCTCTCAATGTTGGAATGCTTCTAGGTTCTCACGAGCAGTCTTAATGCCTATTCCTACCTTCCTACCAGTCCCAGTCTCTGTTACAGATACAGAACTACCAGTACTATTATCAAGAAACAAAAGAGATTTTGGCATCACAACAGCTGTGATCACTGCCATTGCAGCCTCTGCAGCAGCAGCCACAACCGCAGCAGCCACGTTGACAACTACAATACAGACAACAACTACAGTTAATCATTTGGCAGAAAATACTGCCACTGCCTTACAGACTCAAGAGACCTTAAATCAACATTTAAGAACAGGCATCCTCCTAGTAAATCAAAGAGTAGACTTATTACAAGAACAAGTGAACTTGTTACAAGAACTTATGGGTCTGGGATGTGTTCTTTCTTTAAGAGCAGTTTGTGTTACCCCTATCACTTTTTATAATGATAGCCATGCAGCTATGTTGTCTAGAAGTCTTTCTCACTATCTTACTTGTACTTGGTCATATGGGTTTGACAATTTAACCTCTCAACTAAGAGCTGAAATTATGAGAGTCAATACCACCAGGGTAAATGTGGCACCTGTATCTGAAATGGTCAAATGGTTCTCTACTGCTCTAGGTTTTGTAAAACAATGGGCAGGCCTTGGCTCCCTAGGACTAATATTTTAGGTGTTTTATATCTCATTTGCTTAATTTATCAATTACGAGCCACCCAACAGAGAGATCGAATCATCCTTCAACAAGTCATGACAGCCTTAGAGGCCGGCAGTTCCCCTCAAGTATGGCAAATATGCTAGGCCGGTAGTCAACGACGGGTAATGTAGGAGGTGGCCATGTACCAACCTAAGACAGAAGCTGTAGCATGCTCTACAGTCTTTGATGATGGGTAAGGACATGTGCTGACCCCTCAACCTAAGACAGGCACGGCCTCAAGCCTTTTCTTTTAATAAAAGAAAGGGGGAGCTGTCGGGGTACTGCAGACCCCACCCTAGCCTGGCACTGAGCCGGGGCGGCCTGGTTTGCAACATTTCAGGGACTTCAATGTGGCGCCTGGCACTGAGCCGGGGCAACCTAGTTTGCAACATTTCAGGGACTTCAATGTGGCATCTGGCACTGAGCCGGGGCGGCCTAGTTTGCAACATTTTAGGGACTTCAATATGGCGTCTGGCACTGAGCCGGGGCGGCCTGGTTTGCAACAAACAGCTGACACTGCTTAAGGAAGTTGACCTGATTGGCTCTCCCCACATGTTCTGTAACCTGATTGGCTCATGATTCATATATAAGGACCGTAACTTCCTTGTAAAAAAAGGAGAAGAATAAAGAGAACAATAAAGAGCTCTAATGAACAACCAGTTTGTCGTGTCTCTCTCTGCGGGCAGAGGGAACGCGATACAGATCGATGGCTCAGTAATGCTCAGCTCACACATTATCAGAGCTTATTACTTAATCCTCTCAGAATTATTTTTCAGGCACCCTCAGCCCTCAACCCTGCTACACTGCTTCCTGACCCTGACCTGGACACACCCATACATGACTGCTCGGAAATCCTAGCCCAGGTTCATGGGCTCAGAGAAGACCTGCAAGATCATCCGCTGCTTGATGCAGATGCAGTATGGTTCACAGATGGGAGCAGCTTTCTACATCAGGGTCAAAGGTATGCGGGTGCAGCAGTAGTGACTGAGACAGAGGTAATTTGGGCTGAGCCCCTACCAATAGGCACCTCTGCCCAGAAGGCAGAACTGATAGCCATGACTAAGGCCCTAATGATGGGAAAAGACAAAAAATTGACTGTATACACGGACAGTCGTTATGCCTTTGCAACTGCCCATATTCATGGGGCTATTTACAGAGAAAGGGGAATGCTAACTGCAGAAGGAAAATCTATTAAAAACAAGGAAGAAATTGTGTCCCTGATAGACGCCCTCTGGTTACCCAAGAAATTGGCTATCGTACATTGCCCTGGGCATCAAAAACCATCTGATCCAGTATCCAGGGGCAACTGCTTAGCAGAGAAGGTGGCACGTGAAATAGCCCTCCAGAGAGACTTGATCATGGTTGCTCAACTCTCAGACTCTGGCCCACGAACCCTCCCAAAAGACCCAACCTACACGGAAGAGGACTTATCATGGATTCGCCAGCAACCACTAGCCCAATGCTCAGATGGATGGCGGAAAGACTGAAAACCGGAAAATACTTCCAGAGTTGATGGGGCAGAAAGTGTTGCGCAGGCTCCACCAGACCACCCACATGGGGACAAGAAAATTACAGGACTTGATGCTGCAAGCAGGAATTAGAATTAAAGGTGTGCAAAATAAGATAGAACAGATTGTCAAAAGTTGCAGGGTTTGTAAGTTAACAAATGCAGGATATAGCAAGTGGGAATCCGGAAATAGATTAAGGGGGGATAGGCCAGGGGCATATTGGGAAGTTGATTTCACTAAAGTAAAACCTGGAAGGTATGGGTATAAATATCTATTAGTTTTTGTAGATACTTTTTCAGGATGGGTTGAAGCATTCCCCACCAAGCGGGAAACGGCGCAGATAGTGGCTAAAAAGATTTTAGAGGACCTCCTGCCAAGGTATGGATTTCCCGTGATGATAGGGTCTGACAACGGGCCAGCGTTTACTTCACAGGTAAGTCAGGGGCTGGCTTCAGTACTTGGGGCAAATTGGAAACTGCATTGTGCTTATTGACCCCAAAGCTCAGGACAGGTAGAGAGAATGAACAGAACTTTAAAAGAGACCTTAACCAAATTAACCCTGGAGACTGGCGGTAACTGGGTGGCTCTCCTTCCCTATGCCCTATATCGGGTGCGTAATTCTCCCTATAAGATGGGACTCACCCCTTATGAAATCATGTTTGGGACCCCGCCTCCAATACTCCCTGATCTAACTGAGCGGCTTTTAAAAGAAGAAACTGTGGATGATTTTGAACTTTTATCTTCCCTCCAGGCCCTGCAGAGGGCCCACAGAGAAGTCTGGCCTAAGCTCAAAAGTCTGTACGAGTCAGGCCCGCCTCCTGTTCCTCACAACTTCCACCCGGGTGATTGGGTCCTAGTGAAGTGACACTGACAGAGTAACTTGGAGCCGCGGTGGAAGGGCCCCTACATGGTCATTTCGACTACACCCACCGCCCTCAAAGTCGACGGCGTAGCCTCCTGGATTCATCACACCCACGCCAAGTTGACTGAACCCCTTTCTGACATCGTGCTTCCTGCCCTAGACGATTCTGCCTGGAGAGTGGACAGGTCTAAGGACAACCCACTAAAGATCAAGCTTTGCCGCCACAGACTGTGACTATGTTCTTGCTTTTACTTTGTTCTTTCATTCTTGCCACAGCCATAGCTGTGGCTCCAGATTTTGGAGCTGCCAACTTCAGCCCATATCAGCCTTATGAAATCACCTGGGAAGTAACCAACCCAGCGCAAAGGTTCCCAGCTTGACTGTAACTGAATACCACCCTTTATGGACATGGTGGCCTGAACTGCAAGTAGACCTTTGTACCTTAGCAAATGGGGCTTTTTCGGTGCAAACAGGTACTATTAGTGTTATTGAAAAATTACATCTAAGTAAGCGGGCCCTTACAGATACAGTTAGTGGGAGAACAAGAAAATTTAACTGTGCTTATACCCGCGGGAGGGAGGAACTTCAGCGTCTCCCCTTCTATGTGTGTCCTGGTTATTCTCACCAGAAAGAATGTGGAGGGGAAGAATCTTATTTCTGTGCTAAGTGGGGATGTGAAACTACAGGGCAGGCTTATTGGATAAAAGCCTCTCGTGACTTAATTGAAGTCAAGCGAGGGAAAAAAACAGTTTCATGTAACAATAGGTGTAACCCCCTCTCCATCACCTTCACCGATAAGGGAAAGCGGGATAAACAATGGATAAAAACCCGATCATGGGGGTTACGCCTCTATGCTGAGGGACCTGATTTGGGGGTAGTGTTCACTGTTCGAATGATTATAAAGTTTTTCACCCAGCCATTAGGGCCTAACCCCATTTTACACCTTCCAGCCCAAAGAGTCCCGGTTATCCCCCCCACCCGAGGTACAAAAATTAGTAAATCAGTTACTAGCCTCCCAAATACCCCACAACCGACCACCCACTCCTTAAGTGCCCCCTACTTAAGAACTAAACAACCCCATGGACAGTCAATTGTGGATCCAATTCAAACGGAAGCTCATCCCCTTCTGAGCCTTTTGTCTTGGTCCTTCCTGGTGCTCAATGCCACCTATACTAATTTGACCAGGTCCTGCTGGCTCTGCTATGACACTGTCCCCCCTTACTATGAGGGAGTAGCAGTGCAAGCGTATGTTACTATATCCACCAAGCTCCAGGATTGCCGCTGGCGATCTACACAGTCCCTAACCCTAGAACAAGTGTCAGGGCAAGGGCTCTGTTTAGGAGCAGTGCCCTATGCCAGCCAGTCCCTCTGTCGTTTGACATGGAAAATCCAACCGGAGGAAGAAAACTCTTTTATAATCCCCCACAAAGATACGTGGTGGGCTTGCTCCTCTGGACTCACCCCCTGCGTCCACTGGAATGTGTTAAAACAGTCAAAGGATTATTGTGTTCTAGTCAGATTGGTTCCGCGGCTAATTTACCATGAGCACCAAAGTTTTATGACTATGATTGAACAAGGATGGGACCTGAAACAGAACGCTATTCGACACAAACGAGAACCTATTACCACATTAACTCATAGTCTGCTCGGGGCTAGCTTGGGAGGGCTAGGAACTGGAGTAGCTTCCTTGGTTACTCAGAACAGACATTACTCCAATCTAAGAGCAGCGATAGATGCAGATATGGAGCGTCTGGAAGATTCAATCTCTCATTTAGAACAATCTTTAACTTCACTAGCTGAAGTGGTCCTGCAAAACAGAAGAGGTTTGGACTTAGTATTCTTACAACAAGGAGGCCTATGTGTGGCTCTAGGAGAAGAATGTTGCTTTTATATAGATCACTCTGGAATAATTAAGGATAACATGGCAAAAGTCAGAGAAGGACTAGCAAACAGAAAAAAAGAACGGGAAGCTAGTCAGAACTGGTTTGAATCCTGGTTCAATTTTTCCCCTTGGTTAACTACTCTGGTGTCTGCTGTGGTAGGACCCCTATTATTGTTGCTACTAGCTTTAACTATAGGACCTTGTATGGTCAATAAGTTAATTGCTTTTATTAAGGATAGAATAAATACAGTACAGCTAATGGTGCTAAGGGCCCAATATCAGCCCGTGAAGCCGCAGCAAGGGTTAAAGTAATAGAGACCCAAGATTGGCTCTCTAAATGCTCTTGGAGAGGGGGGAATGAAAGACAGAGACACAGGCTTCCCCAAATTGCCCACAGCCCTGCTCTTCCGCACCTGTGTAAACACAAGCTTTCCCAAATTGCCCACAGCCCCGGTCATAAAAATGGTAAAGAATGTAAAAACACAGACCTCTCTCATCTTATCTGTGAAGGCCAGGGGAGCTGACCTGAGAACAAACCCTGCTAACGAGGGCTGGGGGCCTCTCTTAGCGTCACCCGTTAAGGACGCAGAGGACCAAGCTCGAGCTTGCTAATAAATGACTCTTTGCTGCTTGCATTGATCGTGGTCTCTGGTGGTCTTTGCGGGGTCTCGAGCCTTCGGGCACAACAGGAGAAATCTGTGTTCTTCCTTTGAATCACACCTGCTCTACAAGCTTGCCTCCACCAGCTTCTCTAATGCTCACACTTTGACGTTTGAGGAAGCAGAACTCATCACGATAACCCCTGTATCATCCTGAAAAGAACACAGGTCAGCAGGTCATGCAATCTGAAATTTTAATATATTCTCATATTGCTTTCGATCTGACCGCACGTTTGTTTCCACGCAGCGCTGGCATCTGTGGCTCCCATTAAGACACCGCCTTCTACACCAGGAGAAATATGAATCTTTCCCGCCAGGGTCAGGTCCCAGCGGGCAGGGAGCCCTGCTGCAGAGGGCGGGGCAAGCGCCTGTCACTCTGCCGACTTCAGCCAGGGATTGGGTGGCATTAGCTGTCGCTCGGGGCTGGGGCGGTGCCTGGAGGCGTCCGTCAGGGCGCTGGGGCGGAGCTGTCCAATCAGGCGCGCGGACGGAGGGGCGGGGCGGGCTTCCGCGGTCTCGCGCGCTTTCCTTGCTCAGCGCTCAGCTCCTTCCTCCCCGCCGGGGGTCCTGTGCTCGGGCGTCTCCGCTAACTCTGCGCAGCCTGTGCGCCCTACGAGCCCCGGAGGTCCCTCGGGAGGACGGCGGGTCACCCCGGAGGAAGCAAGGTGCGTGTGCGGCCGGGGCTGGGGGGACCCGGTCAGCACCTGCCGTGGGGACCCGGCATGTGAGCTGCGGAGCGTGGCCGACTCCCGGCTGCTGTGGCCCTGGGACCTGTCCCCAGGTACCTGGGGTGGGCTGGACAGGGTTCCCGAGGGCGGCTGCCTAGGGCGGCGGAGTCCCCGCTGGAGGGTGGCCCTGGGGCCTGTCCCCAGGTCCCGGGGGGTGGGCTGGACGCGGGTCGCCGAGGGCGGCTGCCTAGGGCGGCGGAGTCCCCGCTGGAGGGTGACCCTGGGCCCTGTTCCCTGGTCCCGGGGGTGGGCTGGGCGCGGGTCCCCGGCCTCGGCTGCTCAGCGTGGTCTCACAGGCGAGGACCTTCCTGTGCCTGCTGGGGGGTGCTGGGTGCTAGTGAGAACTGAGGTCCTGCAGGAGGGAGCCCTCCACTCTGGGGAGAGGAGAGCAAGTGACCTTCCAGAACCAACGCCCAGCTGCTGAGGTCCCCTCCTTGCCTAGGAGGAGCCACCTGGGCTGCATGCACTGAGAGTGGTCCCCAAGGCTGGGAGTGTGCTCAGCCACCAAGCGCGGGTTCCTGGTGAACTGCGGTGACAGGCTGCTTCCCTGAGCTGGGTCCTGTGTCCTCCATCAGATCTGCTGCCATTCAGTTCCAGTTTGTCCCCAAGCACGTAAGTATTTCATTCCTTGACTGAATGTAAGATTTTTGTGTTCTTGGTTGACGTTTACGTAGACAGAGTAGTGAGATGTGAAGAGGAGGGAGTTCCTGAAATAGTTTCAGTGCTCAGTTTAGTGAGAATCTGAACACCTGTGCACGTCCCGTCCAAATAGAGGGGAATGGGCCCTGGGCAGGCCGCCCTCTCTCCCTGCTCTGCCCTACCTGTGCCTGCAGGTGAGCGCAGTGCCACTTCTTTCTCTCATTCCTTGTCTTTCACCATCTGTGAGGAGGCAGAATGTTCCTTGCTTCTGTCTTATTGAGTTTTCACTAACTTAGTGCTGCATTAGTCCTCTGTCACTGTGGTGCTGTGACCTGTGTGGTGGCTCCTCGGCTTCAGTAGTTAGAGTGGTTTTGCTGTCTGAGGCTGTGGTTCTCCCAGGTCCCTCCCCTCTTTCTGCTTCAGGAACCTGACTGGTTCCCAGTTTAAAGTTTATGTTCTTGACCATTCATTCTGTTTTTCAGTTTGGTTCCCAATTTCACACCCTTCATAAGTTTTGTACACGTTGGAAAGTCAATGTAAGGTTATAGAGTGTGGATTATTTCAAGTTACTAGTAAATTCCAGTACAGTGTGTGGATGAGCTCTGCCTGTGCATCCATGTGTGTTCATCCCCTACACACATCTATCCTCTTTAATTCCACATGGCTACATGTTGCTTTTCACTGAATACCATTTGCATGAGCAGTTCTCTGTGCAGTTCTGTTTATTGAAAAGGACTTCAGTGATTTTCTCATATTTAATTCATTTGTGAGGTTATTTCTTTTTCTTTCAACATACCTGCACATGAATTCATTTCCTTTGTGGGACTGCAGACATTTCCCCTAAATAACGCAGTCTTCTTGCACCCTATTGCAGTTTGATGGAGTAGACTTGGGTTTATCAGGCTCTTCCTTTGGACTTTCTTTATCCTCTTACATAAGAAAACCTATAGAACGGGGTTCTATAGGGCTCCCAGAGGTAAATCCTTAGGTGTCCCCTCCTGACCTCTGGGGACTCAGCCCTCCTGGGGCTGCATTTCATCATCAGTCAGAATCTGGCTTCCAACTTGGGAGTGTGTTTTCCTATGAACTGGGGGTGAAGCAGTCTCCTTTCCTGAGCTACTTCAAGTGTTTGCTTTGTATTCTTTTTAAATCTCTTTTAATGCCATACAGTTAGTTTTTCGTGCATTTAATAATTGTGTTCCCTTGTTGTCTTTTTATGTTCTTGACTGGAAGTGAATTGAGAGAGTTAAAAGTGTGAGGAGGCCTTGGCCATGCAGCCCCAGGCTCTTCCCAAGTGAAAGCTGCCTGTGTCCCTCCTCTCCAGTCTGGCCTGACCTGGATCCCACCTTCTCTGAGGTCAGGATCAGCTGCCTTGGACCCTGAGTGTGTAATTCCTCACACTTGCTTGTGACTCTGTGCTTGGGCAGAAGATGCAGGAAGAGGCTCCTGAGAGGAGAAAATGACAGGGCCTACTTGAGAAAGGTCTTAACTGCCTGACTGGAAATGTTCCCCTGATGGAGCAGGTCCCCTTGGAGGGAGGGAGTTCTGATCAAAAGGGCTTTTGCCAAGAACCTGTCCTTCTGCCCTCACTTATCCAGGAGTCTGATCCATCCCCTGTCACTCAGACCCTGTCGGGGTTTCGGCCGGACCCCTGGCCATAGGTGTGGCAAGGCCAAGATGGCGCCTGGCAGGATGCCAGTGTGGTTGAGTGTAGCTAGCTTGTGCGCAAACAACTGATGTCACTTGAGGAAGTTTCAGTGATTGGTTGAGGCCCCCTCATGGACACTGCATGCCTGTATATGCTGCCTGTATCTGTCCACGCTCTCCCCTCGTGCTCTGTATGATGATTGGTCGCTTGGAGGCATATAGTGAGGTGTAGCTTCCCCCAAAAGGAGAAGAAGAATCTGCTGTTAATAAAGAAGCTTGCCACCCATCACGTCTCCGGGTCGTTCTTGCTGGCGAGAGCGACAAGTGGTGCCGAAACCCGGGAATCTTACGTGCCGCGGAGAGGTGAGTGAGGTGAGTAACGATCTGTGAAAGTGTGCACCTAGATCTGTCAGTGGACAGGGAAGTTTCCTAGAGACGAGAATATTGTGATTGTGATAAAGTTCCTAGGAACGAGAAGTTAAAGTTTCCTCAGAATGGGGAACGAGGTTGCTAGATGTAGAATGGAAGGTCCCTTGAAAGAAATTCTTAAAGCTAACGGCACTCCCTTAAAGACAAAAACTGCTCGGGCGTTTTTAAAGCAGGTAGAGGAGATTTCATCTTGGTTTTTGGAGGAGGGACTGTTAAACTTACCTCAGTGGGAACATCTAGGAGAGGATCTAAAGCGCTGTCCGGTAACGCTACCAGGGACGTTAGCGGTTTGGTCCTTGGTCAGAACTTGTTTACGTTCCCCTCGGGAGGCTTTACAAAAGGCAGTTACACAGGGAGAGGAAGTATTGGAAAAGGTAAAAGAGGAGTCACAAAAAGGATCTGTTAGTGCTCAGTCGGACTCTGAGGAGAGTGAAGAAGGACTTTCTGATACAGAATTACACAAAATAAGTGAGGAAACAAAATGTTCTCAAGCTGGT
Source organism: Sciurus carolinensis (assembly GCF_902686445.1). NCBI lineage: Eukaryota > Metazoa > Chordata > Mammalia > Rodentia > Sciuridae > Sciurus > Sciurus carolinensis. The sequence continues at coordinate 2,003,453 of NW_025920112.1, forward strand.
TCAATTAGTCAACAGGCATTAAGGGAATTGGAGGGCATAGGGCAACAGCTAGAAGACAAAGAAAAGGCGTTACAAGAGGCTTTACAAGAGTTGAGCTTACAAAAATATGCAGTGGCGCAGTGGAAAAAGAAGGAGGAAGTACTAACGAAACCACAGTCAGGACACAAAGAGGAAGTAAAGCCTGTGGCGCACTTTAAAATAAATGAGGAAGTAACTCAGAAAGTGACTTGTACTCCTTCAGCGCCACCTTATGAGTGGCCTCCGCCTTTTTATCCAGGTTGCACTAAAGAGTGCTCCTGTTCAGAGTGTAAAACAAAAAAATGGAAAGAAATCTATGGGATTGAAAGAGGGTTTTACCCTGTTATGGAAGATCAAAATCAACAAAGGTTTCACCAGCCTTTAGACTTTAAGTTGGTAAAGCAGCTTAAAGAAGCAGTTAGTACTTATGGACCACAAGCTAGCTACACTCAACCACACTGGCATCCTGCCAGGCGCCATCTTGGCCTTGCCACACCTATGGCCAGGGGTCCGGCCGAAACCCCGACAAGACCCCACAGTGTGCATGTGTGGCTGGGGTGAGAGAGGGGTCTTGTGCAGCCCTGGGCAGTCAGCAGGCAGCTGGTGGGAGGGGGTGGCCTACCACAGTCACAGGCCTTGATCTCTCACCCTGTGCAGCTCAGAATCCATCTCCAGGACTGGGTCTCCTCTGCTGTGTGAGGCCCCAGTGGCTCTGGCTGAGACTGTCTCCCTGTGAGCTGCAGGTGCTGTGAGATCCCCAGGAAGGATGTCTGGACTCCCCAGAAGGCAGGAAATGGTGAGTGGTGGGGCTGGGACTCCTGGGGGAGGTGGGCTGGGTAGAACTGTGGGAGCCAGGGGTAGCTAGACTCTGGCCTCCCTCTGTCAGCTCCAGAGTGGGCCCACCCAGAGCTGAGTCTGATGCTGCTCCAGCTCAGCCCTGCTGCCTTCAGGCCTTGGTGTGGGCTGGTCCATGGTGGGTTCCCAGTGTGTTGTCCAGTGGCAGAACCTTCTGTTCACAGCTTGACCCCTGCCCAAGGCTCTCAGTGTATACTGAAGGCAGAGGGCCTCAGCTTTCAAAACCAGCTTCAGCTAAAGCTCACTGAGCTGAGACCCTCTCTGTAAATAAAATACAAAACATTGGGCTGGTGTTGTTGCTCAGTTGTTGAGTGTCCCTAACTTCAATCGACTGTACCCCCCCCAAAAAAATAAGAATGCTACTCTTGAGAAGAGAAAAATAAATGTGTCATTGTCGGTGCCCAAAAGGGCCTCATTTTCACAAAATGTTGTAAGTAAATGTGCATTCCAAGGATTCATGACATTGTAACTTCCTTTGTATAATGAAGATCTTGTGAGAGTGGACACCTCCTTTTTGCTTCCTGTTTTCTGAAGTAGGAAGATTACCAACATATTTCATGGGACAAACGTGGCAATTGCCACATATATCAAAATATGATCATTTGCTTCCAAATTGATTTAGTATCCTGGAAATGGTTATTTAATGACAACTCTGTTGAATGAATGGAACTGGTTTTCACGCGATTACCAATAATTCATGAGCATCTTTCACCATCTCATCTAATTCCCTTTTCTCCCAGATGCAGTCACACTGTGAGTCCACGTTGTACCTTGTGAAGTTTGGGGTTTACGTAGACCTTCAGGTAGTGTATAATACTACCTGACAGTGTTCTCTAACAAGCTTTTGGAGACTCGTGGACATTTTGACTACTGTTAGAGCTTTTTGTACTATTTGCACTTGTAGAAGTTTTCTGAAGTTGCTCAACAAAGCAATACTGGTCTTGGACTTCACAGAATTTAAGAAATGAAGTCAGAGAACCAACCGAGCTGCCCCTCTGCCATTTGATCAAGCTGCATGCAATTCATTTCTCCTCTTTTCATTGCTGATTATTTCCCATTTAGCCAGGGTGCTGAATCCAGCCACCTGTGGTCAGGCAGGTTCCCTGGCCTGGCTGTGATGTGTGTGTTCACATCACAGCATGTCACACAGGCAACGCCTGGAGGAATAAATTGGAGTGTTACCTGCTTCCTTTTAGAGGAGATTAAGGAGAGTTTTCTTTTCCTCCTAGTGTGGTGCAGAATCCACCAGGACACCACTGGACCATGCCTGTCCTTTGTTGACGGTTATTATCACTTCATGAGCCTGTTCATGTTGTGTGTTCCTCCTTGTGTGTGAGTTGTGCTCGATTGTTTGTCTCCAGGACTTGATCCAGTTTATCTGAGTTCTCAGATTGTGGTCAGACACTTATAATATTCCTGTCCAGTTCTTTTACTCTCTGCAGGATTAATAATGGTGTCTTTCGTTTCTGCTGTGTAAGTTTTGTGTCTCTCTTTCTAATAGAGCTGTGGTGTGTCTATTACAAGCATGTCCATGAAGAACCTGCTTTTGATTTTGATTCTCTTGATTTCCTGGTCACAGTTCCATTGATGTCTTTAATTCTGTGGCAGTGTGAGGCGTAGGTTCTCCTTGCTCTTTGTCCTTTTGTTCCTATAGTGGAAGTTTTTATGGGTGGTTTTCATCCTTCTTTTCTCATGTAAGCTTTCAGCACCTTTGATTCCCCTAAGCACTGCCTGTGCTGTGTTCCACAGTTTCCTAGGATGCGGTTTCAGATCTTTTCCTCTGACATGTTCAGCCCCATCTTGAGCCATCCTTGGCCCGTGGGCTGTGTGGAACTCTGGGATGTGATCTGCACTCACCTGGAGGTCGCCCGGCTGTGCTTCTGGTACTGACGTCGGTGTGACTCCAGTGCTCCTGGTGCAGGTGCTGGAATTCGCCAGCCTTTTACACTCATGCCTGTCGTGGCTGCACGTGGCTGCTCTTGGCGCCTTCCCTGAGGTGTGGAGAAGGACACGTGCTGTGCGGCTGTTGGTTGGAGAGCCTGGCAGTGCCCATGACGTCCCTGTGGTGGGTGTGCTGTTGAGTCACGCTCACCTTGTGTGCTCTCTGTGTGCTCCATCTCTCACCCACTGTTAGACGGTTGCTGCTGTCTCCCAGTCACTGGATTTCACCACGTTTCCTTGAGTCTCAGGTGTTCATCAGGTGTTCTCACCTGATGTAGGTCATGCATCTGAAAGACTAAGGCAGTAGGTTTGGGTCTTGTTAGTGAGTCTAGTGTCTGTGTTTTCTCAGTGGTGCTTGAAGTCAGGTGTTTTTTCCATTGGTTCATTTTGCATTGATGTATTTCCCTGTTTCTGTGTATTCTTTATTTGTTGCTTTTGAGAAGTGGGTATTTGAATATTATAATGGGTTCCTCTAAAACCAGTTCCTCCCCTGTTGAGAGTTTGCTCTTGTGTGTTGAAGGCTGCTGTTTGTCTTGACTTTCCAGAATAATTTTGGAGACAAAAGTTTAACTTTTCAGTGTACTCAGTGGTCTCTCTTAACTGTGTTGAGCCAGAGTTTTGACTGAGTTCCATGAGGAAATAGGTGGAAAGTAAACAGAAGCAATAGTGAGAGCTTAGCTCCTCCAGTTTCTGTGGGTAGTTGTGCTGGCGCAGCTGGTTTAATACATGGTTGTGCTGTTTGAAACTGCTTCAGCCTATTCTCTGCTAACGGAGCCTGGAGAGCAGCCAGTGCTGAGCATATGGGTCTTGGTCCTCTCTGAAAGGCTTTCTCCTGGCCTGGGTTTACTCAGTTACCTGGTACACCTGGGTATTGGTGAATACTCTCATTTCTTCTCCTTGGGATTGAATTCAGGAATGCTGTACCACTGAGCTATATCCCTAGGTCTATGTAATTTTTATTTTGAGACAGATTCTCACTATGTCACTACGTATTCCAGGAGAGTCTATGTGTGATTGTCCCACTTCAGCCTCCTAAATCCTTGGGACTCGAACCATGTACCACTGCACCCTGCTGAATTCTCTAATTTTTTTTTTTTTTTTTAATTCCAGGGATGGAACCCAGTGGCATATATCCTCTAAGCCACATACCCAGCTCTCTTTAGTTTTTAGGGTTCTTGCTTAGTTGCTTAGGGCCTTTCAGGTTCTAAGGTTGACTTTGACCTTTTGATCCTCCTGCAAATCACTGGTATTGGAACCATGCACCACCACACTGGGCATGAACACTGTAATTTCTGAGAAGAGTTTATCTTGTACCTTTTTCTGTCACACTTCACATTGTGATTTTTTTTGTTTAAACATCCATCCAGTTGTAGGACTTTGTTTCCTTTAAACATGTTTAAGCATTTTGCACTAATTTTCTACACCAGTTGTGTTCTGACTTAGGCAAAATTGTCAGAATCTTTATACAGACTTTCAGAGAGCAGTAGATCCACTGGGATATGAAATGCAGTAATTCACAGGTAAGTCGTCCCCAGTCCCCTCGGTTGTCAGTGACCAGGGCACCACACTGGACCCTCAGGCTGCTGTCTTATATTTTATTATGTATATGTATCTTGTATTATATATTATTGGCTTTTATTCTGTATTTTTGGGGTTCCTTTTAATTGCATTTCAGTATTTCAATTCATATATAAAGTTGGTTTTTGATTATTGATTTTTATTTATTTTTTAATATATATATATTTTAGATGTTGATAGACCTTATTTAATTCATTTATTTATATATGGTGCTGAGAATCCAAAACAGTTCCTCACACATGCTAGGCAAGCGCTCTACCACTCAGCCACAACCCAGCTCCTGATTTTCATTGAGTTTTCTGTATTAATTTTTCACTGTTGACCTTGGGAACACATCTTCCTCTGGGGTGCTTCCAGTTTCTGAAAATAATGTATACTGCTGCTGTAAATGTTGCAGTATAGAATTTTGTGGACCTGCATTGTGAACTCATTTCAGTTACCCCAACTTTGGGAAATGGCTTGAGATCAAGAGCTACCACTGTGACACATGAGTTGGGGTTGAGCACTTCAGCCTGTGAAAGTCAAGTGGTCTTGGGCCTGTGAGGAGGTCTGTGTGAGACCTGTGTGTATCTGTGAGTGCTCGAGTCCCACAATTTACAAGCCAGGGTGCAGCCCTGGTAGGTGCAACCATGGTGAAACCTCATTAAATGCCCCGTCCACTTGCAGTAACTCTAGGGAGCAGGAAGCCAGAAATTCAAGTCAAATGTGCACCATGTGAGGTGGTCGCTATTGGTGGGGAGAGGGGGTGAAGGTGCAGAGGCTGTGCTTTCTTCTCCTGTCTTGCTGCCTGTGGCTGCTGTCTCTGCAGGTGAGTCTGAGTCTGTGTTTCCTGCACCCACCTGTGTCTGCTTAAAGTCCTTAATTTTGCCTCACTGTCTGGGACTGTGTGAGTTTGTCCTGGGTCCAGAAACACCCTGACTGTCTTCCTGGTTTCCCTGGTAGCACCCTCTTGCTGTGCAGTCTAGAAGTGGTGGGAGCAGGCATCCTTGACGCGTTTCTTTTTGTCGTCATGGAGAGAGCCTTTCGTCCTTCAGCATAGCCTCAGGTTTTGTAGATCCGTGCAGCCTTTTAGGATGTTTCCTTCTTTTCCAGGTGTGTGGGTGTTGATGTTGTTAAGATCCCTTGAGCATTGTCAGCTGCTTTTTCATTCTTTCCAGGTATCGCCACCTCTCCTGAAGCCTGATGCACAGGTATTTCTGCAGTTCTCTGGGGTTCCATGCACTCTGCTGATGGTGTCCCACAAGGACAGAGTTTTCACACTTTGTTGTTGATTCACTGTTAAATTCACATGCTGATGAGGTGCAGTGAGCTAGCTGCATACCTGTCCCAGTGCGTCCGATCAGATCAGGGCATCAGCTCTTCTGTCTCCTAACATTTGTCCTTTCTTGGTGTCTGTGGACTGCTCCTCCAGCTCATTTGAAATGCACAGTGACATGCTATGTACTGTGGTCCCCCTACTGTGCTGGGGGCAGTCCTGCTGGCTCCTCCTGAGTGCATTCTGGTCCCTGATGCCCAGTCTCCTTCCCCAGTTCCATCTTCTCCTCCCTCCCCTGTCTTCCTCACCTCTGGTAACTAGTCTGTACTTACTGTGAAGTCAGCTTGCAGCTCCCATGTGAGTGAGAGCACATGGTGTGTCTCTGTGCCTGGCTTATTTCACTTAGCTGGTGTCCTTCAGTTCCACACTCATTGCTGCAGATGACAGAACTGAAAGCTATTTTTGGTGAAATCATGTTTGTTTATTATTCTCCTGAGTCTTCAGGATGGTATCATATTCCAGAAACCATTCCCAAATCCATGTTGTGAGACTTGTGTCTGCAATTTGTTCTATGAATTGGTGAAGTTTACATCTTACTTCAGGACTTTGGTCCCCATGGATATCCTGTGCACATGTGCTGTGAGGTGAGGGTCTGACTTCATGTGTCGACAAGAGCATCCAGTTTGCCAGCCATTCATTCCCCAGAGGTCTGGTTCCCCTGGAGTGACCCTGGCCCCTTGTGGCACATCCTTTCCTTCTCTGGGTCAGCCATTGTCCTGGGCCCCCCCTCTCCTCCACTGCTGTATGTGTCTGCCTTTAACCAGAGCTACACTGTCTCTGTTACTATATTTTGAGCAGGTTTTGAAATCAGGAAATGTGATGCTTTTCACTTTATTTTTTTTCTTCCATTTTTGAGTTTCTTGTGATTCCTTGTGAACATTAGAATGATACTTTTTATTTTTGCATAAAGATGTCATTGGTTGTGAGCGTGGTGGCACACACTTCTACTCCCAGTTACTCAGGATGATGAGGCATGAGGTTCGAGAGTTCAAAGCCAGCATTAGCAAAAACAAGGCACCATCCACTCAGTGAGACCCTGTCTCTAAATAAAATACAAAATGGGGTTAGTGATGTGGCTCAGTGGTCGAGTGTCCCTGATTTCAATCCCTGGGACCCTCCCCCCACAAAAATTTTGTCATTGGTAATTTGAAAGTGATTGAACTGATTATGGTTAATTTGGGTAGATTTACCATTCCTTATGCTCACAAATACCAGGTATCTTTACATGTATCATTTCTTTCAGAAGTATTTTGTAGGTTTCTTGTGTAAGACATGGCAGATAGTTTCTGAACATTTTTATGTATCTTTCACCCTGTTCTATGTCCTGGCTGTTTCCAATTTCAGTTGTACATTTATTCATCTCACCCTGTTTCCTGGCTGTCTGATGTTCCATGTATTTCAGGTTTCTCCTTCATTTGTTTTCATCTTTTAACTCCCCTAATTTTAATATAATTGAATTTCTTATTCTCCTTTATTCCTACTTACTCTTCTTATGTAAAAATGTTTTCCTATTCTCTAGAAAAGCATTCTCTATAAACTTCTGAAACTGTTTTAGTTTTGTATTTCACATCAGACTCTATAATGAATTCATATTTGTCCCTGGAATTAAGGACAATGATGCCTCTTTTCAATTAGATACCTGTTTGTCATGACTCATCTTTTAAATTGCATATGAATGTTCTCACTTATCTACAATACCTTTTATGTCATTTTTCAATTTTCCATATGAATTTCAAGCCACTAAAATTTTTCTTCTCTTTTTCTATCTTTGTTCATCTTGGAAATACTATGCTGCATCCAATAGGATAATATGAAACTTTTTTATTTGTAGTCTGGTTCACTTAAGCCCTCTGGACATGCATTTTTTAGGCTTCCTCCTCATTACCCAAACATCATAGTATATTTACCCAGTCCTAGAAGGAATAGCCTGTTATATAACTAGGCTCTATGTTATCAGTGCTTCCTAGGCTACAGCCCAGCACAGCATTTACTTTGCAAGATACCAAAGAAATTATGTATTAGGTTTGTTTGTACAACCATCCCTACAAACACATTAGTAATCCCTTTACTACGCATAGCCATGTATGTGTAGCTGTAGCTCATTGTTAATCAAGAGTGTCTTTGAGCAAAACATTGTTCTGTGGCACATGGCTGTATATTGGATAAGCCAACAGTCTGCTGTCTAGAACATATTGATAGGTGTTTCACTTTTCTTAATTCTTACTGTGCTTGGACACTTTCTGTGATGACTGGAATTCTGCTTGTTAAATGTCAGAAAAGGTATTTGACACTTATGCCATTGTATGTTGATATTAATTGGAAGATGTCATCAAATTGTTTCTTGATGATTGTCCTATTTTATTAGTTGGTTAAATTCGATCTGGACTGAAACACCTATAAATTCTACTTGTTCTCTGGTGTAGTCACACATGATGAGCTCAGTCCTCGGTTACCATGTTGTGACCACATCAATGAAATGTTGCCTACTAGGCAAGCTCTTAGACTCTTCACTCAAAGGGATCTTTTTCCTTTTTTTTTTTCTTTTTTTTTTTTTTTCCCCAGACATGGGGGTACTTTGATCCTTTAGGTTCTGACATAGAAATGGAGTAAAATTAATAGGATTTCCAAAGCAAAACAAGTGTTTAGTAAATACCATCTTTTTTCCATACACTTTCAATCACTATAACTCATTGTAAATGCTTAGTTTGGTGGAATCCCTCCCAAATCCTTAGCTCCTCCTGTTGGCACACTCAACTTTGTCAACAGGGATTTCTAAGCCTAGGTAGTCAGGAGAACTAATAGTAGCTCTCTTCTGCACATTAGGTGGTATGGCTTCATGATTCCATGTGCTAGACATGCACCCTACAAAGACATTAAGGGTGACCTGGGAGCACTCCTTACTCCCTGGACTCATCAGTGAGAAGGGTGTTTTTACTCTGCTGATGGTTTTCTGGATAGCTCCAGTCTTATGTTTGAATGCCTCTGTTTTAGGAAGTGAGTACACACAAAGAGTATAATTTTTTTTTTTTTTTTAAATAATGACAGATTTACACAAAGTTGTACAAATAATATAGGAAAATCTCATGTACTATTCATTCAACTTCCTGCAAGAGATACATCATGGTAGCTATAGCAACTTAAAATCAGGAAATCCAGGGGCTGGGGAGATAGCTCAGTCGGTAGAGTGCTTGCCTTGCAAGCACAAGGCCCTGAGTTCGATCCCCAGCACCCAAAAAACAAACAAACAAAAAAACCAGGAAATCCTTTTTTTAAATTTTTTATACACGTATATAGGGTAATAATGTTTGTGTCATTCCGTCCTTCCCATCCCTACCACCCCAACCCTCCACTCACTCCCCTCTGCATAATTCAAATTTCTTTTATTCTGTACCTTCCCCCTACTATGGATTAGCATCTGCTTATCAGATAAAACATTCGGCCTTTAGTTTTTTGGGATTGGCATGTTCACTTAGCATGATATTCTCTAGTTCTATCCATTTATCTGCAAATGACATAACTTAATTCTTCTTTAAGGCTTAGTAGTGTTCCCATCTTGTATGTATACCACATTTTCTTTATCCACTTATCTGTTGAGGGTTATGTAGGTTGGTTCCATAGTTTAGTTCTTGTGAATTGAGCTGCTATGAACATTGATGTGATTGTGTCAATATAGAATGCTAATGTTTTAAAATTTTTTTTAGTTGTCAATGGACCTTTAGTTTATTTTGTATATGTGATACTGAGGATGGAACCCACGACCTCACGCATACCAAGCAAGTGCTATGCCAGTAGTCCACAACCCCAGCCCCCATGGAGACATTTTTTTCTTTCCTGTTTTGATAGTGCCTTTGGTGATGGTAGCAGCAGCATCAGACAGAGTGGGGCTTCTGCCTTCCTGCTCAGTAGCACAGAGTGGTTAAGTGTAGTGGTGGTAGGGCCTGCATTGCAGAGCAGCAGTGAGGGTGGGCTTTGGGCCCTGACAGCTGCTTGATCTTTGTCCTCTTTCCTTTTGCTCCCTCCTGATGTGATTATAGCCAATCCTTTCCTCAAATCCCTCTTTGCTTGAAGTAGTTTAAGTGGTTTCTGTTTTGTTGAGTGGACTACTAATTGATTAAAATACTATAAAATTTTTTTAAAACAACATGAAAAGTATTGATATTAAAAGTATAAAAGCAGAAAAAATTCAATGGAAAGATAAGAATGTTGATAAAATCACCCAGAAAGTAGAGAGGTGCAAAAAACAACACTCAATGACAGAAGTAAAATTACAGTAAATTGTATTATTTAACATTAATTATCATTATGTAAATTACTTATTCTCATTATTATACAAATATTTTGTGATGCAGAAAATACGCATCCTGCCTGGCATTTGAGTGTGATGCACATGCATTGTAGTGAAATACTGATAAGTAGAATTTCAAGAGCAATGAAGTGTCAAAGAAAACTAAAAGTCTATAATCTTCTATCAATGACACTCTGACAAGAACACTAAATATATTTGTGGATAGATAAGCTTTATTCAAGTATCTGCATAAATATGACTTGATGTCAAATGAGAAGTTTTTCCAAAGGGTTAAAATTTATTAAACAATGAAACTCGGTGCTTCCCTTTCGTCTGTCTCTGAATTTAGTTGACAACAAACACATCACTATTAGTAGTCGACACTGCTCCTCATCATCACTCACATTTCTCAGATTTTTGTGTGGCATTTCCCATTTCTCTGGAAAGCTCTCAAATTGCTTTCAGTAACAGAAGGACAAGGGTTTTATCTGCTCATTTTACTCCAGAGGAAAAAACACATCCTTTGATTCTCTTAATTGTGGTTGTGAATGGTGTGCAAATGAGGAATTTGATGTTAACCTACAAAAAATATGATATAATCTCTGTGTGCTATAACAATAACTTCATTTTAATTTTTTCATTAAGGAATTACTTTATTATTTGTCCACAAAGAAGGTATAAAAACACCTGTAAAAACATTGAAAAAACTCTAAAATCCTGGATTGATGGGTGCCTTGTCAGCACATGCCTATAGTTCCTGAGACTTGGAAGCTGAGGCAGAGGGTCACAAATTCAAGGCCAGCCTCAGCAATTTAGTGAGCCCCTGTCTCACAATAAAAAATAAAAAGGGCTGTGGGTGTAACTCACTGGTTAAGTGCCCCTGGGTTCGATCCCCAGTACCAAAAATTTTGAAAAATTAGAATAAAATGAAATCCTGGATGAATAAGATACATCTATCATTTATAATGAAGAATAAAATGCTAAATTCTATGAGAATTTTTTAATTATTTTGATAGGAATTTACTAGAAGTTATCAGAAAAATTTCACACTGGGAGTAGAGCACATGCTTAGCATGCACAAGGCTCTGGATTTGATCCCTAGCAGCAAAACAAAGCAAAAAAAATTTTTTCCATGTCAACTCCCAATTTAGTTTTGAAAGCAACACAGTTGTTGACAGGCACTAATGATACTACTCTGGAAGGAAAAGATTTGTACACAAGGAAAGTGGGACCCATTCATGGAATAGATGGAAGTGTTCTTTCATTTTTCCTTACATTTTCAATAAAAGTACAAATATACACATGGTCAAAAATGCATGTAGGACAGAATGATCTAAAATAATAAATACACTTTTGCTAAAATATGGCAGATCTGATATCTTCAAAACCCTTTAAGAGTCATGTGAGTAACACCAACTAAGTCTTTTTAGGCCTTTGGAACGGTGTTGTCTCCTATAATACCTCTGCTACAGAGGAAGCATGCAGTCTTCTTCAAAAAGAAAATTTAAAGGGCAATATGCACACACTGCTCAGAGACAGCAAAATCCAGGTAGCACCTCAGACACCACAGAGTCTCCCAGGTAACATCCAGAGACACTGCTGCAGGAACTCAGCCAAGTCCTCCCTCAGTGCCATGGATCTTCCAAGCTAGCTGCACATCCTTGGGGAAGAGAGTGACTCATCTAGTGTGTAAGGAGAGGAGGACGGCATCCTCAAAGAGGTGAACTAAAAGCGCTTCTGCCGCCTCTTGAAGGGCCAACAGGGCCTGGCCTTGCCAATCGAAGTTCACCCCATGTGTGACTCTCATACATATTTCTCTTGCCAGGTGGCTGCAGGGTACTTCCTTATCAAGAGTTCTGTGCTCTTCAGCTTTTTGATCTTAAACCAGACATTTCTCCACTGCTGCCAGGAAGAACCTAGGGAGGTTCCCCGCTGCGGGATACTAGGGTGCAGACTCGTGGGGCATCTCTTTTGGGCCTCAGGTTTGCAGCTCCGGAGGCACAAGCCCATGGCAGGCCTTGAAATGTCCCAGCGCAAGGCCGCCCCATGGCCTTCCGGGTTCAGGTGCTGAAAGTCGGCTACAGAGAGAGGATGTGAGAGGACCCTGCAGCGTGCCACACAGGAGCTGGTGTTCCTAGAATGCTAATTTTAAGTCCTTTGGGTGTAAACCCAGGAGTGGGAGAGCTGAGTCAAATGGTGGTTCCATTCCAAGTTTTCCTAGGAATCTTCATACCAATCTGCAGCTCCACCAATGTATGAGTGTGCCTTTTCCCCCACATCCTCACCAACACTGCTTGTAGCTTGTATTCTTGATCATTGCCATTCTGACTGGAGTGATGTGAAATCTACCAGTAGTTTTGATTTGCATTTCTCTAATTGCTACAGATGATGAACACTTTTTCATGTTTGTTGTTCAAATGCATTTCTTCTTACACCTTTTATTGATTGGGTTATTTGTTTTTCTGTTTTAAGTTTTTTGAGTTCTTTGTATCCTGGAGATTAGTGCTCTATCTGAAGTGCATGTGGTAAAGATTTTCTCCCATTCTGTAGGATCTCTCTTCATGTTATTTATTGTTTCCTTTGCTGAGAAGCTTTTTGGTTTGAATCCATCCCATTTATTGATTCTTAATTTTACTTCTTGCACTTTAGCAATCTTATTAAGGAAGTCAGGTCCTAAACCAACATGAAGATTTGGGCCTGATTTTTCTTCTATAGTGATAGAGGTTTAACTTCATTTTGTTACATATAGATTTCCAGTTTCCCCAGCACCATTTGTTCAACAGGCTATCTTTTTTCAAACGTCTATTTTTGGCACCTTTGTCTTATATGAGATAACCATATTTATATAGGTTTTTCTCTGTGTCTTCTGTTTTGTACCATTGGTCTGCACATCTATTATGGTGCCAATATTATCTATGTGGGTTGTTCTCTAAGTCTTCTATTTTGTACCATTTGTCTACACATCTATGTTGGTGCCAATACCATGCTGTTTTTGTGACTGTTGCTCTGTAGTATAGTTTAAAGGCTAGTGTTGTGATGCATTCTGCTTCACTCTTCTTACTAAAGACTGCCTTGATTATTCTGGATTTCTTACTTTTCCAAATGAATTTCATGATTGCTTTTTCTGGTTCTATGGAGAATGTCATTGGGATTTTAATAGGAATTGTATGAATATGTATAACACTTTTGGTAGTAAGGCCATTTTGACAATATTAATTCTGCCTGTCCAAGAACATGGAAGATCTTTCTTCTTCTAAGGTCTTCTTCAGTATTTTTCTTTAGTGTTCTGTAGTTTTCATTGTAGTGGTTTTTTCACCTCTTTTGTTAAGTTGATTTCCAAGTATTTTATTTTTGTTCCTATTGTGAATGGGGTAGTTCATCTAATTTCTCTTACAGTGGGATCATCACTTATGTATAGAAATGCATTTGACTTATGTGTATTTTTTGTATCCTGTTTTATATCCTGCTGAATTCATTTATGAGTTCTAGAAGTTTTCTATGGGAATTTTTTGAATCTTCTAAATATAGAATTATGGCATCAGCAAATAATGATAGTTTGCATTCTTCTTTTCCTATTGATACCCCTTTAATCTCTTTCACTTGTGTAATTGCTGTGGTTAAGAGTACAAGTTTTGATGACCAAATCATGGACTAAATATTTGAAGATCACGGAAACATGAGAACATCTCACATGTTGAGAATATGGCCCTCATGTTGTCAGTCTTTCCTGGCATGCACTACATTTTTGTGGGATATTTTAGAACTCAGTGGCCTTAGAGGATGTGGCTGTGAACTTCACCAAGGAAGAGTGGGCTTTGCTGGATCCTTCCCAGAAGAATCTCTACAGAGATGTGATGCAGGAAGTCCTTAGAAATCTGGCTTCTCTAGGTAAGGATGATGTTTCATTACATAGTAAAAGACAGATCCCCTGGGAGTACTATTTTTCTCCTCATGAATTTGGAATGTGGGAAGGGAGTACTTTGGGGAATAAATTTGGACTCATATCATTGTACTGTGCAGCATAAATAACTAGAATTTTTCCTCCCTTTTCATCTTTTTTATTGGTGCATTATAGTTGGCCAAATTGTAATTCTCACAATTCTTTCTGAAATCTTGCTGATTCATGATGACTGTTCTGGGTCTATATTTTAGGTGACAGATGGGAGTTCCAGAACATTGAAGATCAGAACACAATTGCCAAGAGAGATGTAAGGTAATTTGTAGTCATGAGAGGAAACAGAGTGCCTTGAGGGAATTCTAACATGTCCTATAATTTTACAAATAAGCAAAGAAACATGATATAAATTATGTTTATTCTTTTATCACCAGATATGAACTTTAATGTAGGACACATGTTTTGTGTTTTCAAAATAATGGATATTTGACGGTACTAACAAACTGCATTTATGATAGCACTGTTTTTGTAGTAGCTATAAAGAAACATTGTTGCAAAGTGATCATGATATTGCCTTTCAAACAGTTTAGATATGACAGAAAACCAGTATTTTCCTACTGTGCTTGTAATTTTTTTACAGAAGTCATATGGTAGGCTCTGTAAAAATTTTAAAAAATACTCAGTGTGGAAAAACCTTCAGTAAGATTCCAAGTCCAATCTTAAAGGGACATTCCTGCTAGAAAGTCCATGTGAAAGGAGTATTTATGAGCAGATCTTCATATATCAATTTTTCTTTAATAGGCCCATTATATCTCATTCTGCAAACAAAGCATATGAGAATAAGGAGAGTGGAGGGAAGACATATAAACTTAAACAGAACAGAAAAACCTTCATTCCTCTCACGAGTGTTCCAAGACATGTGTCAGAGCACACTGTAAATGGACCTTATGGATGTTTGACATGGGGAAGAAAGTTGAATTCCAGTTTTCAAGAATATGGAGGATCTCATACTGGGGAGAATCCATGTGAATGTAAGGAACTTGGGAAAGGCTTCTCTGGTTCAAATTACTTTCAAATAGATGTACAAACTCATACTGGAGAGACAGCTAACAGATGGAAACCATGTAAGAAAGACTTCATTAGTTCTGCTAACCTTCACTTATATGAACAAACTCATACAGGAAAGAAACCCTATCAATGTAAACAATGTGGGAAAGCCTTCACTACTTCCTCTTCCCTTAAACTACATAAACGAACTCATACTGGAGAGAAGCCCTATAAATGTATACAATGTGGAAAAACCTACACTTTTTCATACACACTTAAAATACATAATCAAAATCACACAGGAGAGAAGCTCTATGAATGTAAGCAGAGTGGAAAAGCCTTCACTCAGTCCACTAAACTTCTCTCACATGATTATACTAATATTGGACAGAAGCCCCATGAATGTAAACAATGTGGAAAGGCCTTCTGTAGTTCCTCTTACCTTCATATACATGAACGATCACATACTGGAGAGAAGCCCTATAAGTGTAAGCAATGTGGAAAAGCCTTCACTGCTTCCTTTTACCTTCAAATACATGAACGAACTCATACTGGAGAGAAACCCTGTGAAAGTGAACAATGTGGGAAAGCCTTTGCTTCAGCCAGGGAACTTTACTCACACAAAAGATCTCATACACAAAAAAAACCCTATGAATGTAAGCAATGTGGGAAAGCCTTCATTCATTCCTGTCACCTTCAAATACATAAACGAACTCATACTGGAGAGAAGCCCTATGAATGTAAACAATGTGGAAAAGCCTACACTACTTCATCTAGCCTTCAAGTACATAAACGAACTCATACTGGAGAGAAACCCTATGAATGTAAACAGTGTGGGAAAGCCTTTACTATGTCTTCTTACTTTAACATACATAAACGAACTCATACTGGAGAGAAGCCCTATGAATGTAAACAGTGTGGAAAAGCATTCACTGCTTCCTCTTACCTTAAAAAACATAAACGAACTCATACTGGAGAGAAGCCCTATGAATGTAAACAGTGTGGAAAAGCCTTCACTACTTCATCCGGACTTCGAATACATAATCGAAATCACACTGGAGAGAAGCCCTATGAATGTAAACAATGTGGAAAGTCCTACTGTACTTCCTCTTACCTTCAAGTACATGAACGAACTCACAGTGGAGAGAAGCCCTATAAATGTAAGCAATGTGGAAAAACCTTCACTGCTTCCTTTACCTTAAAATACATGAACGAACTCATACTGGAAAGAAACCCTATGAATGTAAACAATGTGGAAAAGCCTACACTACTTCATCTAACCTTCAAATACATAATCGAAGCCATACTGGCGAGAAGCCCTATGAATGTAAACAATGTGGAAAAGCATTCACTGCTTCCTATTCCCTTCAAATACATAAACGAACTCATACTGGAGAGAAGCCCTATGAAAGTAAGCAGTGTGATTAAGCATTCACTCAGTTCAGTCTCTTTCAAATCCATAAATGAACTCCTACTGGAGAGAACCCCTGTGACTGTAAACAAATTGGGAAAGCCGTCACTGTTTCCTCTAACCTTGAAATACATAAATGAACTAGAGAGAAGCTCTGTTATGGTTTGTATTTGAAGTGTCACCCAAAAGCTCAAGTGAAAAAAATGCAAATGTTCAAAGGAGAAATGAATGGATCGTGAGAGTCTTTATGAAATCAGTGAATTAATTCCCTATAGGAATTAACCGAGTGGTAACTGAAGTGGTAAGTTGTGGAATTTGTTGGAGGAATTTTGAGATGTATAGCAGTGTAAACTGGAAATGGTTTATGTTATATAGGGAGCTTAATGGCTGATGCTGGTGAGAGCACAGAAGACCAGAATCCCTATAGGACTCTGGACAGTAAAGACAGGAATCAAGAGGGTTTAGAGGAAAAGGAGGACGCTATTAGTAATTGGACTAGAGGCCATCCCTCTTATGTTCTGGCTATGAAGTTGTCTGCCTTTTGCCTGTGTCCTGGTACTTTGACTGATTTTAAAAGTGATGGACTTCTTAATCTGGCAGGAGAAATTTCTAGGCAGCATAGCATTCAGGCACTGGCATGGATATTGCTGGCAGCTTTTAGCCAAATTTATTGTGATAATCAGTAGCAGAAAGCAGAGCACAGCAGAAAGATTTGGAAAACAAGGACTTGAAAGACTGGAGTATAACTGGGGCTAAGGAAGTTGCAGCTGGTAAAGACTTTACTGCCACTAAAGAAATGCTAACTACTTTGACCAGAGACAATAAGGAAGATGGCCTGAGGGTATCTCAGGAGCTGGCAAAAACCACACCATTCTCATGAAACTCAAGGGAGTAACAGTTAAAATTGTCTAGAGAAGAGACCAGTGGAGCATCCTTCTTACACAAGAGGGCCTAGGAAGTTTTTCAACATGCTCAGCCACCCAGACACTCAGGCTGCTGCATCCAGGATCCGTGACTGCTTGAGATGGTGACAGACCTTGGTGTCAACCATGTGCTGCTCTCTCTACAGGAATGCAGGATGCTGAAGATAAGGTGTTTCTGTGAAGATATGAAAGGAAGGCATGATAGAGCAGGCAACATGCAGCAGGGTCAGAGTCCCTTTGGGCACTCCCTGACAATTCAAGGTGTGCAGATTTGAGGAGGAGGCTTAAGATGCAGTGGAGAGCCCAGAGATTAAAAAATGCTAGCAATGTGGAACATCATCCTAGGAAACCTGCAGGAACAAAGCAGTGACAACACAATGGAAAGGTCACTTGGGCTGCAACCCACAAGGCCACAAGGGTGGAGCTGCACAAGCCCTTTGAGGAGAACATCACAATGCTATGTGCCCCAGGTGCTAGACGTGGAGCTACAGGACCTCTTTGCCTAGCTGTGTTTTGGTTTACCTATGGTCCTATCCTTTATTTCTATGCCCCTATTTTTTTAAATTAAAATGTTTATTGTGTATCTTTATAAATTAGTTGTAAATAGCTTTTGATTTTTACAGGAACTCATAAAATGAGTTTACCCTGAGTCTGAGAGGAGACTGTAGTTGATCTTTGGGCAGTCTTGGAAATGGACAAAATGTACTTTGCATTGGAGATGGTTATGGTCTTTTGTGGGCTAGGTTCGAAATGTTATGGTTTGCATATGGGATGTCCCCCATATCTTCATGTGTGAGTCAATGCAAGAAGGTTCTGAGGAGAAATGATTTTGCTGTGAGAGTCTTAACCCAACCATTGAATTAATTCCCTGATAGAGATTAACTGAGTGGTAACTTGCCCAATCCAACACCACCAAACCTGTGGTTCTGGTGAGGGGCAATGGGGTATTAGAAAAATAAAGACTCACAAATGTAGATTTTAAAGCAGGTGGAGTGCTGCTTTTTGATGGAAAGAAACTCTAAAGAGTTACGCCAGCAATCTTTATTTATATGTGTCTCACGATCAGGTTAAAGACTATGCAAGCCTTATTGTTTGTATTCAGGAAAGTTGCAGAAACTAGAACATCTCTGTAGCTTTTCCACAGTTGAAATCCACAGTTGCAAAGTGCGATGTTGAAAGCTTTGTGTAGCTCTCAAGAAAGTCCATTACTTAAAGTTACTGTTAAGTGGGCAGGAGCAGAAGTGCAGGTGGTAGAACACTGTGGTTTTCCAGCATAAGAATTCCTGTATTCCCAGGGACTGTTTGTGTGCGATCAAGGTCAGAGGTGGTAGGACTTTTGCACAGAGCCTCCTCATGCAGGGCATTGTCAAAGCAGCTAAGCATCCTGTGCTGTTGCACGGGAACATTCCCAGGCATGCCACAGCCATGAGGTCATCAGACACCCCTAGTCTTAGCCACTGCTCTCCCATCCTCTGTCATCCTATCCTCTGTCACCACTCTCCACATTAACTGAATTTGTAGGATGTGACTGGACGATGTGGGACTTGGGGGGGGGTTGTCTTTGGGTATATATTTGTGTTTAGCCAGTGGAGACCTCTCTCTGCTTCCTGATCCTGGTGTGAGCTGCTTCTCTCTGGCACACTGTTCTGCCATATGTTCTGCCTCACCTCAAGCCCTGAGAAATAGAGCCTACTGTCTATGGATTAAAACCTCTGAAACCATGAGCCCTGAGTAATCTTTTCCACGTCTACAATTGTGCTGGTTGGGTCATTTAGTCACAGCAGCGAAAATAGCTGACTAAAACAAGCCTTGTGAATGTAAACAATGTGAAAAAGCCTTCACTTGTTCTAGTCATTTTCAAATACATGTCCTAATTCATACTGGAGAGAAGTGTTACAGATGTCCAGTGTTGGAAAGCCTCCATTTTTCCTTCTTGCCTTGACAGGCATAAATCAATTCATATTGGAGAGAAGCCTTATAAATGTAAGCAATGTGGCAAAGCCTTCACTCAGTCCATTTACCTTGACTTACATGGACAAATTCATACTGGGGAGAAATGATGGCTGTTAACAATGTGGTAAATCCTTCATTATCTGATTATCTTCACAGACATGAATGATTTATTGAGAGAAGACTTACAAATGTAAGCAATGTTGCAAACCCTTCACTAGGTCCAGTCAGCTTCACACACATGAACAAACTCAAACTGGAGAGAAGCACTTTGAATGTAAGAAATGTGGGAGAGCATTCACTAATTTTGCTCACGTTAATAGGCACAAAATAGGTCATACTGGAGAGAAAGTGAATGTAAAGAGTGGGCGAAAGCCTCCAGTAACTAAATCTTACTTTCATATAAATGAACTGTCTCATACTAGAGAGAAACCTCACAGATATAAATATGAGACACCCTTCACTAGTTCAAATTGCCTTCAGATTCATTGTGAAGATTAATTGGGGTCCAGCTATAAAGGCGAAGGGGAGAGCAATAAAGAGGCAAGCACACAGGATGGCTTCCTTGGAGAAGCCAGTTCAGTTTTATTAACTATTCCAGGATCATATCAATTACATTAGGTTATATAGTGCAGTTAGCTGTGCGCATATGCAGCTCATATAACTCACTCGCTTCTCAGAGTTCACTAGTAACAAATATTTTTATAATAAGTTAATGTCTCCAGGCCTCGAACAGAGGAGTTGCAGAGCATTTCTAAACCATTCAAACAGGGGGTCTATTGTCTTATGGAGATTGCTCAACTCAGGACATCACTCCTTTGTACTTTCACTGACCTGAAATCTCTACAACTCCCCTTTTCTGTTTTGTATGGCCTTTTAAATAATTTCTGCTTAAGGAAGGTGGAAGGAGAAAGCAAGACAGACATTGGGAAAAACAAGCATAGCATAATAAGGCAAGTGTCAATAAACATCCTCCACTGTAAAGCTGTTTACATGATCCATGTAAAATTTGGTAGTCATGAGGTTAAGCAGTCTAGTAAATCCCAACCTCTATCATCTATTGCACCTTCTTTACAATGTCTTTAAGATGATCCAATTTTTTTGAATGGGATTACTGTTATCAGTTAAATGGAAACAACCACACATTATGAAATTGCTGGCATCTCTTATGATGTAACAACAGCAGATAATCAATAGCAGCCCTATTTTCAAGAATAGTATGATGTATACAAATTTCAGAAGAATTAACAATTTCTACTAAGTACGGGGCACTACCAATGAGGATACAACAAAAGAGGAATAGCACAATAGCGAAAATAGTTGTGGCATTTTGGGTTAGTTTGGCAGTACCATAACCAAATTTTCTGGGGTACAATTTAAACTCATCTATACTAGCAATTGTTTAGCAGATGTTGTTAAACTCTTTTATGCCCCCAAAGTCACTAGATGATTTTGAAGACCAGGGTTTCCTTGGTCCTCTCTTTCTTCCTGGAGGTTCCTTCTTTGAATCAGTGTCCTCTTCATCCAGGATGAAATGGAATTTGGGAATCGAATTGCGAAGTCCTTGATGGCAACTCATAATGATTGATGGGTCTCATACACCTGTCAGGAATCCAAACAGGACTTACAGGAGTAAGAACAGCAGCATATATGCTCTCCCATACAATTGAAGGTACAGGTTCCTGCCACATGGAATCTGGTGGAACTTGTTATTTTACACAAAACAATGAGTGGTTCCTTAGGGGTAAAGTGTCTGTCCAAGGCAGAGGACCAGTGATGTGTATTATCTTTATTTTGTACATTAAGAGCATTTGTTGTGAACAAGGCAATATCAAGAACATTATTAACATGAGTTAGGCTAGGTTGTCCTTTTTATTTTTGTTTTAAAAGACTCCTTTTTAGCATGTGATATGCATGTTCAACCAAGGCCTGCCTAGTAGGACTGTGGGGAATTCCGTGGGTTAGAATCATATTCCATTGATTTCAAACCTGAGCAAAGGCACTAGAAGTAGAAGGAGGGGCCTTGTCAGTTTTTAAAACAAGGAAGTTTACCCATGGTGACAACGCAAAGTAGCACATGAGATACAGGCTGAGACCTTCTCTGAACAATGTGCACTGGCCCATGAAAGGCCTGAGGACATTTCTATGGTGACATGTAAGAAGGAATAGGGATGAAAAGGAGGGAAATGAGTTACATCCATCTGCTAAAGGGCATTAGAATGTAAACTTTGAGGGTTTACAGTTTCCCAAGTAGGGTATTGGAAGGGTGTGTAATGAAAGCAATTATTAGAAATGAAAAAGGCCTGTTGAGAAGAAATATAAAAGGTTTTCTTTAAAGAGCGAGCTTTTTGATGAAAAAAATGGCATATGAAAAGAGAGACTGAAGTGATTTTATAGCAACATCAGCATGGGCATTTCCCTTAGTGAGTGGTCCAGGAATCTTGCTATGTATGTGAGCAAGAAATATTGAAGCTGCATGTGCCTATAAAAGAGATTGAAGAGTGATAAACAGGGATAACAAATTAGAGTCCAAATGAGGTGACAAAATTGCAGAGGAAATATGAGGCATCAGTTTTTCTATATACTGAGAATCTGTAATGATGTTTAAGGTGGTGGGAAACGTAAGAGCCAAAATAATTGTGTTTAATTCTGCTCCCTGAGGAGGTTTGAGGCAATGTGCAGTAATCAGTCCATTTTTTATCAGTGAATATAGATACCATACCCTGTTGTTTCCTCCATCAGTGTAGACAGTAATCCCACTGGAAAGTGGAATGGGGGAGATTATGGAAGGAGCATGAAAGACTTGACACAAAAGGAAACACATTTACCATGAGTTGCATGGAAAGCAATAGGAGCTAAAAAATCAGTTAAGATATCTTGAGAATATGAAGAAAATTGTAAACATTGTGAGTGTAAAATCTTTACATACATAAGATAGAAGTACATGAATATCTATTCCTGTAAGAGAAAATACAATTGTGTACATCTGAGATCAATTGTGCATACATATCAGCATAAAGGAGAACACTCCTTCCTGAAAAGTGAGGAGAACATATCCACTCTATTATATACAAGTCTTGATTATAAATGGCAACAACTGCAGCAAAGGCATAGGCTTTCCAGTTAAGATTATTAGAGATAAAGGAACATTGATTGTTGGAAGTCTATAAGAACTGTAGATAATTTTTCATTAAGATGCTGAAGAGCAGTGCAGTAGTTAACTGGATAAAACTGGTGGGATTATTTTTTTTCAACAACTCAAAAAAGTGACAGTGAATCAATAGTTAAAGAAATATAAGATCAGGCCCAATTTAAATGTCCTAAAAATTGTTGTAAATGAACAAAGGAAGATATGGAAGGAGAGTCAATTTTGGAATATGGAATGGAATAATGTTGGAGTATTTTGTGTTCTAAATAGTTAATAGGGAGTTGTCATTAAATTTTCTCTGTGGACACTTGGAAGCCAGATTGTAATAGAATGTGCTGCAATTTAATTAAAGTATCTTCTGTAAGTTTTGGCTCAGCAATCAAAATATAATCCATGTAATGAAACACAAGAATATGTGGGAATAATAGTTGGAAAGGTCGAAGAGACTTATTTACAAAATGTTGACATAATATGGGGCTATTTAACATACCTTGAGGAAGAACATTCCACTGATATCTATCAACAGGATTATGATGATTGAAAACAGGAATTGTGAGGGCACATTTTTTTCGATCATCAAGACAGGAATAGTAATAATTAAAAAAAAAAAAAAAAAAAACCAGGCCTATTACACATAAGAAAACATCCTGTGGAATTAGATTAGTGTTAGGCAATCCATAGTGAAGTGGACCCATAGGGTTATATACATTTATTTCTCTTAAATCTTGTAATAATTTCCATTTCCCTGATATCTTCTTCATGATAAAAATGGGCATATTCCATGGACTAGTATATGGTCCAATATGTCTGTCCCAATTGAAACTGGTCTTGAATGAGGGCCTCTACAGCTGCCACAGTCTCCTTAGACAATGGCCATTTTTCTCCCCAGACAGGACTGGTCACCTTCCATTTTAATGGCAAGGTGGTCAAATCCTCAGAGGCCCCTATTAAAAAGGTGATTCCATAGACATTCATAACTTGTGCAAGATGTCTCTGCCCCATATAGGAAAGGGAACTGCCATAATGTATGGTTGAATATCAATAATAACTTGCCATTGGTTAGAAGGGGTGGAGCATTGCAGCCATAGGGAGCTCTTAAACACATGTTTATTATTACCTCCTATGCCCCAAACTGGGGTGGCCCTTTGTAAGGGCCATGCATGAGATCACATTGAGAGGGGTGTAACTGTAACATCAGTACTGGTGTCCAGCAAACCTGTGATTGACAGCCCATTTAAACAAAGGGTTAACTTTGGTCTATTTTCAGTAATAGGTAAACATGCTCCAATAACAATGCAACCAAACCCTGCATTCGCTCTTTCATTTAGGGGTTGTTGTGCAGTAATATAAGGCATGACAATTGAGCTATGGAGGATCCTTTGGGGAGATATAAGGGTATATGAGACCACACTTTAATATATATTACACCAGGATAATCAGAATCAATTACTCCAGGAATTACAAATTTTCCTTTTTTACTACTGTGTCAAGCAGAGCAAAATTAAAGCAAAGGTACCTTTAGGTAGAGCTCCTTGAATTTGCGTAGCAATTTTAAATACTACCCCAGAGAGACATACTTGAGCATCCTCAGTAGTAGTCAAACCTATTTCTGTGCTCCCTCTAGTGGCATGAAAGAATTTGTGGAATGAGCTTTTGTTTGAATTGGAAACATTTGTGAAGGAGACATCTGTGTATGTAGGTAAAAAGGGTTCCTCCCGCTTTGGCCCTGGGTTGGGAGATAACCCATAATTGAGTTTCCCAACATGTCTGTTTTAGATCTGCATTGCTTAGCCCAATGAAATCTTTTATGACAGATTGAATATGTCTCGGCCACTTTTGTGGCCCTTTTTTTAAATCTTACAGTCCTTTTGAAGATGACAAGGCTTTTTACAATTGTAACAGATTTTATCAGGATGCATTAAAGCAGGAGCCAGTAAAGCCGCTTTATGAGTTTCACTTCCAACATTCTGACATTCCTTTATTAAATCAGAAAGTGTAGTATCCACTTCATGGTAAATAGATTTCATTACTTCCAGTTGTTTGGTCAGACTATTGGTAGTCTCCAAATTGTCTACTTATCTTTCAATAACTTTAGTCAATTGGTTAACAAAATCAATGAAAGGCTCCCCTGAGGTTTGTTGAATTACAGCAAAGGACTTGGAAGGATCCCGAGTGTCTGGGATCCTTCTCCATGCTTTACAGAGTTAGGTTCTTATGTGCAAAATGGCTGTGGGCAAATGAGCTTGTTGTGATGTCCCTCTTTGATCCATGCCAAATAAATTGTCATAATCAATATTAACATTTTCCTGAGCATTATTGTCAGCTTGAGCATGGGTTAAATCAGAGTATTCTTGTAAAAACACTATTTTGAGCAGGATAAGAAACCATTTTTACCAACGCTTTCCAATCATTGGGAACCAAAGCATAACCCATTCCCAGCCCCTTTATCATATTAAGAGTGAAATTACTATTAATTCCACTCTCCAATATGGTCCTCCTCAATTCTTTAAGCACAGCAAAAGACAATTGTTCATATTTTGACTGATTAACATTGTTTAATCTAATGGGGCATACAGTCAAGGTGTGAGGTTCTCCCTCTGTAGCTGCCTGCCTGAGACACTTAGATAAATGAGAATGGAGGAAAAAGGGGAGGGAGAGGAGTAGAAATGTAAGGAGAGGCCTGAGAAAAAAAACTTGAGTCTTAGAGACAACCAGAGAAGTTTGTGGCTCTGTCAAGGCTATTTTTGAGATAGCATCTCGACACAACTACCAAGCATGTAACACAGGTAGGAGCCCTTGTCTCCTCGTGCAATTTTTTACTTATACCTTCCCAACCCTTAGGTCTTAAGGACCCACTCTCCAGACACCAGGGGCAGCAAGAATCTATTTCAGACAGCAAAGCAGCAAGATCAACATTACTTATGGTATGCTTAGCCTTACGATGCAAATAAGGAAGTTCAGCCTGATGACAGTGTTGAGCGTCAGACAGGGAATTCCCCATAGATTACCAGTGGGATCAGTACTAGTCAATGAGAGACACATGTCAAAGCCTGTTCCAGGCTGTAAGCTATCCCCTTCTGTCAACATGTCCAGAAGGGTCCGTGCTTGGGCACCAGCTGTAAAGGTTAATTGGGGTCCAGCTAAAAAGGTAAAGGGGAGAGCAATAAAGAGGCAAGCACACAGAATGGTGAACAGCAAGAAATGTCTTCTGTGGGAAAGCCAGTTTGGTTTTATTATCTATTCTAGGGTCATATCAAGTTACACTAGGTTCCATAGTGTGGTCAGCTTTGCGCAAGTGCAGATCACATAATTTGCTTGCCTCTCAGAGTCCACTAATACCATATGTTGTTATATTAATATAATGTCTCCAGACCTCAGGACAGAGGAGCTGCAGAGCATTTCTAACTCATTCAAACTGGGTGCCTGTTGTGTGCTGAGGAGTTTGCACAACTCAAGGACAACACTTCTCTGTATAATCACTAGCCTGAAATCCCTACAATACATACATCATACTGAAGAGAGAGCCTTTGAATGTCAGAAATGTGATAAAGTCTTCACTAGGTCTGCTTACCTCACTGACATGAAAAATGCATAGTGGAGAGAAGCCCTGTGAACACAAACGATCTGGGAAAGCCTTCACTTGTCACAGTTACATTCTGAAACATAAAAAAAACTCATACTTGAGTGAAGCCCTTTTTAATAAAGAGAAGGAAATGCCATCCATTCTTGCAATTCCCTTTTAAACCTGAAAGTAGTTCTATTGGAGAAAAGCCCATTGAATGCAAAAAAATGACAAATCATCTAATATTCTTTCACCTTCAAATACATGAAAGGACTTGTGAAAAGTTGAGTTGAAGGAAGGAAGAAATATACATATATGTGTGTGTATATAAAATCATTGAGTGTTCTCTATAGTCTTCAAAGCATTTCACTCACTGGGGAATACAAAGCCTGAATGTGTGATGTTTCATTTTCCTTTCTATGCATGAAGTGACTTGTGAATGTGAGGTTTATGGGAAAGCTTCCAGTTTTCCCAGTTCCTTTGAAAGACACAAAAAGTGTTCACAAAGGCAAAAAACCCTATGCAATAATAAGTATTATACAGGATTCCAGTGTTCCAGTTCTCTTCATATACTACCCAGATTTCCATTGCTGTGTCAGAACACGTGATAAATCAACCTATGGGAGGAAAGATGACCATGCAATTCTCTCCAAAACTGGGTGGCTCTTTGGGGTGGTCTGAGGTCACTTACAACATCATGGTGAATGAACAGAGAAGGGCAGTCCCCATGATGGCAGCAGCAAGAGGATGAAGAGAGAGAGGAACAGACTAGCAACCAGAAACCCGATAGATGTTTTTAAGATCAGTTTTCATGTCATCTTAGTACAACAGGTCACAATAAATTAGGTAGATATGAATGTGACCTGTGGTCTGAAAGTTGTTACAATAAGTAATCTAAATGCCATGCAGCTGTGTCTGAGTTAAAATACTGAATGTTTAACTATCATGAGGTTGGATTTACCCATTCTGACTTTTAAATTTGTAAAAACATATATTCTTTCTATTGTTACATGTATCCTCTTCCATGTTAAAAAATGTTAAGAGGGAGCATATGGTTCTAGAATTTGTGCAATAAGACTTTTTAAATTATTGTTTTAAGACAAACCCTTTCACTTTTGCTCATTTCCTTGATTTTCACTACAGATAAGTGTTACTGAGCTTTCTGATTGGTATATATGGGTTTCAATGCAAATTGTATAATAAAGATATGTTTTTGATGAGAAACTTGTTAAAAGCATGAAAGTATGACTTGTTAGAAATAAATGACCAATTCAGGATTGTTCATAGTGTGGATGTAAAAATCAAATAAAGCAGCAGGGAAGCAGTAAGTAATAGAGGTGTAAAGGATTTGCAAGGTGAGTGTGTGTGGTAAGGACAATTGAAATTGATGATCACAGTGATGTTATAATGATGTGGTAGAATAAAAATCTCAATGGACTTGAATGGGCAGAAGGCAGTATGAGTCAAAACTGCTGCATAAGAAGCAAATTGTAGGTCTAAACAAGTCATAATACTTCAGAGGAAGCTTCAAAGCATTCATGTAGCAAGAATTTTATAAGAGGAATTTTGTGAGTATCCACATTGACTCTAAGTAATGTGAAATCTTTTCTAATTGTTTTCTAAATATTGAGCATTGATATTTCACACAAATCAGAATCTAATTCACTATATTAAAGTGACAAAGTCTCTTAAAATTTTGACCTAGTATTAGGTAAAAACAGTGGAAGACATTTTCTAGTTAGTGTGTATATATATATATATATTTTTTTTTTTTTTCAACTCTGAAACCAGTTTCTTGGAATGTTCAGCCATGTTCTGGACTGCAGTTTTACTCTTTGGAGCATTATATTCCTCCAGTGTAACCTGATTGATTTTTCTGGATGTCTCTGCTTGTTCAGGGTAATGACAACTCTATGCATTTTCGTTTTTTTCTGAGTCATGTATGCCCCTATTCATAGCACTGATTTCCTTACTCTTACATACCTCATAAACTTGGGCACACATGCTTGTAGTATCTAATTAAATTTAAATAACTTCATCTGATTTAAATTCCAGGTTATCTCAGTGACCTCCATGTCAGGAAAATCAACCATAGTACAGAAAGCTTTTCTTCACCTTTGATACCTGGCCTAGGAAAACCAGAATTTTGTGTTTTGTCAAGATGACTTCTTGTTGTCTGTGCTGACTTTATGTGATTTTCTATGTTGTAGAAATCCAAGACTTGAAAAAATAAAGCTCAGGGTTTTTTGTTTTCATTTGATACTGTCTTTGATTGAATATGATTTCACAGTGATCGTCACAGTGTTTGTGTGTTGGTTTGTTTTTCACCTTTGAGATAGGGTCGACCAAGTTCCCCAGACTGGACTAGCATATTGCTAAGTGCTTGAGACTGGCTTTTAACCTGTGATCCTCATGCCTCAGTCTCCCAAGTTGCTAGAATTACAGGCCTGTGTCACCACACCCGACTTCAATTCTGTTTTAATCAGATGCTTTAAGCCTGTTTCAACATCTTTGGCAGGCCTCCCCAGAATCAGAGTTCTAAATTAAATTCCTTCAAACTGAAGGTAAATTTTGGATACTTCAAAGAACCCCAGAATTTTTCACATGTTATTTTACAAAAAAGGAAGTATTAAGCTCTTCAGGCTAATTTGCAATGTTGAATTCTATGGGAACATTGACAATTAACAATAATTCTAAATTCTTGAAAAGTTATATTGGTATGGGTGTCATTGTATGTTAGCATATGGAATTTGTAATTGTCCTGATATGATGCCATCAGGCATGATTTGGGTTATCTTAAAATGCTGTCTGAAATAATCGAATTTTTCAGTTACTAAAATTTTAAGAGACTTTTAACCATATGTATTCTAAGTCATTGTTACCCATAAACAATGACTATTTTGACTTTTCTCTGAAGCTACTCAGTTGGATGCATGGAAATGACTCTGACAAGTATCCTTGAATACAGATTTCTGATCTTTTTATGACCTTGGAGGGATTATGCCTTCCATGTGGGCCCCTGGATAGTGCCCATGAGGGCATTGCTACACAAGTTAGAGCCTGTGTCCACTTAAATTTTTGAATAAATTAAAAAAAATGTCCCTTTAGAGTTTCTCTGTGACCCACTGTTTATTAAAGTGTCTTATTCAGCCTCTCTGTATAATGTCCCCTCAGCCCAGAAGTGGACAGAGCACCACCAGGTGGACGGAGGGAGGGCTGCTGGCTCTGGACCCACCTCCAGCGGTGAGCTGCTCCAGGCCATGTGCCCCTCAGGGAGGGTCCAAGGCCACAGCCTGGGAAGGTGCAGCCGGGCCTGAGAGAGGGAGGCTGGGGCGATTCCCAGAGGTGAGAGGCCCCCGAGCAGCAGGAGCTGAGCCCTGGACCCACACCCAGGGGCAGCATGACCAGCACCCTGGAAACTAGGGAATGCTTTGAAGGAAATTAGAGTAGCAGAAATAAATGGGAAAAAAATCTGCATTTCATTACAATACCTTAATACTTCACAAATATCTGTTCCTGCTGGTAACAGCACAAGCGATGTGGGCCCCTACTTGGTGATGCAGTGAGGGCAGTTCTCAAGGAGGGCTGTGCTTGGGAAGACTGAGCAGAGTGGGTGTCCAGGTTCTCTCCACGGAGACAGCAGCTTGGGAGCAGTCCACTGCCAGCTGGCTAGACTTAGCATGTGTGCACTTCTAGTGCTGTGCATGACCAAAGCAGCTTCATCTGTTGATCTAATGTGTATATATATATATATATATATATATATATATATATATATATAAAATTCCTATTGCATTTTTCACAGAAATAGAAAAATAATCACAAAAGTTCATGTACAAGCACAAAAGACCTCAATGAGTTGAGTCAACAATCTCAAGTAAGAAGAATAAAGCAGGAGACATCACACTGCCAAGCTGTGGCAAAATACAGTGCACGCACAGGCAGGTGGGCAGACACACGGGCACATGGAACAGGATGGACGTGGTCAGGTGTCTCCCCCAGGGCGTCAAGAACGAAGCTGAAGCTGTCCCTCACACAGGTGGATGAGGAGCACTGGACATCCCCATAGAGGAGAAGGGCTCTCACCCTTACCCCACACTCAGATGTCAGCCAAAAACAGGTTCAGGTGTCAAACAGCAGACCAAAGACTGTAACATTCCAAGAAAAAAGCCCCTTGGCATTGGTGTGACCAGTGATTGTTTTTGGAAACCCCAACAAAGCTCAGGCAACAGAAGTAAAACTAAGGAAGTGGACTATATCCAACTAAAAAGCAAAGGAATTAATGAAGGCCATGACAGGGAGTCCAGGGGACAGGAAGAAACGTCACAAGCCTTGTGTTTGACGAGACTGACATTCAGATACAGAAATGACCCCATGATCACACAACACAAAACAGACTAATACAAATGCCCAAGAAAAACCAGGAAAAGGACAGGCAAAGACAGTTCTCTCAAGGACACATGCAACTGATCATCCGGCTGTGCAACAAATTCTACATCGAGATGTCCCCCGATCCAGTCCTCTCACATACAGGCACAACCACAGGAGAGGAGAACGCTGCCTAAAAGGAGTCTGCACTCCCACGTCCATTGCTGCGTTCCTCCCAACTGAAGGCAGGAGACCTCTGCTGCTCAATGAAAGGCTGCGGGTAATGGGGTCACACCTGCAGAGCTACATGGATGAGGATGCTGTGCTAAGGGCAGCAGCCTGCCCAGGAAGGCACACTCTGCATGAGAGGCTTGGTGGGACAAGGAGCTGGCAAGAGAAAGTCGGGAGCTGAGGGTTCACGGGACTCTCCGTCACGTGAGACCAGGGATCTGAGATCCACACATGGCACGGTGCCTGAGCTGACAGGGCCAAACACCACACAGAAGGCTGGCTTGCCCAGAGGAAGGCCTGGGCTAAGCCTCCTCACCCTCATGCCAAGAGTGACCAGGAAAGCAGGATCCAGGTGGGAGGAGGCGCTGGGGAAGAACCAGGTGATCTCCTGAAGGTAAGGCAGTGTCGCAGGTGCAGTCTGATCTACATCTCCTCCACACGTATCCTTTAAGATACATGCAACCTTTACAATGCTAGTCACACATCAGTGCTGTCCTCCAAAAATATCCTCGTAACTGAAGACAATAAAGATACGAAACAGAGATCAAAAGAGGAGGTCTTCACCCAGTGTGATTATTTCAAGAAAACTGTGAGGCTCCATATCAAGCTGTCCTGCAGCTGGCTCCAAGCACAGTGCACTTTTACAAGATCACACCCATCAAGAGCTTTGTGTTCCAAACAGTCTTCAACAGGCGTGTGTGTTGATTTTCTATTCCTGGAATCACTTAGTATTTGAAAAAGAAGCCTGTGCACCCAAGTGAACTGCAAAACTACTAGTGAACCTCATGAGCAGATTCACATGGGTGGTCTCAGAACCAGATGAGGCAGAGGGAGGAGCTGACTTCACCTGCAAAAGAGTCCACATCGTTCCCATATGGTGATTTCCATTAAATCTCTCACTTCCTAAAATCCTGTGAGTGGATACTAAGTAGAATGTCAATGGAGGCAGATGAGAGGATCAAAGGACATTCATCTCATGCTGGAAGACACGGAGGGACCCAGACTGCTGACGAGTGTTTCCCTGGCTCAGGAAGAGTCATGGCACTCAGTAAGCAGATGTGTCCTGATAGGACCTCCTCCTGTGAATAGCCCTGCCAGGTGACAGGAAGACACAACCCTTCATCCACTCTCCAGGTGAGTCACTCTGGGTCGCGTTTCCTCCCCCTCCTTTCCTGCAGACCAAACCCAGTCTTCAGTGGGTGACTGGAGAGAAACAGGGCAGAACCAAGTACCACTTATCCCCAGCCATGCCCCGGAACGTCCTGGGGGACCAGAGACGTCACCGGCAAAGGCTGCTGAGGGCACTTCAGGGACGGCAGCAGGTTTCCAGAGAGGGGTCTCACTGGTCCTGAGACCCAGAGCCCCGGCACAAACATCACATTCCTCCCAGAAGATTTCTGGGGCCGCTTGCCCTTTCATTCTGTTCCGGGCGACTCGGCAAGGAAAGTTCAGACAAGTGGCACAGAAGGAAGGAAGCCTGGCAAGGCCTGGAGCAGCTGGGGAGAGCAGGGCCTTTCATGGAAGAAGCCACTGTGCTGAGAGTCAACCAGCCCCTGAGAGAGACACCCCACCCTGGAGGCGGAGGAGCTGCTCAGCACACAGGCAGAGCCTCTGGGGCTCATTACCCGAGTGCAGAGCCCTCCTCGAGCCTTGAGAGGAGAGGGTTTCTAATCTCACCTAAGAAGAGCCCACCTCCATGCACCAGAATAGGGCACTCATGTTTCAGAATTCAGAGGCCACGTAAAATCTTTAGCCACACTGTGTTCTGAATTTGAAGGCATAATGGTAGAAGAATTTCTAGAGTCAAAGTTTAAAAATGCCCCACTTCCGCATGCCTGTCTTGGGACCAGAGCAAGATGTGACTCAGCAAAGCAAAGAGGAAAAACCAAGAGAAAGATAGCAGATGGGGTCAACACAGGAACCACAGAGGAAGGTCAGAATGAGGGGCGGTGAGAGTGAGGGAAAGGTCCATGGGCCACAGAACCCATGAGGTGAGGAGATGGAAAGCAAGTTGTGGGACAGTAAGTCCTGGACAGGGACACTGAAGGACTCATTGTGGATGCGGAAGTGAGAAAACCCAGGCAGAGGTCAACTCAGGGCACGAGGGTCCTCCAGGAAGGCCTGTGGTGTCAGCCCCTCCCGCAGCCACCGTGGGCACTGATGCAGCCAGGGTGACTCCAGAACTTAGTGCAGGTCTGAGCCAACATTGGGATGAAACGCCACTGACGGCCAGCAAAGCAGGGGAGCTGAAGGAGAGGGCGTGGGATCCACGATGTGACCCCAGTCACTCCCTTAGGAGCATGGGAGGACCGGAAGTCACAGCCCAGGGTCAACAGAGGACTGACGAGCAGGGGGAGGAACTGATCCTGACCTAGAGCTTCCAGTACGTGCCTTTGAAAATACTGACAAAAGGAAAGCAAACTTCAGAGTGGACGCCCTGCTCTGCAGTCGGGATTGGGAAGGCACCTGCGAGCCTTTGGAGCTGGGAAACAACTGGATTCCTCGTCCCGGGGGAAGACCATGAGCAAAGTCTCGGGATCAGCAGGTTCCCCCGCTCTCCTCCAGGAGATGCAGATGAATCTTAAGTGCAGGCAGGGTGCATTTGGGAATTATTGGTTTCTAGAGATTTCATTTATAAAATGAGGGCAAATGTCCCAGGGCACTGAGAATCCAAACTGTCATTTAAAATTTCTAGGACACCAAAAAATTAATTCTCCAGACTTAGCTGTTTATTTCTAGGTTGTAAAAGAATTATCATTTTTATCTCTTCTGAAGATTTTTCTAACATTCTGAGCATGTATTTTGGTAATTTTTTACTATTTATTTTATCTGTGTCTCTGAATATTCACTCACATTTTAGGACACATCCTAAAGAGATTTTACTAGGGAGAAATATTTCTACATATTAGAAGGTTCTCATGTGTGTATATGTGATTTGTTTTTGCTTTTGTTTTTATACTGGGGATTGAACCCAGGGGCACTGAACTATATCCTCAGTGCTTTTTATTTTATTTTTAAATATTGACACAGGGTCTTGCTAAGTTGCTAAGACTGGCCTCCAATTTACAATCTCCTGCCTTGGTCTCCTCAGTCACTGGGATTATAGGCATAGCCACCATACCTGGCATGTATATTTTCTTTTAAATGCTAGAATATTTCACAAATTCCACTGACAAAAGATATCTATCTCCAATGGAGGCTGTAATATTTTCATTTATTTAACGAAAGTATTTGAGAGTTTACTAATGTTGAAAATAATGTCATGTGATAATATTTAAACTGAGCATTTTTTAAATAAAAGAGAAATTCATAGATTTAGTAGTTTTTTTTTTTTTTAATCATGTATTAAATTCCTTTATCCATGTGCCAATTGCTTTCTAGGGTTTTAATAGAAACTGAACTACTGTTTAAAGATGAAAATTATCTGTTTTATTTTGTGACAAGGCATGTCTGTGTATTGTTCACCAGGATGTTTCCCAATAAAATCAATCGCTTTTCCCTATTGAGATGTGCAGATAGTTCACTCCCACACTGGGGTCTTTCATTTATGGGAACACATACTGGTTTCAAGCAATGTGTTGTCTGGCTAGTGTGTGAATCTCCTCTGGGACCAGTTTCCATTTTGGAAATATTTATCTTAACAGCTCACACACAGGCACTTATCAAACAGGAGATGCTCGGGAAGGAAGCCAACTCTGTGGGCATCAGCAAAACAATGCAGCTGGACACCCTGGGCTCCCTCCTTCCCAGCCAGGCCACACACAACAGGGAGAAACCAGAAATGAAATCTAAGAGAGGAGGAACCTAGAGACCCTGACCAGGACCTGCGTTGGGTGGGGGCACCAGGGTCCTGGGGTCCCAGAGCTCTGAGCCCAGGTATGTCATAGGGGTAGCCAGTGTCCCCAGGAGGCACCTGTACTCGAGGCTCAGCTTTAGAGACAGTGCAAACAGAATTGAGCAGAATTAATCACCAAAGCCCACCTAAGACACAGCTTCTGCAGCACCTCCATTATCCAGCTCTAGGTGCCTGGATCCTCTTATCCTCACAAAGGACAGAGAAAAGCTCAGGAATCAGCAAGCGCCAGAGCACAGACTGGAGTGAGGAGCACCTGGGCTGCAGCCTCAGCAAAGGGCAGAGAGCTGGGCTCAGGGCGTCGTGAGGAGGGGGCCCTGGGCCAGGCCCCAGGGAAAGGAAGGAGCAGCTGTGCCTTTGTCACTCACCTGCGCCTGGCCAGGGAAGCAGGAGGCAGACAGGAGGCTCCTGAGGCTCCTGCTCCAGGGCTGCATCCTGAGGGTCTCAGTCCTCTGTCCTCCCAGGGGCTGTCCTGCCACACGTCCTTCCTCTGCTTTGCTGCTGTTCACACTCTTCCTGAAACACAGTGAACAGGATTCCTGGACAGAGAGCTGGTTTCTGAGAAACCCACAGCAGGGCACGTGGAAGCAGGGAGAGTGGCTGCTTGCTGCACCATCACACCCAGAGGTCAAACCACGAAGAAGGAGCCCAAAGCAGGGTCAGCCCTCAGAGGCGACACCAGCCCCTTGGGCACAAGGAAGCTCTGACCCACACTCTGCTTTGTTCTGGTGTTCATTCTTGGTTTCCTGAGTCAGAATCAAAACCTGCCCATCCACTCTTAAATGATGCTCAGATTGTCACACTACCTGTCACTAGGAAAAGACAGCATAAGACCACATGGAAAGCCACAAGAGGCTTGTTAGAGTGGAAAACGAGCAGGTTCCAGGGGTGATCCCAGAAGATGGCCCTCCTGCCGTCGTGTGGGGGAAAGCAGAAATCAAGCCCTACTGGAGAAAATGGTGGCCTCCTGCCATCAGTCACCTGCTGTGTGACTCAAGCAGAGAAAGAACTCCGGTCCACATAAAAAAGTGTATGCACATGATCCAGTTTTATTCATAGAAGGAAAGATTTAGAAACAACTGAAAATATTCTCTAAGTAGTGGGAAAAAGAAATG
This sequence comes from Sciurus carolinensis, assembly GCF_902686445.1. NCBI lineage: Eukaryota > Metazoa > Chordata > Mammalia > Rodentia > Sciuridae > Sciurus > Sciurus carolinensis. The sequence goes on from NW_025920112.1 coordinate 2,038,948, forward strand.
TGGTATTACTCTGTGGCAAACAGAATGGACGGATCACTCACGGAGGAAGGCGCTTCGGCAAACTCTGTGCTGCAGAGGAGCCGGGGGGCAGAGGCTGTGTGCCTGGAAGGCACTTTCATGACACTCCACAGAACCCAGAGCAGAGTCACACCCTGGAGATCAGGCTCCAAGAGGCAGGCACAGGGACAGGGCAGACTCACCAGGGACAGCACCCGGAACTCCCGGGGAACGAGCAGGGTACCTCCTGATGGGGTCATGCAAGTCCACGTGCATGTCAAGACTCAGTGTTGAACCCACCAAACAGGCCATGCTAATGCTCAAGTTTATAAAAAGATTGTTAACAACAAGGACAGAAGAAAAAGCTTGAAGCAAAACAAGCAAAAAACAAAAACAAAAAGAAAAAAAAAAGAAAAAGAAAAGAAAAAAGAAAAAAATTGCACGTTTAGCAATCAAAAGAATCTGAGGATCTTATCTGATTGCTTCAGGACCCCATTGAGGTCCTGGTCCGAGCACATTCAGGGTCAAGCAAGAAGGCGGTTCTTTCTGAGCCTGGGAGGTGGAAGCAGAAGTGTTACTTACAGCGTGAAGAAGAGCAGGCTGCCAGGCAGGGCCACTGAGGGAGTCCTCCCAGGCCAGGGGACAGGCCGGTCTCTGGGGGCAGCTGTTGCAGGGTCCCCAAGCTGGGGCTGGCCTGGTTTCTCTGCACCCTCTGGATTGGCTGATGTGAATAATTCCCTGGGTTCCAGGGCACAGGACTGTGTCTCCTGCTGGGTTTTCTGGCTCAGGGTGATAGGCGGGCATGTGGAGACCCTGAGTGGGAGCCAGATAAGGAAAGGGGTTGGGGTGTGGACTTAATCAGCTGCTCAAGAAGGGGAAGCCATGGCCTCTAGCCAGAGCCTCCAACTGGGTGCAGACAGCGGGTTCCTTAGAAGGAGCCGTGCAGTGTTCCTCCTGTGTCATGACGCTGGTTCTGAGCAGGATTTGGGAAGCTTCTGAGTGGTGTGGCTAGCCCAAGCGCTTTTACAGAGGAGGCCCTAGGCAGAGCAGGAACCTTTCCATACTGTGAAGACGAGGAGAATTCACAGTGAAGTATGGCTCACAGGGTGGAGTTGAGTTTCTCACTTTCATGTCACTGCACATCAAATAGACCTGAGATTTGGGGGAATTTAAACCAGTATCTCAGTGTGGTTACAAACTGTGTGTCTTCTTTGTTGTTTTCTTACTGGTTTTTTTTAGTTATGGATTTTATTTTAATTTATGGATTTTGTTTCAATTTACTACTTAGGCGACTTTTAGGTGAATTCACATCACTAGTTTTAATGGCACTACATTTAATGCACTTGGATATAATCTCTGGACAAGAGGTAAGTCACCATCTCATCAACAAACGGTCAGACCGTCCCTCTGGCAGGTTGTTCTGTGCTAGGTGGGATCTTGTTTTCTGAAAAACCATTTCCAACAGGAGCATTATCATCGACTCAGGTGTTGTCTGGCTGTTCTAGGTTCTGTCTTGGCACAAAGCAGTCCAGTCTGATGGAGTCATGGCGAACGTTTCCTCTATTGCCTGGCTTGCTGCTGAGAAAGTCTTCATGGAGCTGGTCTTGGAGATGCCAGCTTCCTCTGCATGTAATTGCTTGTCTTTCTCCTCCTCCCTCAGGCGAGCCTTCTGTTTGCTGGGCTTCCTGGCTTCCCTTAAAGCTGTGGGCAAGTGAGGCATAGCACCTCTGTTGGTGCAGCAGGCACGTGTGCAGATGGAGCGGCTTCCTGCACGCCATTTGCAGACCTCTCAGGTGGGGCCTTCATTTGTCCATAGCCATGGCTCTGGGATGGTATTATCTAAATTACCATAAGGTGGCGTATCTTCAGTGTGACCTTCATCAGACCTAGGAATGCAGACTTTGGAGTATCTGTACATTTTACCTTGTTGTTGCTTTTCTACATAGTGGAAAATATTGAAAATGAGTGAAACAACCAGAACCAAACTCAAGAAGGTTAGAAGTTCCCAGAGACAAAAGGGGCAGCCACAGTTTCCTGAAAGATGTGCTGCGTGATGTCCTTGTGCAGGAGAGAGACAGCGGATTCCGTGGCGTCTTGACGCTGCTTCCGTACATAGTTACTGAGGCACATGAGTGGTGTGCCTAGTAGGGGAGCCTTTTAGAGAGCAGGATACCAGGTGTCCTAGGCGGCAAAGGAAACGTTTGCTATGAGCATAAGGTGCTTGTAAGAACAGGAGGAAGGAGCTAGAGTGGGGGTCTCGGGGGACCAGCTGCAGCAGAGTGCTCTCACTTTCATGATAACGTGCAGGAAGGCCTGAAGCTTGGGAGTCTCCAACGATATCTTGGTGGAGTTAGAGAGTCTGCTTAAACAGTTTTTTAATAGCAGTGATATCATAGTGTATATCTATGGTCAGTGTGGTAGGTCTGGCCGTTACATTGCTCAGTCACACAGATGTGTCCATGTCACCAAGGAGGAGGTGACTGTGGTCATGGCTGGAGGAACAAGACCAGAGCTCGTAGGAGACACCTGCTGGAGGTGCAGGAGAAGACCCTCAGGCAGGCCGTCCTCTGCCCTGAGGCTGAGGCTGAAGGAGCACAGTGCATTGCCCCTTGTGGGAAAGAGTAGTCCCCATGGTTTGCAGAATGGTGGAGACAGTAGTGGCCTCTGTGAGTTCTCTCTAGGACCCAGAGGAGGGCAAGGTTTCAGGGAGAGGAGGGAGCTCGGGCATTGCAGAGTTCCTAATGTCGAAGGAGGGACAGGGAAAGAACGGCCTAGGTGACACCCCTCAGCGGCTAGCAGAGGCAGCCATGAGCACACTGGTGAGGTGCCACTGGCTGGGGACTGGTCGGCAGCGCACTTCCAGCCCCGTGCCATGCGGGGCAGGGCGTCCTCCTTTTAAGCAGGAAGCGGGGTGGCTTGATGTGGGCTTTCGTTTTTCCTCTCTGGTATCAGCAAGGCTGAGCCTCTTGTGAAATTCAAAGGTCTTGCTGCCACTGGGAGCAGAGCTTGTGAAGTTCTGAAGTCTCGGTGCTTCGAGGGTGTGAAACGGAACAGATGCTGCCCCGCGATCCCGCCTGGTGGACCACAGGAACCTAGGACTCAGGCAGAGGTGAGTCTAAGAGAGCTGGGCAGTGGAGGTCTTGCCCAGATGAAGAGAGGGCTCTGCTGCAGACAGGTTTAATCGCAGGACTGGACCTGCTGTGTGGTGTTTCTGGTGCTGTCGCTCCGTGTCTTGGGAAGCGCAGCCTCTGGGCTTCAGTGGCAACCCCGACACTCACCTGGATTGTGGGGATAATGGCTCACTTGGAGGGTTTGGGCGTCCTGGCTGCCAATGGAAGCACCAGAGTAGCAGTAACAGGACGGAGCACGAGGAGAGGGGTGTGCAGCTGCCCTTGCCAGGCCTTAACTGCCTGATCTCCAGCCGACTCGCCCTTCTCAGGAGTGCTAGGGTTCGGATTCTGGGATATGGAGTTGAGCTCCCTCTTATCTGCAAGTGTAAAGTGGATTTACTCCGTGGACTTTCCCTCTCCTGTCTTGGTGGCCCATTGTCGGTGGGAATGCCCCTGGAAAACTAATTTCTACTCCATAAGAGGATCAGAGGAACAGCCCAGAGGAGATACCCACCCCCTATGACTAAACATGGAGAAGAGTTGTTGGGTGGTGACTCCTGGGCTCAAAGGGACCCCAGCAGGAGGGCAGAGGCGTGGCCCCTGGGAAAGGCTGTGATTATCATGGACCAGTGGGTGTGAGCCCATGGCCTGGCCTCCTTAGGAGATCCAGACAGGGTGGAATGTAGAAGAGACAGGGGATTAATTGCAGGACCTAGGGAGAGAGTTTGTCTGCACATGAAGGCCTCGCAGGAAAACCAAGGAAAGGAGAGGGGAAGCATGTGCTGAGAGTCAGCCAGGGCTTGATTCAAGGGAGGTGCCCTCCTGGGGCGAGACAGAGACCCACTGAGGGCTCCACGTGTCCTTTTGCACACAGAGAAATTATTTAGGAGCTCAGGAAATCCAGCAGGGGAACAGAAGCACAGCTGAGAGCTGTAGGTCAGGGTTCGGGACTGTGTATTTGGAAAAGCAAGACTGTGTCTCAGGCACCGTCAGTGATGTCTGCAAGTCGGAAGGGCAGGGAGTGTCCTCAAAGCCCCACCTTGTTTTCTTGGTATCTGCAGAAGCATGGAAGATGCTGGGTCGCCCCGTGACCCTGTGAGGTCACACTTTGACACTCTGTGAGGTAGGAGGTTCCCAGAGCTCCTTGTCCTAATGCAGACGACCCTTAAGAAACAGCTCCACAGCTCAACATGAATGTGACCATAGGGACAGTGGTTGACCAGGAAGAGCAATGCTAATATACCGTCCAACCATGGTCAGTGGTCGTGGTCTGAGCCACTCATCCCTCACCAAGGGCATCCCGGGGACAGGGCGAGAGGGAACAGACTCCCGAGCTTCCGAGCTTCAGACCTGTGGCAGTGCCACTCTCGCAGCCGCGATTTCTCATCCACAGTCACTCTTCTGTTACAGAGAGGCTCCCTGGGGGGGTGAGGGGTTAGGAGAGGCGTTTGCTGGTTGCTATTGGACTTCGTAATTTGATGCTACTAATTACTGACCATTGCAGGCTTCAGGCAAATGTGGGCTCTCATACGGAGATGCAGTGGGAAGACTCTCCTGTTCCTTAATCGGCTATTAGGTACAATACATTTTAATCCTTGCGATCCCGGTTTTAACTCACAGGGAGGCATCAGCTACCTGAACTGGGGTCTGCTGGATTCCCTGGGTCCAACTAGTCTGTGGGTACCCAGGACCTGTTCATGTATTGTTACTGTGTTGGAGCAGCTGAGCCCCCTGTGGGCTATTTCAGAGCCCAGGTATCCTCACTGTGGGAAGCTGCAGGGCTGCAGGGACGGTGAGGCAGACCCGTTTCCCTCCACTCCACTCCACCCGGTTTCCCCAGGATTGTGGGGCTCCGTGTTCAGCTGGGTGGAATCTGCAAGAACAGCGGCGACTGCAGCCCCAGCGTTCCTTCTGACCAGGAAGCTCCGTCAGCTCTGCATTTTAAGAAACGCAGACCTCGATTCAGAACCTACATTATAGAGCACAAAGGCAATTAGGGTCCTTTTAGTTCTTTGTTTTATAAATGCTTTGAACAAATTTTGAATTTTCAGCTGGACTAGTTATGATCTGTTCATTTCTGTAGCTATGTGTTTGCCCCGCTGTATTTTGGGGTCCTTTGATTTTGTTCGGTTGTGATCTAGCTGCTCCACACCCTGGGTTTGGGTCTTGGCGAGCAACTGATGTCTCTGTGGCCCAGTGACCACAGGAAGGAGGGCCTGTGGGAGGAGGCAGCTGCAGCAGCCCCAGCTCTCTCCTTCCAGGACTTCCGGCCACCTCCCTTGGAACTGGGGTCTCCTCAGAAGAGCTGCAGCCCCCCTCCTGGGAGCAGCATGGTGAGCTCTGCTGCCTGCAGCACCACAGGTCCCTTTGGTATTGACTCGTAGTGGCCGGTGCCAAGGCCCAGGTCCATGGCTGACAGTCCTGTGGCATTTCAGCAGCTGGGTAGTATTGGCAGGTGTTCTAGGGGGTGAAGGAACAAGGTTCTCTTTTCCCGTGGGCCAGAGCAGACGGCATATAGCAGCAAAGGTAACCGGTGGGCTCCTCTGTCACCTGACGGTGGCCATGGGACTGGGGGTACCGATGATGGACTCCAGGGGAGCACACCGCCACCCTCCCCAAGGGGTCGCACACATCCCATGGACAGACAGATTTCTACTCTTAATCACAGTAAGCAGGACAGGGGGAGGTTGTGCACCATGAATGTGCATCTTTAAGCTTCGACAATTAAAATGAATTATGGTGCTTTTTTAAAATGTGGGAAGCCCTGGAATAGCCCCTAGCAAATGCAGGCTACCACTGGGAACACACAGGAATGCCAAACCCATACTAGAAGGTGCAGCCCCAGTGTCCTGTCCTAACACTGGACCCCACCTGTCTAGAGTCCACCCTGGAGTTCAGCCAGTGAGCCAGGCAGGTGTGAAGACTCAGGGAATCCTGGGTAAGGGGAGCAATGGGAGCCACTGGCAAACTCAAGAAGCAGCTCAGCAACAGGCGTGCATCTGTCCCAAGGGCACTGGCAGGGCCTGGCACTGACCAGGAAGCCAGAGCAGACCCCCAGAGGCTACCCAGGAGCAGAGGTCCCGGCCCCACCACCAACTGCCTCATTGGATAAAGATAGCTTAACAGTGGTTCACAACCAGATGCAGGTAGATGACTGGCAAACTGTCATTCACAGCTGCAAAGGAGAGAAGGTGGCCAGCCAGGACCGCTGGAGAAGGGTGTCGCTGCCAAGAAGGGTCACAGGGACAGAGGAAGGGACGCTGGAGCTGTTGGGGGAGGGCCACTTGTGGCACATGAGTTGAGTCGGGTTTCCTGGGCTCTGGGGCAGCGGGCTCTTGTGGGTTGTGTGCTGCCTGGCCCTGTGACAATTAGTCAGTACAGCGGCCAGGAGCGTGAGGGCCAGCTGGAGAGGAAAATTCGGCTATGGACCTAACTGGACTCAGGTAAGGGGCTGAGTGCTTCTGTCCAGGATCTCAAGACTGCGTCAGACGGCGCTTTGTGTACGAGCTTTATATCATCTAAGCAAAGCTAACACGGGCAGCGGGCAGTCGGGCAGCCTTTCCAGCCCGTCGCCTGCGTTCCCCATTGTCCAGTCCTAGACTGCCCGTGTCTGTGCCATCGCTGCCTCTGCGTGGCTCAGAGAGAGTCCACCCCATCTGGGCTGGACTCGCCACAGCTGCTGACCCGTGCGTGCAGCATAGGAGCCCAGGTTAAAGAAGAACCGTCTTTCCGGAACCCAAGGTCCTCTCCTGCAGGACGCACCACTACATCGTTTACCATCAAGAGAGAGAAAATGCTGCCCACCAGATTTGTGCGATGACATCACGCTTTGATGTTTTAAGTTGCATTTAGAAAAGATCTTTCAGACTTTAATTTTTGTGTATACCAGCCTGTGAGTATGTAAAAATTAAAGTGATACTGAAAGAGGACACGGGGTAAGGAATTCATATGACCAGGACAGCTGCATGACTTGACCTCACCCCAATTTCAAAAGTGTTAAAATTTTTAATTTTCCTTGTTTGATGATATTTTCCACCATGATTACAGTCAATGGCATTTTAATAGAATATTCAAAAGGGTAGCAGAAATTTGTCACTAGCATGCAGGTGTTTTAGTGGCCATAACACATTAGGAAGCGGAATTTGTCCATCTTATCAGAAAAGTTAATCCTGTCAATCTGTTTTTTCCTTCATTTATTTATAGCCCTTAGAATTTTGCATATTACTTGTATTCCTTTATGAATCTGTCATGAAAATTTTGTTTTAATGAGAGAAGGGACATGGAATGGGAAAAAAATTTATGCTTTTCATCTTAAATTCTAATTCATGATATCATTGTGTTTCCTCAGCCAATCTGAGACCCTTTAAACAGGACATTCATGTTGATAATTATCTCCCCAGAACATTTATTATTTCTGTAAGGTATTTCTGCATAATTTTATACTCAAAACGTAGAGTATATAAAAGTGTGTTGATTGTGTGCTATAACTTCAGAAATATCTACCTATGTGTGTGTTTGTTAACTGTCTGCTTTAAACATTTGTCATTTTATGCCACAGCATTTTGTAACATCTGGATCTGGGATTATGTTGGACACCACAATTGATGTGTGTTAGCACAACACTCCGGCTCAAAGAGCGTCTATACCCATTGTCCATTATGGACACTAAATGCCAAGTGCTTTATTAAAGAGTTTACCTACATCAAAGTCTAAGCAAATCAATTCTTGGCTGATATCTCCCCATGTCTATAAGTAGTATAGGTTTTTGCTTTTGACCCCTATGTTTCCAAGTAATATCCCTTATTAGAATCAAATATTTGCCAGGGTAAAGTTTTACAAGAGAAGACTTGCCAGTCAGTGCACTTGTACAGAGTGTGACTCTAAGAACGCCTGCAGTAACCGTGGACTGTGCATGCCTTAGCCAGCCCCGGGGGACTCCCAGGCAGGCAGTGCCTCCTGCAGGGCCCTCAGGGAGGGATGGGGTTCCTCACTGCCCTCACGCTTACTCGGCAGACTGGATGGTGTTCCAGGGTGGGAAGCTGCTCATTGCAGGGGATGTCTGCTGAGATGCCTTATTGCCAGATGTACACAGGCCGAGGTTCGTCTCTTCAAAATTGTGAGGAGCAGAGCAACAAGTCAATTCCCACACCACTGCCACATTTCCCTTTGGAATATTCCAGAACTCAAGCCTTTGAGACAAGGGTCGCCGAGATAACCTCACTGCCATGCTAGCTCTGCTCTTAGCAGCATGCTTGCCTGCAGGGTGGGACCACGGGCAGCAGGGCAGCCAGGGAGCAGCCAAGTCTGCAGGGGTGACCAGTCAGCTTCTGCAGCCAGCACAGCAAAAGACTGATGACCACTTCTGTTCTCTGCAAGGAAGATTGCTTAGTACCTTTCAATTTTCTTTTATTCTGGTTGTTGATCAAAATTTCAGTCAAGAAATAGTTGACCCAAGAGAATATTCTTTTTTAAATTATCTAATTAGAAAATGTGGTTAATATTAATCTAAATACCTCTGATTATAATACTGTGTCTCCTCAGTATAGGCTACAGGGAAACAAAATATTCATTTTGAGTGCACTCTCTGGAACACAGGCACAGAGAGGATTTAGATCAAAGCGTTGGGTTCAAGGATACACTAAATTTTGAAACAATTATTTATACAACCTCATTGTAATGGATAAAATGGGGTCAACTACACTGAAATCAATGAACAACTACTTGAAAATATTAGCTAATTTTTATTTCAGTTATGAGCAAAAGAAGCAAAAGGAAGAAAAATAACAGGTAAAGAAGATATTTCTAATTTGCCAATTCATTTCAGTATTTATATGGAAATTATGAGCTATGATATCATTGATCAACACAGTTTACAGTTGATTGTATGAAATATGAGTTTATAAATACACATCTTTTTATTTTGGGTACATTAGAAAAACATTTTGGCATTCTTAGTATTTGGAGCTGATACAGAGCAGGTGTCCCCTTATAAAAGGAGAAATACATCTCTTCAGCCTCTGGTAAACTTTCCAAATCCTAAGAATATTTTCTTTGGGTGATGGGTTTTAAATGATTGTCTGCCCAAAAATAGAGGTGCAAAAATACTGGATCCCTTCAAATACCCAATGGCAGTGGTTTCCTCATTCATTTATTTTTCATCAATATACTTATTCAAAGAAAAGAAAATGTTAATACATAAAAGGAAGGAAAACAAAGTGCTATTGAAAATATAAGAACACTGGCCTCAATGAGGAAATAACATTTCTTAAAGGAATTGCAAATTGTGTTTGAAAGACTAGATCTTTGCAGAGTAAGCTGACAATCACCGCCACCAAGCGGATACTTCCCTTTACCCTGAGCTTTAGGAAGCGTGTGAGGCTCATTTCAGACTTTTGACTGAAGTCAAATCCAATCACCCAGTTTTCTTAATTGAATCAATTTTATTTTAAATAAATAGAAGGGTGGCCAATCTTTAATAAAGACAGAGAAAACATCACAAATATTGGAACGCAAGAATCTCAACTGTGACCAGGGAAATTAAAACACTGAAATAGGTGGCGGCAAAGTTCAGAGAGAGATGAAAAGTAGATAAGAAGGAAGGTGGATCTAAGATCCCCAGATTCATAGAGTCAGAGGTAAGAAAATTAGGATCATGTAGGGAAAGGGTACACAGTATTTCATAAAGTTTATTTTAACGACAAATATCAAAAAAATAATTAAAAACTCAGTCTATAAAAAAGCAAAATTTGTCAATCAAAGTGGAAATAGGCCAGGATATGAGAATGTTGGATAGTACTTGTATTTTTCTTTTCTTTTACACATGTAAAAGAAGATCCCTCTCTGTGAGGCACAGGTGGCTTTGTGCTCTGCTCCCAGGAGTACCATGTGTGTATGCTGCATAGCTTTACCAGACTTAGATATCGGAAAGAAAACTCGAACACACAATAAAAGGGAGTGGAGCACATGACCAGCTTGTTGTTGGAGAAGATGTTTTTTAACGCTATTACTGCCTCCCCGCGACACAGCAGACACATATTGTTCAGTGAGCATTCAATATTTGGTAAATCTGGCATTTGAGTCACACCTGACCTCTTTTAATACAGAATATTCATCGAGAATGCACAACTGCTCCGGGGTCACAGGCTTCCTCCTCTTGGGATTCCCTGGACTGTGGAGCCCTCAGGTCCTGCAAGCTGGGGCTCCCCCTGCAGCCTACCTGGCTGCCCTCATGGGGACTGGCCTCACCATCACCATCCCCTCTGGACCCAGGCCTCCACACACCCATGCTTCTTCCTAAGGAAACTGTCCCTCTTTGAGATCGGCCTCATTTCTGCTGTGGTGCCCAAAGCTCTAGCCAACTCCGTCACCCACTGCCGCTCCATCTCGTCCCTCGGCTGTGGGGCCCAGGTCTTTCTGGTACCTTTCTCTGCAGTTGCAGAGCTGAGCCTCCTCCCAGGGATGTCCATGGACCGCTAGGCCACCATCTGCCATCCCTTCTCTATGAAGCCATCACAAGCAGGAGCCCCTGTGTGCAGATGGCCACTCTGTTCTGGCTCAGCAGTGGCTTCCTGTCTGCCGTGCACACTGTGAGCACCTTGTCCTTTTCCTGCTGTGGAAACCAACACATCCAACAGCTCTTCTGTGACATTCCCCGGCTGTTGGCCGTCTCTTGCTCCCAGCACATGACAGCAGAAGTTGTGCTCATCTCGAGTGCTGTCCTGGACACTTGCTGCTTTGCCTGCATCGTCACCTCCTGCGTCTTCATCTTCTCCACTGTCAGGCAGACCCATCCACAGCAGGGCGGCCAAAGCCTGCTCCACCCACCTCCCCCGCCTGGCAGGGGTTGGGCTTTTCCTCTCCACTGCCTTCGCTGCTTACCTGAAGCCCCTCCTAGGCTCCTGCTCATCCACGGACCTGGTGCTCTCTGCTTTCTATGTTGAGCTGACCCTGATCCTCAATCCCGTCATCTACAGCCTAAGGGACAAGGCCACGAAGGCGGGTTTGCAGAAGCTGGTCACCGGAAAGCTGCTGACAAGGCAGCAGGTCCTCACGTTCCTCCAAGAGTAGAGCAAATCCCTCTCCATGTTTGTGCACACACAGGGCTGCACTAAGCTGGTCTGTTGTTGCCCCAGGCTCTTGCCAGGAACCCAGGTTCCTGCAGGTGCTGATCTTTTGGTCAAACTGGAGTGAAATAAAATACTAGTTATTAACAAAGCTGTGTGTGGTCCTGACATGTTCTAGTTTGGGAGCATTGCCAGAGAAAATGTGCACATTGGTGGTAGACTCTCTTGATTTCTGTTTGTTGAATTGAGAGACACGTCTTGGTTTTGGATAGTCAACTGGAGAGTTAAAAAAAAATCCATCCTCAAATGAGACTACGGAATCCCAGGTGCTGTGTTTCATGATGGGAAGAGGAAGCATGTCCTAGGTGACCAAAAGGACCCTGGTGGATGGGTGTGGAAGTTCTGGACCTCCTTCATATTGCTGGACAATATTGATTCTGTTGAGCTGCTGTTTTTACTCTGTAACAAGTTCTTCCTGAGTGTGCTTTGGTAGACCCTTGTGAATTATTTTTATTATCTAGGTCTTCAAAATTGTCACCACAGTCAATAAAATGTTTACTTCTCTCTCAAAAGTATATTCGTAGATATCATTGGAGAGTGCATATGGACACACACTACTGAAACAAATTTTTTTCCACAAATAAGCAGTTTTCCTACTCCTGCAGCAATATTTGCATTTATCCCTATGATTATATCATTTTAACATTTTTGTGCTGTATAAAATATGAAAAGATAAAAACTTTGGTAATTATTTCAGCTTAGGTTGCATAAATAATTGCTTTTTTTAAAGAAAAAAAAATAATCCCCAAAACCAAAAACTGGATGTTTTCTCTGATATGTGGATGCTAATTCACAATAAGGGGCATGGACAGGGAAGAATGCAGTTTCTCTTGGGTAGAAGGGAGTGAAGGGAGGGAAGGGGGTATGGGGGTAGGAAGGTCAGTGGAGTGAAACAGACTTATTACTCATGTACATCTTGACCCATGTGATCCTGCAACACGTACCACAGAAAAATGAGAGATTACACTCCATTTATGTATGATTCATGAAAATGTATGATAACAATCTACTGTCATGTGCAACTAATTAGAACAAATAAAAGGTTTTAAAGAATTAACCTATGTACTTATTATTCAACATTCTGAGATTGTTCTCACTTCTCCATTCTCGTTGGCCAGCATGCGGAGCTTTGGAGATGAAATTGCTGCACATGTGGCTTTTAGCATTTCCCCTGTGCCCCTGCAGTTACCCTTTCCACTACTGACTGAAGGTGGTGGAGTGGGGAGCGCTACCAACCAAACCAAGTGGCTTCTAACACCCTTGGCCAACGCTGCAGAGAGGTAGAGCAAGGCGGCAGAGAGAGGTTATAAGTGATTAGAATGTTCTTACAATTTTCAGGTTCATGACCTTAACTGAATATAAATGTGTAGCAAAAATACTTTCAGGGAAAGGCACATTGATTAGTATTTTCTGGAGAAAGCGACTGAAGTATGTCATCCATTTGCTCCTGCTTTTTTTTTTTTTTTTCAGAAATGTTTGTCCAAAATAATTAAAAATTGAACTACCTCTGGGCACAATGGTGCATGCTTGTAATCCTGGCAGCTCAGGAGGCTGAGGCAGGAGGATGGCGAGTTCAAAGCCAGCCTCAACAACCAAATGAGGCCCTCAGCAACTTAGCAAGATCCTTTCTCAAAAGATAAGAAGGGCTGGGGATTAAAGCCCATGGGTTCAATCCACCGTACCAAAAAAAAAAAAAAAAAAAAAAATTGAACTACCACATTTCCCATCAATCCCACTGCTGGGTAAGAGTCAGGGAAAGACCATGGGCACACAAAAGAGGTAAGTGCACTCCCAGGGTCGCTGCACCGAAGTTCACGATAGCCGGCAGCCATGCCACCGAGGAGTCCCTCACCTGCTGAATGGATGAAGGAGTGAGTCCTGGAATGCTGTCCATCCAGAAGGAAGAACCCGGTCGTTCCTGACATCAGTGATGGGGCCGGAGAGCATCGCATGAAAGGAAATAAGGCAGCGGCAGAAGGACCAGTGCCCCGTGGTTCCACTCGGGTGGACTCCGAGAAGTGGGTCTGTCCCAGCCGGAGCGGGCTGGTGGTTTCCAAGGGAGGGAGAGGGCAAGGGGCAGAGGGCTGGAGAATGGGTGCGGGCCAGGCCCTGACAGCAGCCAGCAGCCCTGGGTGGGGCCGCAGGAAAGGTGCCATGGCGCTCAGCAGTGAAGTCACATTTCAAAACGAAGGGTCTTGAACGTTTTCATCAGGAGGAAGCGGTAACCGCAGACATGACACGCTGAACCAGGCAGACGTGTGCGGAACATCACGGGGCAGCCCGTTAACGGGTTTAATGTGAATACTTTTATACATCTGTTAAAAGATAGATTTATTGACAACATGATATAAAAAAAGAAATGCCTGATGTTGGTTTTGGGGGTCCAAAGGAGAAGTGAGCCTGCCGGTTCTGGAGAGGAAAAGCCACACAGCACATGGCAAACTCAATCCCGCTTTAAAGCAAAACAAGCAAAAATTTCCTCTTTTCTCATGAACTCTTCCTTGGTTTATTGTTTCCTTCATTTCAAGGATTTCCATTTGTTTTTTGTTTTTGTTTTTGTTTTTGTTTTTTGATAATCTCTATCTCTTTGTTGAAATGATCTTTTGCTTCCTGCAGTTGCTCTTTCAGTTTATTGGTATTATCATTCATTGCCTGCATTTGCTCTCTTATCTCATCCTTTGCTTCATGAATCATCTTAATCATGTATAATCTGAAGTCCTTTTCTGACATTTCTTCTACCATACTGTCATTGGATTCTATTAATATAGAATCTAGATTTGTTTGGATCATTTTCTTCTCTTGTTTTTTCATGTTGTTTATGTATCTTCCCCTCTAGCAGCGCAGATCTGGGGTATTGCAGATTCCCCCCTATAGGCTTATAGTGGCCCTATAGGTTTCCAAAATCTTTTCTTTAAGGGGAGATCAATATTAGCAGTGCCCAATTCAGACACTATGCAATCCTAGACCAAATAGCCCCTATGAGGACAATAACAAAATTGTCATAATAAACAGAATGAGTTCAAATATTATCTTCAGTATAACAAACAGATTTGCAATAAGGTCTGCAGTTTCTAATGGAGGACAAAAAGGATCCAGAGAGATGTAGGATGTAGCTGTTAATGGGATAAGAAAAGAATATACAGAAGTTCTAGATAATAGAAAAGGTGAGAGTGTAATCAAAAGAAACTGGATGTTAGCATGCAAAAAGGGAGAAAGAGACTCTGAGGGAACAGGTAAGCAAAAGGAAAAGAGAGCCAAAAAAAGTAAAGAAATAAAACTTAAAATTGTTCAATAAGGAGAAGAAAGAAAATTTACACTGTAACAGTCATTTAGTATTCAAACCTCCCAGTCTTCAGTAGCCTGATGCATGAGAGGCACCTGACAATGAACTTCAGGTCTCCAGCAGGCATCTCAGGATGGGATTTGCCCCACCCAAAGATCAGGAGCTATGGCTTCCAGGATTATCCAAGATGGCCACTCTGGCTTCCAAATGTGTTGGCAAATGGGAGGTGCAGCTCAGGGTGTGGACGTGGTTGGCTGGATGTCCTGGAGATGGGTTGTGGTTGGTCAGGCAGTCCTGGAGTTCGGGTGTGTTTGGTGTGTTTGCGGAATCCTGGAGATGGGGTGCGATCAGTTGGCCTGGGGTCCCAGTGATAGGGCGCAGTCAGTTGGTCTAGGGGTCCTGGCAGCAGGGAGCAGTCAGTTGATGTGAGGGCCCTGGAGGCAGGAAGTGATTGGTCGGGCTGAGGCATCCTGGAGATGGGCTTAGTCAGTCCGACCAGGGGTCCTACAGGTCCTGGCTGTTGTCTCAAAATGGCGGCAGGCACATGTAATCAAACCTGCAGGTACTGTCACAGTGAACTTCCAGGCAACATCAGGCAGCTGGCGCTCCACTGGCGGTCAGCGATCAGTTTGCTGTCGTTGGACAATCAGGAGGTGAACCTCGTGCAGTGGGTGATGGATAGGTGTAAGGCAGGCGATGGATAGGCAAGAGGCAGGGAAATGGTGGATGACAGGCGCCTGACAGTGAGCAATCTGCACTCAAAAAAAGGTGTTGATATGCTGGCAGACTGCAGGTGATCATAGTAGACAAATGGGATAAACAGCAGGTGATCCATAAGCAGCAAAAACTGCCTCACCAAGAAACAGATATCCTCTGCTTGAAACCGGAGTTACATAGCCACAAGGAACACAGCCTCCTTCTAGTCCACCATCTTGGATCTCCCCTCATGTCTTTTCATATGTGGAAGCTAGAAAAGTGTATCTTATGACAATCAGAGGGAGATCAGTAAAGGAAAGGATCAGGCACAGGGAGGAGGGAAGCCTAAGGATAAAGAAAAATTGCTGGGAAATGATAATGGCAAAGTTACATTGGTATATCTGTGCATGTGTGATCACCTAATAACACCACTCTATGTAACTCTGATGCACTAATAAAAATACAGTAAAATAGAAAGGGTACATTCAAGCTAATCTGCAATTCCAGTGTTTGAAGATCTCTGCATCCTCATCCTCCTCTCCTGTTGGAGACAACCTGAAGGGGGAGTTTTCCTGTCATGGACAGTGCTAATTGGGAATCAGGCATGCATGGGAAGGCAGTTAGAGAGAGAAGGTTGCACATTCCCTCTGGGGTGCCTTCATCTCATATTTGCATATACCAGCCAGCTCTAGGAGAGTTACTCCCTATGTGTCTATCCTGAACTGTGATGAATTATGTTGTCCATCTGCTCCCTCTACTGGGCTGTGGCAGCTCATGGTTGTGCTATTAACATCCAAGCAGCTGTTCCAAGTCAGTCCTCTTTACGTAGGGCATCTGATTGTTTCAAAAGAGAAATATTTGGAAAGTGGTGACATCCAATGACAACTTTGCTTAAAAGAAATAAGAAATTACTTAATTCTGAGGCAAATGTAAATGACCATGGCTTTGGCACACAGATTCATGTTACCCTTCATGACATGTTCCACCAATGAAGTGTTTCAATGAACTTTTATACCCATGGAGCAAAGATGATCGTGAATCAGTAGATTTACTGAATTCCTCCCTGGGGTCTTTAGGCAGGGAAGGAGACCTGCTTAATAGTTTTCAGAAATTATCTTGTAGAATTCTTAGTTTTAAGATTGATGTAGGGAAGAAATTGGCTAAGCTTAATGATACAATTTCCTAATATTATCACAAGGATGTTAGATCTGATATAAAAGTTGAAAATACACAGCTTTTATATAGCCCAAAATAATTATGGTTCTAAACCTGCAATATTTCCTCTTTTCACAATCATGAGTGTCTGCTCCATGAAGGGCCTAGTCTGCAGCTTCAGAGAAGTTCAACTTTACAGTGGCTCCCTTGGGCTGAGCACAACAGTGTGCACACAGAGCTTGAGAGGCTTGATCATAGCATTTGATAAAGATGCTGAGAGA
Source organism: Sciurus carolinensis (assembly GCF_902686445.1). Classification (NCBI taxonomy): domain Eukaryota; kingdom Metazoa; phylum Chordata; class Mammalia; order Rodentia; family Sciuridae; genus Sciurus; species Sciurus carolinensis. The sequence goes on from NW_025920112.1 coordinate 2,055,593, forward strand.
AAGGAGTCTTCAAGAAAGAGTAGTAGAGGCTGGGGAGATAGCTCAGTTGGTAAAGTGCTTGCCTTGTAAGCACAGGGCCCTGGGTTCGATCCCCAGCACAAAAAAGAAAAAAAAAAAAAAAGAAAGAGAAGTAATTGTGAAGTTTTTATGGAAGCAATCCCTGAATCATGTGAGTGGTACTAGCCATTGTGAGCTTGTTCTCAGTATTAGTCTTTCCATTCACTGCCTCAGACAGAATTTCCCTACAACATAAAATAGGTATATTATATCTAAAGTGCCAAATGTGAAGGTTATGTTGTGGAGAGAAAGTGGTGATTTGATTGAATGGTTAAGCATTCAAACCAACCTCTGTATATCCTTGTACTCTAGTACGACTGACAGTATGTTTTTTCCCCTGTCTATACAGTCATGTGTATTTTATGAATTACTTTATCTGGTGTTTGGAGTATTTCATTCATTATCTGTCAGTTCTAATTTTTTCTTCTGGCCAATTTGAGTCCATGACCATAGAGTCATGTTCAGGATCTAAGAAAGGTTTACCTAATTATCATAACTCTTTTTCCCTCACTGTGTATAATTTTTGTAAGATTGGATTGAATATCTTTGGGAATCCCATATGACAGTCAATAGAGTAGAAGTCACTATGAGTTAGGTAGAAGTCTGAAGACTCCCAAGCATTTTCTTCATCTGGTGATAGTATTTACATCATTTGGGATTTTGAGTCTACCAAATTGTTCCTATAAATAATTCACATGGGTGAATGGCAGGCTTAGGTCCCAGACCTTGGGATGGATGTCTGCCACAATGCCAAGAAGTGGATGTCAGGACAGGTATGTTGTACTGGCAAACAGGTTCAGCTGCAATAAATTGGTCATTATATTTGTCATATAAAATTTTCTTAATTTACCGTCTCCAGGAATAATAAAACTTATGCAATTGGCAAGACCCACTTGAACATACTTAATTTTTCCTTTCAGTACAAAGAAAGTTTTGGCTAGAATTATTTGATATATGAAATAAAGTCACTCTCAAAGGGGGTTTGTTATGGTTTGAATGTGTGGTGTCCAGAAAAAGTACCTGTTTATGCAGGAATATCCAGAGGTAACATGATTAAATTATGAGAACTGTGATCTTAACAGTCCATACTAGTTTGGATGGACTGACTGGGCAACCCATTCTCTCTCTCTCTCTCTCTCTCTCTCTCTCTCTCTCTCTCTCTCCCTCCCTCCCTCTCTCTCTCCCTTTCTCTCGCTCACTGTCTCCCTTTGTCACTCCTATATCCACTACCCTTTCCCTCCCCTTCCCCTCTTCCCCTTTCCCTCTCTCTCTCTCTCCCTTTGCTTCTTGACTCCATCATGTACCAAGTATCATCCATCAGGTTGGCTATTCCACCAAATCGTGCTACCTCACCTTGAGCCGAGTGCAATACAGTAAACCATCTATGGAATGGGACCTCTGAAACCTCAAGTCCACATCAATGTTTCCTGTTCTATATTGGTTTCCACTGAATATTTTCATCAAAGTGATACAAATAGGGTTCCTTTTTGGTAGATGGGTTTTAGATTTGAGATTCCTTGCAAAAGTTCACATGTGAAACATTTCAGGAACGTTTAGAGGTGAAAAGATGTGTTGGTGAGCATTTTTATCTGATCAGCTCATTAATCCATTTTAATGAATTAACTTGGTGGCAACTGAGAAGGTAAGGTGTGACTAGGTAGCTGGAGCATGGTTTTGTGGTTCATATTTTGTCCTTGGTGAATGCAGCAGCCTCTTTCTGCTTCCTAATTGCTGCATCCTGAGCTGCTTTCCTCCTCCATGCCCTTCTGACATGGTGTTCTGCCTTACCTTGGGCCCAGAGCAATGCAGTAAGGCATCTATCAACTGATACCTGTGAAACCATGACCACCATATAAACTACCTGCTCTAATATTGTTGTCAGATCTTTTAGTCATGGCAGGAAAAAAGCTGATTAAAATTATAGATTTAAAATGTGGTTTTACCAACCTCAAACCTGGACTTTTTCTTTGAATTGTATTAGAGAACTTTTACCTGAGGTTTATGTAAAATTTAAATCATTCTGTTTATATATTGGTTACAGTAAAGTAGATTTGAATAAAAAATTCATAATGAAACATGATTAATATGAGGATATAATGTCATAACTTGTAGTTAACTGAAGTTGAGTTTAGCATTGTTCTTAACATTTACCAAAATATGCCAAGGAATATCTCACCACATAGACATACATGGGACAGATATCATGTTAAGACAACAATAAAGAGAGTAACACATTTTCATTAAACAATAGGCACAAAGCAATCTATTATTAGTTCCTTTTCCTCTCCTCCTCCTCCTCTTCCTCCTCCTCTCTCTTCTGAATCAAATTGCTTAAATTTACATTCTAAGAATAAGAGCTATCAGCTTCTAGAAGAGTCCAGGTAGAAAATTGTCATGTAAAATCTTCAAACTTAGTCTTCAAGCTAAGCATTGGGTCAAATACCATCATTTGCCCAAGCAAATAAAGATGGGAATAGATAAAGACATACTAAGACAAGATAAGGGACTGGGGCTGGAGTCAGTGGTAGAGCTTGTCTAGAATGTATGAAGCCCTGGATTCTATCCTCAGCACCACATAGAAATGAATAATTAAGATAAAGGTATCATGTCCATCTTCAACTCTGTGTGTGTGTATGTGTGCATGTATTTATAAAAAATAAAAAGAGAAGATGACAAGGAAAAGTTCATTAAGTCAACATAAGTTTTCTTATACACATCTACATTTATGCCTTTTCCATTCTTAGTGATTTAGTCTTGGTTCCCATCCTGAGATGTAGAGACACCCTGTATAAATGGAAATTTCCTTATCACATCATTCTTTAAACAATAGGGTCTCAAAATAACATGCTGAAAATAGTTCATTTTGAAATCTCATTTTTGTAGATCATTGGTTTCTGATCTATCTTGTGTTTTTTAACTGTGTTAAGAAATGAGGTCCATTTTGCTTGCCACACTCTAGACCAATCGTGGAATGATTGGATGTGAAAAAGTATTCTTTTAAGAAGTAGCCCAATGTGAGCAGATAGGAGCAGCCTTCCCTCTGCTTTCAGAAGATGTGGAAAGGTGAGGTTGTCTGTTGGTTTGTCAATGTCCTGGCTCTTTATAGGCATGTGTTCAACCAATGGCAGCATTACCATAAAATAAGGACTGGAGAGCAATTGGCATCAGTACACAGTGTCCCTAGACCTGAACTACTTCCAATGTGTGGAGGCAGATGAAGGATTGGAACAACTGTGGGGTTCTCTGACCTGAGCTACTCATGGGTGGGCCTCAAAGGTTCCTTCTCCAGACCCACCTCCCAACCACCCTGGGGGGTATCCAAGGTGATTGGTCAACAAATGGCACTGAGGAAAAGCACCAATTACCATTGCCTCCATATGAGCCATGCAAATTCCCCCCACATCCACTTCCTCCTGGATTTTCCCTTTCCCTTGCCAAGCAGACAATAGCAATTCAGATTGTAAACTAAGAGAAAGATGTGGAATGACTAGTAATAAAGTGCCCAGATTCCCTTTGTTCACAGAGTTAGCCTTCTCTAGTCCATTTAGAATCTCCCCATTACTGTCCCTGTGCTTACATGTGCTCCTTGTGTTCTCTTTAAGATGCAAGAGGGAGGCATTTAAAATCAACCGCTCCCATGATCCCCTCCAAGAAAACATGTTATATGCCTAACAGCCAATAAATGTCCCTTCACCCTCTGGATATTCCTTTTGTGATTTTTTTTTTAATAATCAGGTGTTTATAGTGGCAGGGAAGAAAGCTGTGAAGTCTTTAAGCTGAATCCTCCAAGGGTCTCTAGCATAGGCCAAACTGGGACCCTAGCACTGTGCCAAAGAATGCCAGAAATAACTTTGGGAAAGTCAGGTGGTGAGAGGTGGGTTTTCTGGACTGTATTGAAGCTCAACCTTAGGGAGATGTCCTTAATACTTCGTCTATCTCAAATGGGAGCTTCTCTCTCAACAGTATTGCCAGGTTCACCACTAGCCTGCATACTGCAAAATTACAAATGATCAAGAAAAGTGCCTTTCATATGCTACCAGGCTTGGCCTCAATAATCTCTACTATGAGAGGAGAAAACCTTGAGGAATCATCTAGTAATGGAGAAAAATCAAGGGAACCCCCCCAACTTAATACAGATAACAATAGATTTAGGGAAGTTTTTGGAGTATCCAAATAAATGTATTGCAGTGTCTCAGAACTTATGACAGATATTTAATGTCACCTAAAAATTTTGTGCTATTACTTAACCATCTAGAACACAGGCAGTTCCCAGAAACCATCCTAACTGGGATATAAATGATGAGCAGGATGCCTGGAAAACTATTATGTAAGGCTCTCAGGAAAGTCCTACAATTTTCAAGGAGAAACTAAAGGAGGCAATGAAAACATACCACCCTGGATCCTGAATTCATAGAAGGCCACCTAATTTTAAAGGATAAATTTATCAGTTGTCCCCAAATAGTTGGAGGAATTTACAACAATTGCTCTCTGGCCCTTCTTGGTCCTTAAAGATATCCTCCAGATTTGCATCTTCTATTTTTTTTTTTTTGATAATAGAGATCAAGAGGAAAAGAAAGAAAGGGAGCATAAAGACAATAAAAAGGTTTATTAAAAAACATTTAAAATTTAAACAGCAAAATCTTTTAATACCCTACAATAACCCATGCAATACTGTCATTTTAGGAGTTCAAAAGGCAAATGGGAGGGCTGGGGAGATAGCTCAGCTGGTAGAGTGTTTGCCTTGCAAGCACAAGGCCCTGAGTTCAATCCCCAGTACCAAAAAAAAAAAAAAAAAAAAAAAAAAAAAAGCAAATGGGGAAAAATGGGGAATGATACCTAGTCTAAAACTTTAGAATAATGAATGAAGCCATGATTTCCCTTCATCCTGTAGTTCCTAATCCACATAGTCTGTTATCTGATAGTGCAACTGCTGCTTGGTTCACTGTGTCAGATTTAAAAGATTCCTTTTCTATATACCATAGACTCTCAATCACAATGTCTGTTTACCCTTAAGGAGCCAGATAGTGGATCTCAACTAACACAGACAGTGTTGCCCCAAGTATTTAGAGAGAGCCCTCACCTGTTTGGACAACCCTAGCTAAAGACTTAACAGAATTCAGAGATAAAACATCTGTAATTGTCCTCCAATATGTAGATGACAACCTTATATGTGCCACCACACTGGAGGAATGTCAAAAGACCATTACAGAATTCCTAAACTGAGATCTTATAGAGGTCATAAGATCTCAAAGAAGAAAGCTCAATTATACCATCAATAGGTTCAATACTTAGGATTGCAAGCTAGGTCAGGAAAGCCTAACCCCCATAGGAAAATATCCTCTGCCCCACACCAAAAGGCAACTCAGAGGCTTCCTAGGGATAACTGGATACTGCAGGCTTTGGATTCCTGGGTAAGGGGAATTAGCTAAACCTCTTTACAGTCTCCTTAAAGAAACTCTATACCAAGGAGCTACTGCCTTGATATGGGAACGAGAACTTACTAAAGGCTTCTAAGGTATCAAAAAGTAGGCTTACTTCAATCTCCTATCCTTAGATTATTTCTGGAACAAGATTTAACCTGTTTGTCAATGAGAGAAAAAATAAACCTAAAAATAGTCACCCAAAAAATACTGAATGGGCAACCATGGACAAACTAGCTCAATAGCCAATGGCATATTCCAATAAGGAGGTTAGCATAACATTTTATTGGGATTCATTTATGTCATTTTATATTCTCTAATTGGAACTACACCTTATATTATCTTCTATACTGCAATAAAATTGTAAATGCATTTCTAAAAAAAATGAAAGTCTAATCTGTTTAAAGATTAATTATAAAACAGGAAACATTTTGCCAGTTTGCCACAAAAAAAGGGAATATTAAAAGCTCTCTCAGACTTTCTTTGATTCACGTTTTAAATATCATGTTATATTGTTAACAAACATTCACATAGACTCACCAAACAATATATGTAAATTTTTGTAAAATGATATTGAAAAAATAGGCAAAGATCAACATCAGAGCTAGAACCATTTACTTAAGATTTGTGAAGAGCCCCGCCTTACCTGAGCTAAGTTTCTGCCTCCCACCTTACTGCATGTTTGCATGACTCCAAAATAACCCAGTCTTCAACTCATTTAAAGTTATATTCAGAAGATTGATTTTGTTTAAAATTACTATAATTTCAAACAGGATATAATGTATAGCTCAGCCAAAATTCAAGATAGCTATTACTCAAACTGAATGTTTTTATTCTTGTTAATTCCATTTTGTATTTTCCTTTTAAAATCTATGCCTGTTACTTGTTAATGTTTTGCAGAAATACTGCTTCAAGAAAAAACAACCTGAATTAATTTGAGATAATAAGTCATCACCTACAGGACAGATAAGATAATATAGAGCCACAATTAAATAAAGGGGGTAAATAACTATAAAGTCACAGACACTAAAGTTAAAGCCCACTACTCTAACTTTATAACTGGTGAGACTGCCTTGCTGGATTTAAGATCAAAACTTAAATATAAAGCAGTCAAGAACCCCAATATTTGACTCTTGCTCTCTGATTCAGTCTGAACCCAGGGAACAAGAGTACTTCTCTAAGGAACTTTGGAGTTCTGGGCTACATGACCTCCTGATCAGGGAGATTAATGAGACCACTAAAGAACAGAAAGCCAATCAGTGCAGCTACTGCAAAGAGGAGGGTCTTTGGAAAATGGAGACATTCCTGATATTTCCAAAGGAAGCCATTTCATCAAGGAAACACTACCTAGCAAATGACACTAGTAGAACTAAGAATTTGCTCTCAAGTTCCCCATGAGTGACCCCATTGAAAACTCAGCTGACTCTTCACAACAGACAGGAATAGGTCAATTTTACCAGCTTGATCTTGAGCACCTAGCGAACAGTTAAAACCAAAACATAGTCATTCCCGGGCATTTAAAAGGAGAAACAATAATTAAATGCAGGGCTAGGATTATGGCTCAGTGGTAGAGCACTTACCTGTCAGGTGTAAGGCCCTGGGTTCAATTCTCAACACTGCATATAAATAAATAAATAAATAAATAAATATCCATTGATAACCAAAAAAAAATTTTAAATAATAATAATAATATAAATGCAGCTTAAGGTGCACACTTGTGTTAGCCTTAAGAATAAGTAAGATTGGAAACCACAAAAGAGAGATTCTTAGGTAGACATGACTGATAAATATCAAGAGAAATGGCCAAAGTTAAAAATTTTTAGTCAATTTAAGACCTACAGATCTGCCTAATCTCCTGTACAGGGGCTTAATCAATGTTTGCTAGTATGATTATCTAGCCCTAAGTAACAGAAATATAGAGATCTCTACTAAACTGGCTATACTGATAAAAGAATATTTTACAAAAATCAAATAACTTTAAGTAGTTTAAATATTTTATGGGGACATGTATGAAATTAAAAATTAAATGTTGTGGGAGATCTAAGATGGTGGATTAGAGGGAGGCTGCATTCCTTGTCAACCCGTAACTGGGGCTTCAGGCAGAGGAATATCTGTTTCTCTGTGAGTCAGTCCTTGCTTCTCATCAATCTCCTGCTGTTTACCTTGTTTGTTCACCTTGATCACCTGAAGTCTGCAGTATATTGACTACTTTTTGAGTGCAGATGGCTTATTGCTGCCTATCATCCCCCATATGCTGCTTTGCTTGCCTCTTGCCTGCCCATCGCCTGCCTTTCATCTCCCCATCACCTACCACCCAATGCCCACCTACTGATCATCTGCTGGTAGCCTGTAGAGCGACCACAGACCACAAGTGGACCAGCTGCCTGCTGCTGCCTGGAAGTTCATTGTCACAATACCCACAGGTTTGGTTATACCTGGCTGCTGCCATTTTAGGACAACAGCCACGGACCTGCAGGACTTCTGGCCCAACTGACCACACCCTGCCGCCAGGGCCCCTAGCCCAACTGACTGTACCCCACAAGGACTTGGCACCCACACACTTTGCTGCAGTTCCACATTTGCCAACATGTTTGGAAGCCAGTGCTGCCATCTTAGATTATTCTGTAAGTGGAAGCTGTCATTTTTAGGAGGAGCAAATCCCATCTGAGATGCCTGCTGGAGACTGGAAGCTCATTGTCAGGTACTTCTCATGCATCAGTCTACTGATCACTGTTAGTTTTGAATAGTATATGACTGTTATAGTGTAGATTTTCTTTTTCCTTTTTGAAAAATTTCAAGTTTTTATTTCTTTATTTTTCTGGCTCCCTATTTTCCTTTTGTTTTCTTGTTTCCTCAGAGTTTTCTTTCTCCTTTTTCTCATGGTAGCCAATTTCTTTTGATTACACCTTCACTCTTTCTATGATCTAAACTTCTATATATTCTTCTTTTCCCATTAAGAGTTACATCCTATACTCCTCCCCAATCCTCTTTGCCCTCCATTAGAAACTACAGACCTCATTGCATATCTATTTCTTATGCTGTAGATAATAATTGAACTCATCATCTCTGTTTATTATGACAATATTGTTAACATCTTCATAGGGGCTATTTGCTTTAGGACTGAATATTGTCTGTACTGGGTGCTGCTGACATTGATCTCCCCCTTAAAGAAGAGGTTTTGGAAACCTGCAGGGTCACAATAAGCCCATGGGGGGAAACTGCAATACCCCAGATCTGCACTGCTAGAGGGGAAGATATGTGAACAACATGAAAAAACAAGGGAAGAAAGTGTTCCAAACAAACCAAGACTCTATACTAATAGAATGCAGTGACGGCATGGTAGAAGAAATGTCATAAAAGGGGTTCAAAGTATGCATAATTGAAATGACTTGTGAAGCAAAGGATAAGAGAGCAAATGCAGGTAATGAATGATCACTCCAATAAGCAGTTGAAAGACCAAATGCAGAAAGTAAAAGATCATTTCAACAAAGAGATAGAGATTCTGAAAAAAACCAAACAGAAATCTTTGAAATGAAGGAAACAATAAACCAAATAAAAAACTCAATGGAAAGCATTACCAACAGACTAGATCATTTAGAAGACAGAACCTCTGACAATGAAGACAAAATATTTAGTCTTGAAAATAAAGTTGCCAAACAGAGAAGATGGTGTGAACTCATGAACAGAACCTCCAAGAACTATGGGACATCATGAAAAGACCAAATTTAAGAATTATTGGGATTGAGGAAGGCACAGAGATACAAACCAAAGAAATGAACAAACTATTAAATGAAATAATATCAGAAAATTTCCCAAATCTGAAGAATGAAATGGAAAATTAACTACAAGAGGTTTACAGAATACCAAGTGCACAAACCACAAAAAATCCACACTAAGGCACATTATAATGAAAATATCTAAATATTCAAAATAAAGATAGAATATTAAAAGCTGCAAGAGAAAAGCATCAGATTACATATAGGGGAAAACCAATACAGATATTCGCAGGTTTCTCAGCCCAGACCTTAAAAGGTAGAAGGGCCTGGAAAAACATATTTCAAGCTCTGAAGGAAAATGGATACCAATGAAGATTCTTATGGTCAGCAAAACTAACTTCCAGGTTTGAAGATGAAATAAAATCCTTTGATGACAAACAAAAGTTAAAAATATATATATACATAGAAAGCTTGTGCTACAGAATATTCTCAGCAAAATATTCCAGGAGGAGGAAATGAAAAACAACAATGTAGGTCAGCAAAGGGACAAAATACCCTAAAGGAAAAGCCAATCAAAGGAGAAACCAAGTCAAGTTAAAATCCAAAAATAAGCCCAAATGACTGGGAATACAAATCATATCTCAGTAATAATCCTGAATGTTAATGGCCTAAACTCATCAATCAAAAGTCATAGCCTGGCAGATTAGATTAAAAAGAAAGCCCCAACAATATGTTGCCTTGAAGAGACTCAACTTATAAAAAAGGACATCCACAGACTAAAGGTGAAAGATTGGAAAAAAACTACCCTGCACAAGAACTCATTAAAAAGTGGAGGTTTCCATCCCTATTTCAGATAAAGTAGACTTCAAGCCAAAGTTAGTCAGAAGGGATAAAGAAGGTCATATTATACTGCTTAAGGGAATCATAAATCAGGAAGTCAAAACAATTATAAATATTTATGCCCCAAAAGCAGTGATTCCATGTACACCAAACAAAACCTTTTCAATTAATTACAGCAATAACAAACTAAAAAGCTTTCTCTCAGCAAAGGAAACTATCAGCAATGCAAAGAAAGAGCCTACAGAGTGGGAGAAAATCTTTGCCAATCATACTTCAGATAGAGCACTAATCTCCAGAATCTATAAAGAACTCAAAAAGCTCTACACCAAGAATGCAAATAATCCAATCGACAAATGGGCTAAGGAAATGAATAGACACTTCACAGAAGAAGATCTACAAGCAATCAACAAACATGGAAAAATGTTCGACATCTCTAGTAATAAGAGAAATGCAAATCAAAACCACCCTAAGATTCCATCTCACCCCAATTAGAATGGCGATTATCAAGAATACAAGCAACAACAGGTGTTGGCAAGGATGTGGGGAGAAAGGTACACTCATACATTGCTGGTGGGGCTGCAAATTAGTGCAGCCACTCTGGAAAGCAGTGTGGAGACTCCTTAGAAAACTTGGAATGGAACCACCATTTGACCCAGCTATCCCACTCCTTGGCCTATACCCAAAGGACTTAAAATCAGCGTATTCCAGAGATACAGCCACATCAATGTTCATAGCTGCTCAGTTCACAATAGCCAGATTGTGGAACCAACCTAGATGCCCTTCAGTTGATGAATGGATAAAGAAACTGTGGCATATATATACAATGGAATATTACTCAGCCATAAAGAATGATAAAATTATGGCATTTGCAGGCAAATGGATGAAATTGGAGAATATCATGCTAAGTGAGATAAGCCAATCTCAAAAAACCAAAGGACGAATGATATCGCTAATAAGTGGATAATGACACATAATGGGGGATGGGAGGGGTTAGTGTTAGGGTTAGAGTTAGGGTTAGGGAGGGGGGCAAGAATGGAGGAAGGAAGGACTGTATAGAGGGAAAAGAGGGCTGGGAGGGAAGGGAAAAAATAACAGAATGAATCAAACAACATTAACCTATGTAAATTTATGATTACACAAATGGTATGCCTTTACGCCATGTACAAACAGAGAAACAACATGTATCCCATTTGTTTACAATAAAAATTAAAAATTAAAAATTAAAAAAAATTACAGCAATAAAATAGACCACAACATGATAATTCTTGGTGATTTTTAACACACCAATGTCACCACTGCATAGATCTTCCAAACACAAACTAAAAAAAGAAAACATAGAAATTAGAAATCAATGACAAAATAAAAAAACAGAAACTCCATCACCTGGAGACTGACTGAATAATATGCTATTGAATGAAGCATGTAAAACGGAAAACATCAGGGAGGAGATAAAAAAATTCTTAGAGGTAAATGAGAATGATGATACAATATATCAAAATCTCTCGGATACTATGAAAGCAGTACTAAGAGGAAAATTCACTGCATGGAGCACATTCAAGAAAAGAATAAAAAGTCAACACCTAAATGACATAAAATTACATCTCAAAACCCTAGAAAAAGAAAAGAGATCAACACCAAAACTAGTAGAAGACAGGAAATAATTAAATCTAGAACTGAAATCAATGAAATTGAAACAAAACAAATAATTCAAAAAATTGACAAAACAAAGAGTTGGTTCTTTGAAAAAGTAAACAAAGTAGATAAACCCTTAGCCACATTAACAAAGAGAAGGAGAAAGAATACTCAAATTACTAAAATTCGTGATGAAAAAGGAAGTATCATGAGACAACATTGAAATACATAACATAATGAGAAGCTACTTTGAAAATCTATACTCCAACAAAATAGAAAATATCAAAGACATCAACAAATTTCTAGAGACAAATGATCCTTCCAATCTGAACCAGGAGGACATAAACAACTTAAACAGATCAATTTCAAGTAATGAAATAGAAGAACCCATCAAAAACTGACCAACCAAGAAAAGCCCAAGACCAGATGGATTCTCAGCTGAGTTCTACAAGACCTTTAAAGAAGAACTTATAGCAATACTACTCAAAGTATTTCATGAAATAGAAAAGAGGGAACCCTTCCAAATTAATTCTATGAAGCTAGTATGACTCTGATACCAAAACCAGACAGACACATCAAGGAAAGAAAACTTTAGACCAATATCTCTGATGAATATAGATGCAAAAATTCTTAACAAAATCCTGGCAAGTTGCATATGAAAACATATTAAGAAGATAGTGCACCATGATCCAGTGGGGTTCATCCCAGGAATGCAAGGTTTGTTCAACATCCGGATATCAATAAATGTAATTTATCACATCAATAGACTTAAGGTTAATAATCATATGATTATTTCTATAGATGCAGAGAAAGCACTTGACAAAATAAAACATCACTTCATGCTCAAAACACTAGAAAAAATAGGGATAGTAGGAACAAAACTCAACATTGTACAGACTATCTATGCTAAGCCCAAGGCCAACATCACTCTTAATGGAGAAAACTGAAAGCATTCCCTTTAAAAATGGGAACAAGACAGGAAATGCCCTCTTTCACCACTTCTATTCAACATCATTCTTGAAATACCAGTCAGAGAGTTTAGACCAAAGAAATTAAAGGGATACGAAGGAAAAGAAGAACTCAAGATGTCAGTATTTGCTGATGACATGATTCTGTAGTTAGAGGATTCAAAATCCTGTACTTGAAAACTTCTAGACCTCATAAATGAATTCAGCAAAATAGCAGGATATAAAAATCAACACACATAAATCAAATGCATTTCTATACATAAGCAAAAGAGAAATGAGGAAAACAATTCCTCTCTCAAGAGCCTCAAAAAAAAAAATATAATTGGGAATCAATCTAACAAAAGAGGTGAAAGATCTCTACAATGAAAACTATAGAACACTAAAGAAAGAAATTAAGGAAGACCTTAGAAGATGGAAAAATGTCCTGTGTTCTTGGATAGGCAGAATTAATATTTTCAAAATGGCCCTACTTCCAAAGGCACTATACGGACTTAACACAATTCCAAATAAAATCCCAATGACATTCCTCATAGAAATAGAGAAAGCAATCATGAAATTTATCTGGAAAAACAAAAGACTCAATAGCTAAAGCAATCCTGAGCAGGAAGAGTGATGCAGGAGGTATCACAATACCAGACCTTAAACTCTACTATAGAGCAATAATAACAAAAATGGCATGGTATTGAAACCAAAATAGACAGGCAGACCAATGGTACAGGACAGAAGACATGGAGACAAACCCATAAAAGTACAGTTATCACATACTAGACATAGGTACCAAAAACATACAATGGAGAAAAGATAGCCTCTTCAACAAATGGTACTGCCAGAACTCTAAATCCATATGCAGTAAAATGAAACTAAACCCCTATCTCTCACACTGTACAAAACTCAACTGAAAAATGGATCCAGTATCTAGGAATTAGACCTGAGACCCTTCACCAAAGAGAAGAAAAAGTAGGCCCAAATCTTCCTCACATTGACTTAGGACCAGACTTCCTTAACAAGACCCCCATAGTGCAATAAATAAAAGCAAGAATCAATAAATGGGATGGATTCAAACTAAAAAGCTTTTGCTCAGCAAAGGAAACAATAATGTGAATAGAGAGCCTACAGAGTGGGAGAAAATACTTTCCACACACACTTCAGAGAGAGCACTCATGTCCAATATTTACAAAGAACTTAAAAAACTTTACACCAAAAATACAAAGAACCCAATAAATAAATGTACTAAGAAACTTGGCAGACACTTCACAGAAGAAGATGTACAGGTGATCAACAAATATATGAAAAAGTGCTCATCATCCATAGTAATTAGAGAAATACAAATTAAAACCACCCTACGATTTCATCTAACTCCATTTAGAATGGCTATTATGAAGCACACAATCAATAATAAATGTTGGTGTGGATGTGGGGGAAAAGGCACACTCATACATTGCTGGTGGAGTTGCAAATTGGTACAGCCACTCTGGAAAGCAGTATGGAGATTCCTCAGAAAACTTGGAATGGACCATTTGACCCAGCTATCCCACTCCTTGGTTTATACCCAAAGGACTTAAAATCAGCATACTACAGTGATGCAGCCACATCAGTGTTCATAGCAGCTGAATTCATAATAGCTAGATTGTGGAACCAACCTAGATGCCCTTCAGTTGGCAAATGGATAAAGAAACTGTGGTATATATACACAAAGAACTATTACTCAGCCATAATGAAGAATAAAATTATGGCATTTGTTGGTGAATGGATGGAGTTGGAAAATATCATGCTAAGCAAAATAAGCCAAACCCAACAAACTAAAGGCTGAATGTTTTCAATGATAGTGGATGGTGATACAAAATGGGGTGTTTGTGTGCAGTGTTGCAGGAGAGCAAAAGAAGATGGAGGAACCATGGGTGGCGTAGAAGAAAATGGGGCGGGAGTGAAAAGATAGAAAAAGCTTGCACCTGGGTAAATACGAGGCTCTTCCCAAACTGCCCTCAACCCCTCATAAAAGCCACAAAGAATTTTTGTCTCTTATCTGTAAAGACCAGGTGGCTGACCCATAAAGCAAACTTTGCTGGCAAAAAAAAAAAGCAAACTTAAAGATAATGACAACCCTCCTCTCAGAGGTCAGGGTGACCCAGAACTTAAACTAACATGCTTTGTATACAATTTTATATGTTAACCAATTAAAAAGAACACTGTAAAACTGCTTGCCTTTCATTATAAAAACCCTGCTAAACAAGGGCTCGGGGCCTCTTTATCGTGTTCCCTCTGCCCGCAGAGAGACACGACAAACTGGTTGTTCGTCAGAGCTCTTTATTGTTCTTCTATTCTCTGTTCTTCTGTTCTCTTGTTCTTCTGTTCTTCTCGTTCTCCTTCTTCTTCATCTTTCTCCTCCTTCTTCTTGTTCTTCTTTCTCCTTTTCCTTGTTCTTCTTTAACAAGGAAGTCACGGTCCTTATATATGAATCATGAGCCAATCAGGTTACAGAGCATGTGGGGAGAGCATGATTACAATATAATACAATAGGGGTATCAAGAGAGCACGCAGCGAGCACGAGTCACCTCATCCAATCAGAACGATTTCCTTAAGCACTGTCAGCTGTTTGTTGCAAACCAGGGGCCCCAGCTCAGTGCCAGGTGCCACACTGAAGTTCTTGATGTTGCAAACCAGGCCGCCCCGGCTCAGTGCCAGGTGCCACACTGAAGTCCTTGATGTTGCAAACCAGGCTGCCCCGGCTCATTGCCAGGCTAGGGTGGGATCTGCAGTACCCTGACACTCTTAGCGACACTGGTTACCAAGGACGAGGCTCCAGCTTGCTAATAAGTGACTCTTTGTTGCTTGCATTGATCGTGGTCTCTGGTGGTCTTTGTGGGGTCTCCAGCCGCTGGGCACAACAGGAGGGGTTGGGGGAAGGAAGGATAGTGGACTGAGACAGCCAGCATTCCCCTACATATATGTATGATTACATGAATGGTATGAATCTACATGGTATACAACCATAGAAATGAAAAGTTGTACACCATTTGTGTACAATAAATCAAAATGCAGTCTGTAAAAATAAAAATTTTATAAAAAAGTAAATGTATTTATATTTCTGATAACTCTGACAATGTTAAAAATTTACATTCCTAAATAAAGGCCTTATCCTCTCCAGTCTTTGTTAGAACTTATTGTAGGAACAATTTTTCAGTTCTTTGACCTCCTGGTAAGAGATTATTGACGTCTGTCATCTTCAAGATATTCATTGACATGTTCCAGATGCTAAAACATTGATTTTGTATTAATCTCATTTCCCTACTCATGCTTTTGTTTTTCCCTCATAGAAGAAACCACCCCAGATGACTTTACATCCTGTTCTTCCCCAGCCAAACTTTTACAATAGATCCCTCAATAGAGCTGATTTCTAATAGGGAACTCAGCACTGCTTGCCTCAGGCTGCCTGCTTCCTGCTCCAGGCAGCAGGAGTGGTCATCATCTCATTTCTTTGCAGCAGTAAGGAGTCAATATGAAGCCAAAATTATAGGTGATTGGGGGGAATCAAGGAAATGGGGGCCAGTTTGGATCCTGGAAGTCGGACATGGTCCCTGGGAGATTGGAATGTCAATGTCTCAGGAGCCCTTGGATCACCAAGGTCACCTGCCTGCACTACCCCACTCTAAAGGCTGCAGGCAGGGAATTGCTAATTAATGGCCCCTGGGCTGCTTGCTACCTGCCTGAATCACTCCTGTTTGGCTCTTCCTCCTGCCATCTGCTTCCCAGCCTTTGGCCATCTCACCAGCCTCTCCTGGGCCTCCGCAGGTGGGCAGGAGGGAGAGAGATGAGGGGGAGACAGCAGAATGAACTGAAACTTTAATCTATAAAAAGGGCAGGTTGTTTGCCTCCAAGCACAAGGCCCAGTACCCAGTACCGCAAAAAAATAAATAAATAAATAAAAAGGACAGGGGGCTCTCACTTCTTGGGATACCAGAACACTGGCCACGGCCCCTTCTCCCTCCCGGGAGTGAAAGATAGAGACACAGGCTTCCCCAAATTGCCCACAGCCCTGCTCTTCCGCACCTGTATAAACACAAGCTTTCCCAAATTGCCCACAGCCCCAGTCGTAAAAATGGTAAAGAATGTATAAACACAGACCTCTCTCATCTTATCTGTGAAGGCCAGGGGAGCTGACCTGAGAACAAACCCTGCTAACGAGGGCTGGGGGCCTCTCTTAGCGTCACCGGTTAAGGACGCAGAGGACCAAGCTCGAGCTTGCTAATAAATGACTCTTTGCTGCTTGCATTGATCGTGGTCTCTGGTGGTCTTTGCCGGGTCTCGAGCCTTCGGGCACAACATATGGGGGCTCATCCTGATCATAGAGTCATTCGACCAGTGAGTAAGGCATTGCCGTGTGTTTTCTGGTCTGGATTGCCTGCAGGTTCTGGTTCTGGGCTGGCATAGTCCTGGCGGACGCGCTATAGGACCCCAGCAGGGTCTCGGGAGACGTCCCCTCCACCCGTCGGGCGACCTTGTCGCATTTGGTGACTCTGGCATCTGGGCAGCTGTGCTGCATTTGGGCGACTTTGTCGCATTTGAGTAACTCTTTGTTCCATTTGGGCGTTGTGTTGTGCCTGGGCAACTCTTTGACACAATCGGAAATTGTTTTTGTTGGCTAGCCAATTTTTGATTTAGCGCGATACGTGTCTGTCTGTTTGTGTTTTGTATTGTATGGTCTTTACTCTTGCCTTCTATCAAGTTCTTCATTGTGGTAGTCTGTTACAATTCACCACCGTTCCTCACTCCCAACTCCTCTTCCAGCGCTTCTGCGGCGGCGGCGGCGGCGGCAGCGGCGGCGGCGGCGGCAGCGGCAGCGGCTCGGGGCGGGCGCCGGCCACATCCCCTGGCCACATCCCCCGGCAGCGGCGGCGGCTGCGCGCCGTTCCTCACTCTCAAACTTCTCATCTCCAATCTGGAGGAAAACGGGTCTATAGATCTCCTGATAGAAAGGAGCAATACTAATCAATGGTCAAATTCATTTCATCCTTTTGGAATTATACAGGAAACAGGTTTTCAACCGGATAGACGACCAGCAGCAGTTCTCTGCTGTGACGACATTTCCAATCCACATCGGCGTCGTCTGGCCCGGTTTCTTTTTTACCTAACCTTTACATCTCTTCTCCTCTCAATAGTTGGATATCTAATTGTTATAGAGATGGGCCAAACTCAAAGTACCCCTTTGACTATCATGGTCAGCCATTTTGAGGAGGTTCAAGCCAGAGCACGTAATTTGTCAGTTGAAATCAGTAAAAGAAAACTTGTAACTTTTTGCAAGTCGGATTGGCCCACCTTCCAAGTGGGATGGCCCCCAGAGGGAACCTTCCACCTCCCAACTATCCAAAAGGTCAAAGATAAAATTTTCCAATCAGGAAAAATTGGCCACCCAGATCAAATTCCCTACATTTCAGCCTGGGAAAACTTGGTAGATAATAACCCTCCAACCTGGCTTTCTCCCTTCCTACCACCGCCGCCCTCCCCCACAACTAAGATGCTTGCCCTAAAGAAGTTAGATTCATCAGAAAAGCCCACAGCTCCCCACCCTATTCTCCCAGAGGATGATCCAGACCCCCTTCTTGTTAATCCTCCCCCTTATATGCAAGCCCCTATTCCTCCTCAGGACCCAGGACCGGAGGCTACAGAAGAGAGAGAAGCGACTACAACCGAAAACAAGGAAGAAAGAACTGGCTCGGGAGGGCTAGCAAGGAGAACACGGGGCCCAGCCCAGCGGGCAGCCGGCCCCTCCCGACCAGAAGCTCCAGATTCCACGGTCGCTCTGCCGCTCCGAGAAATTGGGCCGCCAGATAATGCTGGCAATCCCCGGCTTCAATATTGGCCCTTCTCTACAAGCGATTTATATAATTGGAAAAATCAAAATGCTAAATTTTCCGACAATCCTAAAGACTTGATTTCCCTTTTAGATAGTGTCGTGTTCACTCATCAGCCTACTTGGGATGACTGTCAGCAACTACTCCGGATTCTGTTCACAACCGAGGAACGTGAAAGAATCCAGATGGAAGCCAGAAAGTTGGTCCCAGGAGACGATGGACAACCCACTGTAAACCCTGACTTAATTAATGCTTCTTTCCCCTTGTCCAGGCCTCCGCAAGATGAATGGAACTACAATACGGCTGAAGGTAGGGAGAGACTCCGGGTTTATCGCCAGACTCTAATGGGGGGTCTCCGGGCAGCAGCTCGTAAACCCACTAATTTGGCCAAGGTGTATTCAGTCATGCAAGAAAAACAGGAATCACCTTCAGCTTATTTAGAAAGATTAATGGAAGCATTTAGACAGTATACTCCTATGAATCCAGAGTCCCCAGAGAATCAGGCAGCAGTAGTAATGAGCTTTGTTAACCGGGCAGCACCGGACATAAGGCGTAAGCTACAAAGAATAGAGGATTTAGAAGGGAAAAGTATTCAAGACTTAATGAGAATAGCCCAGCGGGTATTCAATAACAGAGATGCACCAGAGGAAAAGCAGCTTAGGGCTACTAGGGAGATAACCAAAGCATTAGCCGTAGCAGTGCAGGAAGGGAGAGCAGAAAAAGAAGGAAACAGACTCCCGAGTAATCGACAACCACTTGGGAACTCCAGAGTGCATGATCTGGGTCAGAATCAGTGCGCCTACTGTAAGGAGGAAGGCCATTGGGCTAAATATTGCCCTAAAAAGAGAAACCATAGAACCAGAGATGGTAAATGGACAACTAGGAGACCATCAGTCCTGGTCACCCGAGATGAAATGCACGATTAGGGGTGACGGGGTTCGGAACCACTCCCCGAACCTAGGGTAACTCTGAAAGTGGAGGGGACTCCAGTGCAGTTTTTGGTGGATACAGGAGCTCAATATTCAGCTTTGACTGACCCTCAAGGAAAGATATCAACAAGCACCTCATGGGTGCAAGGGGCTACAGGGATTAAAAAGTGCCCTTGGACAACCAAAAGAACAGTAGACTTGGGAATGGGAAAAGTGTCTCACTCGTTCTTAGTCATACCTGACAGCCCCTATCCCTTGTTGGGAAGAGATTTATTAACCAAAATCGGGGCTCAAATTAATTTTCACCCTGAAGGTGCCCAGGTAACCGATGGGCAAGGAAAATTGCTACCTATGCTAACTCTTACTTTGGAGGATGAATATCGGTTACACCAGCAGCCGCGATCCCCTGATAAAAACATTGAAGACTGGGTACGGCGGTTTCCAGATGCCTGGGCAGAGACTGGGGGAATTGGGTTGCTAAACATCGGCCCGCCCTCTATATAGAAATAAAACCAGGAGCTAACCCCGTTAGGGTTAAACAATACCCCATGCCCAGGGAAGCTCAAATAGGAATAACCCCCCATATCCAGCGACTGCTGAACCAAGGAGTACTACGTCCTTGCCGATCGGCATGGAACACCCCCCTGTTTCCAATACGGAAGCCTAACTTGAACGAGTACCGCCCAGTTCAGGACTTAAGAGAAGTAAACAAAAGGGTGGCAGACATACACCCTACTGTGCCTAATCCGTATACACTTCTGAGTGCGCTTCCTCCTTACAGACAATGGTATACGGTGCTGGATTTAAAAGATGCCTTTTTCAGCCTGCCTCTAGCTCCAAAGAGCCAAGAGCTATTTGCCTTTGAATGGACAGACATTGATGAGGGTATAAATGGACAACTTACCTGGACGAGATTGCCGCAAGGATTCAAAAATTCTCCCACCTTGTTTGACGAAGCTCTACATGAGGACTTGGGTGAGTTCAGGCAAAATCATCCCAACCTAACTTTGTTACAATATGTAGATGATCTCCTTATAGCTGCTGAAAACTGGGATGAATGTATCCAAGGGACAGAAGATTTACTCCAGACACTGGGCACCTTGGGATATCGGGCGTCAGCAAAGAAAGCTCAAATCTGCAGACCTGAGGTAACATACTTGGGCTATCTCCTAAGGAAAGGCAAACAATGGTTGACACAAGCCCGCAAAGAGACTGTTCTAAGAATCCCAAAGCCCCAGTCCCCACGCCAAGTAAGGGAATTCCTCGGGTCGGCTGGGTCGGCTGGCTTCTGTCGACTCTGGATCCCAGGGTTTGCGGAATTAGCCAAACCACTGTATGAGGCCACAAAAGACAAGCAGCCTTTTAATTGGACAATAGAAGCAGATACAGCATTCCAACAAATCAAGGATGCCCTCTTGTCAGCCCCAGCTCTGGGGCTTCCTGATGTCGTTAAACCCTTCTTCCTCTATATAGATGAAAGTAAAGGGATCACAAAAGGAGTTTTGACTCAATACCTAGGCCCCTGGAGGAGACCAATAGCATACTTGTCAAAAAAACTGGATCCGGTGGCTGTGGGCTGGCCCCCATGCCTACGTATGATTGCAGCCACAGCCCTAATGGTAAAAGATGCTGATAAATTGACAATGGGACAAGAATTACATGTGGTCACTCCACATGCTATTGAGGGAATCCTGAAACAACCTCCAGATCTGTCGGGGTACTACAGACCCCACCCTAGCCTGGCACTGAGCCGGGGCGGCCTGGTTTGCAACATTTCAGGGACTTCAATGTGGCGTCTGGCACTGAGCCGGGGCAACCTGGTTTGCAACATTTCAGGGACTTCAATGTGGCATCTGGCACTGAGCCGGGGCGGCCTAGTTTGCAACATTTTAGGGACTTCAATATGGCGTCTGGCACTGAGCCGGGGCAGCCTGGTTTGCAACAAACAGCTGACACTGCTTAAGGAAGTTGACCTGATTGGCTCTCCCCACATGTTCTGTAACCTGATTGGCTCATGATTCATATATAAGGACCGTAACTTCCTTGTAAAAAAAGGAGAAGAATAAAGAGAACAATAAAGAGCTCTAATGAACAACCAGTTTGTCGTGTCTCTCTCTGCGGGCAGAGGGAATGCGATAAGTGGTGCCGAAACCCGGGAACGAACCAGGGACCTTTAGACCAGCAGCAACTAACTAGGTAAGTTTTAGAGATTAATGTTAACCAGTTTGTCTGTTGTAAATAATAAAATAGGAATGATAAAGGCAGCCTTAAATTTCGCGGTAAAGCGACTATCAGGACTCACGGAAGGTGGTCCGGGGACACGCGGAAAGCGGTCCGGTTAAAGTGAAAGTATCGCGGTAAAGCGACTATATCGCGGTAAAGCGACTATCAGGACTCACGGAAGGTGGTCCGGGGACACGCGGAAAGCGGTCCGGTTAAAGTGAAAGTAGGCACGCGGAAGGCGGCCGCTATAGCTAAAGCATGGGTTCAGAAATGTCCAGAGTTCGCATGGAGGGGCCTCTAAGAGCTCTATTAAAAATAAATGGAACGCCTCCTCAGCGAGGAGATTCTTACACACAGTAGAGACTATAGCTCCTTGGTTTCTGGATGAAGGGTTATTAAATGCCCCACAGTGGGAACAATTGGGTGAAGACTTACACAAAGCCAATCAACAGGGAACATTGCCCACTGGCATTATGGCTATATGGGCTCCCATAAAAAGTTGTTTGACCTCACAAAAGGAGAAATTTCGACCCCCTCTAAATGAAGGAAATAACATTTTGGAGGAAGTGAAAGAACAAAGATCGTTGTGTTCTTTTCCTCCCCTTAAATCTGACCAAAGCGAGTCAGAAGAGGAACTATCAGATGAGGAACTTGAACGAAGGGTCAAAGATATGCAATTGACGCCACCTGGTGGTAGGAAACTATATCCATCCCTTAAAAACTTAGAAGAAAACATGCAACAATCCTCTAGTGGCCCATTTACACGATTGATTCCGCCACCTTATGGCTCCAATACACAGTTAAATCCCTCAGGACCTAAAGCACCACTTCCTGAGTATAATTTAAATTGCCCAGAGAACCCCCCAATACAATCCTGGAGGGAATGTGAGCCCAATACAAGTTCTTGTTTTCCTGTGTTTGAAAACCCACAAAATCAGAGGTATCACCAACCGTTGGATTTTAAATTTATTAAGCAACTAAAAGAAGCAGCTGGTACTTATGGTCCTCAAGCTGCATTCACCATATCACTTGTAGAAACTATTTCATCTTTAAATTTGATCCCTAGAGATTGGGAGAATTTAGCTAGGGCTACTTTGACTGGTGGACAGTATTTAATGTGGAAAACAACTTGCCATGAGATTTGTTTAGACACAGCTAGAAGGAATGCAGCAGCGGGCAATCCTGCATGGAATGTAGATATGCTTCTGGGGCAGGGTAGATTTGCCAATCAGCAAACAGGCTTTCCATTAGAGGTTTATGAACAAATTAATAAGATCTGCATTGCTGCCTGGAAAGCACTTCCTAACAAAGGAGAAGTGCGAGGTAACTTAACAAAAATTGTCCAAGGCCCCACAGAAGCTTTTTCAGATTTCGTGGCTAGAATGGTAGATGCAGCAGGAAAGATCTTCGGGGATGCTGATGTAGCTATGCCTTTAATTAAACAATTAGTATATAAACAATGTACAAGAGAATGCAAAAATGCTATTAATCCATTTAAAAGCAAAGACATAGAGGCATGGATGAAAGCTTGTAGAGAAATAGGTGGCCCATTAACAAATGCAGGCTTAGCCACTGCCTTCCTTCACATGGAAGGATTATTAAAGCCTTTATTAAAGGCTAATGGAGCACCTTTAAAGGTTTCCTCAGCTAGGAAGTTTTTAAAAACTGTAGAAGACAAAGCCCCTTGGTTTTTAGATAAGGGCTTGTTAAATCAAGAGAAACTATCACAAGAGACAGAAAAAGGCCCCCCTCCTGATCCCTTCCACGCAGCTCCATGGCCACCTAGGGAGGGAACACCCGTGTCCTTGAAGCAGTCCTCCCCCTAGGCAGAAAGCTCAGCAGCTCCATTCCTCAAAAGTAGTAAGAAATAATGTTTTGTGATTTTCTGCATTCAAACCTAACCTGATTTCTCAACCAGGAAGAAAAAGGGTTAAAAAGTCCTGGGTGATCCTCCCTCCCCCCCTGCCTGGCCTTGCTGAAGCCTGCATTGGAATGTAGGCTGCAGCAGTCTCAGCGGGAAAGGGAGGTAACCTGAAGATAAGAAAAAAAGGAAGAAGAAAGGGTGTCTGTTTTAAACTTCTGGGTTGCTACACAAAACTAACTCATTTTCCAGGATTCTTGTTTTGTTTTGTTTTTCTTTAATGCTGATTTTTGAGCTCATAATTTTGATCCAGCATACCTAGGTTAATGATTTTTTTTTCTTTTTGATCAGTTCTATTTTTTATTCAACTAGAGTTTTTAAATATCTGTTACATTGCAATGGAGATTTACCTATAAAGTTACAAGGCCTTTGATTTTGTGTTATGTGTCTGTTGTGCTGTCTAATGTCATGTTTTGTCTGTATCAAAACTGAGCGCTCCTAAAATTAAAATTTAAAAATGGATCCAAATACTTTTATTCACGTGATTTAAAAAGGTTCAATTTAAATTGAGTAAACTAATAAAAGTGAAATGTCTTTAAAAATAACTTGCAAGTCTCTAGGTGGTCAAACTAATGGAATGTTGATGTTAAACAATGTCTAATATCAATTGTTTCTAGGACTTTTCTTCAACAGGAAAGAGACAACAAATACTGTTCAGGACACTTGTCTAATATCTTAACTAAAAACAAGGTTACTAAAAGTTATGTCTTAACAAGTACAATTCTATATACAAAGGGTTCTAAAGGTTTCAACTGTGTTTCAGTTAGAGTACTATAAACAACAAAGTATTTTATCTTGTTAAAATGGTGTAATTTATCTAAATTCAAAAATTTCATAAGAGTTGTTTCAGAATGTGAACAAAAAGGGGTCAACAGATAAGAAAGAGAGAATAAAAGGGTCTGGGTATGGAAATATATTTAGTAAAAGGGAAAAGGAAATGTTTCTGGGTAAAAAAGTGCTTGTGTGATGAAATGCATAAGGGTCTAAATAGGTGCTAAGAAAGTCTGTGTAAGTAAAGGGCAAGTTTCAACAAGTTTGTGTGTAACTAAGTTGGTTGTGTGTATGTGAAACAGCTAAAGCTATTTAAGGTTTTTCCTAAGGTGAAATACTAATGTTCTGATATAAGCCAAAGTTTAATCTATATGGTAAAATGACATGGTAAAATAACAAGGATTTCTTAGAAACACTAATTTACTCTTAACTTTATGTCTATTAAGTTTTATTCTTTAAAACAATTAGTCTTAAAAATTGGGGTTTATACAATTATGGTTAAACAACTGTTAAGAGTATTGTACTATGTTACAGAGTCTAAATTTTTCTTTAAAAACTAAATTTAGTAAAATTAAAGTGTCAAGGTAATTGTGAAATGGTCACTCCTTGTATATTAAATGTATTCATATTTTCCAAGTATACAAGTTTTAAAGCAGGGTATTTATCAAGCTGCTATTCTCCAAACTTCTCTCTCAATGTTGGAATGCTTCTAGGTTCTCACGAGCAGTCTTAATGCCTATTCCTACCTTCCTACCAGTCCCAGTCTCTGTTACAGATACAGAACTACCAGTACTATTATCAAGAAACAAAAGAGATTTTGGCATCACAACAGCTGTGATCACTGCCATTGCAGCCTCTGCAGCAGCAGCCACAACCGCAGCAGCCACGTTGACAACTACAATACAGACAACAACTACAGTTAATCATTTGGCAGAAAATACTGCCACTGCCTTACAGACTCAAGAGACCTTAAATCAACATTTAAGAACAGGCATCCTCCTAGTAAATCAAAGAGTGGACTTATTACAAGAACAAGTGAACTTGTTACAAGAACTTATGGGTCTGGGATGTGTTCTTTCTTTAAGAGCAGTTTGTGTTACCCCTATCACTTTTTATAATGATAGCCATGCAGCTATGTTGTCTAGAAGTCTTTCTCACTATCTTACTTGTACTTGGTCATATGGGTTTGACAATTTAACCTCTCAACTAAGAGCTGAAATTATGAGAGTCAATACCACCAGGGTAAATGTGGCACCTGTATCTGAAATGGTCAAATGGTTCTCTACTGCTCTAGGTTTTGTAAAACAATGGGCAGGCCTTGGCTCCCTAGGACTAATATTTTAGGTGTTTTATATCTCATTTGCTTAATTTATCAATTACGAGCCACCCAACAGAGAGATCGAATCATCCTTCAACAAGTCATGACAGCCTTAGAGGCCGGCAGTTCCCCTCAAGTATGGCAAATATGCTAGGCCGGTAGTCAACGACGGGTAATGTAGGAGGTGGCCATGTACCAACCTAAGACAGAAGCTGTAGCATGCTCTACAGTCTTTGATGATGGGTAAGGACATGTGCTGACCCCTCAACCTAAGACAGGCACGGCCTCAAGCCTTTTCTTTTAATAAAAGAAAGGGGGAGCTGTCGGGGTACTGCAGACCCCACCCTAGCCTGGCACTGAGCCGGGGCGGCCTGGTTTGCAACATTTCAGGGACTTCAATGTGGCGCCTGGCACTGAGCCGGGGCAACCTAGTTTGCAACATTTCAGGGACTTCAATGTGGCATCTGGCACTGAGCCGGGGCGGCCTAGTTTGCAACATTTTAGGGACTTCAATATGGCGTCTGGCACTGAGCCGGGGCGGCCTGGTTTGCAACAAACAGCTGACACTGCTTAAGGAAGTTGACCTGATTGGCTCTCCCCACATGTTCTGTAACCTGATTGGCTCATGATTCATATATAAGGACCGTAACTTCCTTGTAAAAAAAGGAGAAGAATAAAGAGAACAATAAAGAGCTCTAATGAACAACCAGTTTGTCGTGTCTCTCTCTGCGGGCAGAGGGAACGCGATACAGATCGATGGCTCAGTAATGCTCAGCTCACACATTATCAGAGCTTATTACTTAATCCTCTCAGAATTATTTTTCAGGCACCCTCAGCCCTCAACCCTGCTACACTGCTTCCTGACCCTGACCTGGACACACCCATACATGACTGCTCGGAAATCCTAGCCCAGGTTCATGGGCTCAGAGAAGACCTGCAAGATCATCCGCTGCTTGATGCAGATGCAGTATGGTTCACAGATGGGAGCAGCTTTCTACATCAGGGTCAAAGGTATGCGGGTGCAGCAGTAGTGACTGAGACAGAGGTAATTTGGGCTGAGCCCCTACCAATAGGCACCTCTGCCCAGAAGGCAGAACTGATAGCCATGACTAAGGCCCTAATGATGGGAAAAGACAAAAAATTGACTGTATACACGGACAGTCGTTATGCCTTTGCAACTGCCCATATTCATGGGGCTATTTACAGAGAAAGGGGAATGCTAACTGCAGAAGGAAAATCTATTAAAAACAAGGAAGAAATTGTGTCCCTGATAGACGCCCTCTGGTTACCCAAGAAATTGGCTATCGTACATTGCCCTGGGCATCAAAAACCATCTGATCCAGTATCCAGGGGCAACTGCTTAGCAGAGAAGGTGGCACGTGAAATAGCCCTCCAGAGAGACTTGATCATGGTTGCTCAACTCTCAGACTCTGGCCCACGAACCCTCCCAAAAGACCCAACCTACACGGAAGAGGACTTATCATGGATTCGCCAGCAACCACTAGCCCAATGCTCAGATGGATGGCGGAAAGACTGAAAACCGGAAAATACTTCCAGAGTTGATGGGGCAGAAAGTGTTGCGCAGGCTCCACCAGACCACCCACATGGGGACAAGAAAATTACAGGACTTGATGCTGCAAGCAGGAATTAGAATTAAAGGTGTGCAAAATAAGATAGAACAGATTGTCAAAAGTTGCAGGGTTTGTAAGTTAACAAATGCAGGATATAGCAAGTGGGAATCCGGAAATAGATTAAGGGGGGATAGGCCAGGGGCATATTGGGAAGTTGATTTCACTAAAGTAAAACCTGGAAGGTATGGGTATAAATATCTATTAGTTTTTGTAGATACTTTTTCAGGATGGGTTGAAGCATTCCCCACCAAGCGGGAAACGGCGCAGATAGTGGCTAAAAAGATTTTAGAGGACCTCCTGCCAAGGTATGGATTTCCCGTGATGATAGGGTCTGACAACGGGCCAGCGTTTACTTCACAGGTAAGTCAGGGGCTGGCTTCAGTACTTGGGGCAAATTGGAAACTGCATTGTGCTTATTGACCCCAAAGCTCAGGACAGGTAGAGAGAATGAACAGAACTTTAAAAGAGACCTTAACCAAATTAACCCTGGAGACTGGCGGTAACTGGGTGGCTCTCCTTCCCTATGCCCTATATCGGGTGCGTAATTCTCCCTATAAGATGGGACTCACCCCTTATGAAATCATGTTTGGGACCCCGCCTCCAATACTCCCTGATCTAACTGAGCGGCTTTTAAAAGAAGAAACTGTGGATGATTTTGAACTTTTATCTTCCCTCCAGGCCCTGCAGAGGGCCCACAGAGAAGTCTGGCCTAAGCTCAAAAGTCTGTACGAGTCAGGCCCGCCTCCTGTTCCTCACAACTTCCACCCGGGTGATTGGGTCCTAGTGAAGTGACACTGACAGAGTAACTTGGAGCCGCGGTGGAAGGGCCCCTACATGGTCATTTCGACTACACCCACCGCCCTCAAAGTCGACGGCGTCGCCTCCTGGATTCATCACACCCACGCCAAGTTGACTGAACCCCTTTCTGACATCGTGCTTCCTGCCCTAGACGATTCTGCCTGGAGAGTGGACAGGTCTAAGGACAACCCACTAAAGATCAAGCTTTGCCGCCACAGACTGTGACTATGTTCTTGCTTTTACTTTGTTCTTTCATTCTTGCCACAGCCATAGCTGTGGCTCCAGATTTTGGAGCTGCCAACTTCAGCCCATATCAGCCTTATGAAATCACCTGGGAAGTAACCAACCCAGCGCAAAGGTTCCCAGCTTGACTGTAACTGAATACCACCCTTTATGGACATGGTGGCCTGAACTGCAAGTAGACCTTTGTACCTTAGCAAATGGGGCTTTTTCGGTGCAAACAGGTACTATTAGTGTTATTGAAAAATTACATCTAAGTAAGCGGGCCCTTACAGATACAGTTAGTGGGAGAACAAGAAAATTTAACTGTGCTTATACCCGCGGGAGGGAGGAACTTCAGCGTCTCCCCTTCTATGTGTGTCCTGGTTATTCTCACCAGAAAGAATGTGGAGGGGAAGAATCTTATTTCTGTGCTAAGTGGGGATGTGAAACTACAGGGCAGGCTTATTGGATAAAAGCCTCTCGTGACTTAATTGAAGTCAAGCGAGGAAAAAAAAACAGTTTCATGTAACAATAGGTGTAACCCCCTCTCCATCACCTTCACCGATAAGGGAAAGCGGGATAAACAATGGATAAAAACTCGATCATGGGGGTTACGCCTCTATGCTGAGGGACCTGATTTGGGGGTAGTGTTCACTGTTCGAATGATTATAAAGTTTTTCACCCAGCCATTAGGGCCTAACCCCATTTTACACCTTCCAGCCCAAAGAGTCCCGGTTATCCCCCCCACCCGAGGTACAAAAATTAGTAAATCAGTTACTAGCCTCCCAAATACCCCACAACCGACCACCCACTCCTTAAGTGCCCCCAACTTAAGAACTAAACAACCCCATGGACAGTCAATTGTGGATCCAATTCAAACGGAAGCTCATCCCCTTCTGAGCCTTTTGTCTTGGTCCTTCCTGGTGCTCAATGCCACCTATACTAATTTGACCAGGTCCTGCTGGCTCTGCTATGACACTGTCCCCCCTTACTATGAGGGAGTAGCAGTGCAAGCGTATGTTACTATATCCACCAAGCTCCAGGATTGCCGCTGGCGATCTACACAGTCCCTAACCCTAGAACAAGTGTCAGGGCAAGGGCTCTGTTTAGGAGCAGTGCCCTATGCCAGCCAGTCCCTCTGTCGTTTGACATGGAAAATCCAACCGGAGGAAGAAAACTCTTTTATAATCCCCCACAAAGATACGTGGTGGGCTTGCTCCTCTGGACTCACCCCCTGCGTCCACTGGAATGTGTTAAAACAGTCAAAGGATTATTGTGTTCTAGTCAGATTGGTTCCGAGGCTAATTTACCATGAGCACCAAAGTTTTATGACTATGATTGAACAAGGATGGGACCTGAAACAGAACGCTATTCGACACAAACGAGAACCTATTACCACATTAACTCTTAGTCTACTGCTCGGGGCTAGCTTGGGAGGGCTAGGAACTGGAGTAGCTTCCTTGGTTACTCAGAACAGACATTACTCCAATCTAAGAGCAGCGATAGATGCAGATATGGAGCGTCTGGAAGATTCAATCTCTCATTTAGAACAATCTTTAACTTCACTAGCTGAAGTGGTCCTGCAAAACAGAAGAGGTTTGGACTTAGTATTCTTACAACAAGGAGGCCTATGTGTGGCTCTAGGAGAAGAATGTTGCTTTTATATAGATCACTCTGGAATAATTAAGGATAACATGGCAAAAGTCAGAGAAGGACTAGCAAACAGAAAAAAAGAACGGGAAGCTAGTCAGAACTGGTTTGAATCCTGGTTCAATTTTTCCCCTTGGTTAACTACTCTGGTGTCTGCTGTGGTAGGACCCCTATTATTGTTGCTACTAGCTTTAACTATAGGACCTTGTATGGTCAATAAGTTAATTGCTTTTATTAAGGATAGAATAAATACAGTACAGCTAATGGTGCTAAGGGCCCAATATCAGCCCGTGAAGCCGCAGCAAGGGTTAAAGTAATAGAGACCCAAGATTGGCTCTCTAAATGCTCTTGGAGAGGGGGGAATGAAAGACAGAGACACAGGCTTCCCCAAATTGCCCACAGCCCTGCTCTTCCGCACCTGTGTAAACACAAGCTTTCCCAAATTGCCCACAGCCCCGGTCATAAAAATGGTAAAGAATGTAAAAACACAGACCTCTCTCATCTTATCTGTGAAGGCCAGGGGAGCTGACCTGAGAACAAACCCTGCTAACGAGGGCTGGGGGCCTCTCTTAGCGTCACCCGTTAAGGACGCAGAGGACCAAGCTCGAGCTTGCTAATAAATGACTCTTTGCTGCTTGCATTGATCGTGGTCTCTGGTGGTCTTTGCGGGGTCTCGAGCCTTCGGGCACAACAGGAGAAATCTGTGTTCTTCCTTTGAATCACACCTGCTCTACAAGCTTGCCTCCACCAGCTTCTCTAATGCTCACACTTTGACGTTTCAGGAAGCAGAACTCATCACGATAACCCCTGTATCATCCTGAAAAGAACACAGGTCAGCAGGTCATGCAATCTGAAATTTTAATATATTCTCATATTGCTTTCGATCTGACCGCACGTTTGTTTCCACGCAGCGCTGGCATCTGTGGCTCCCATTAAGACACCGCCTTCTACACCAGGAGAAATATGAATCTTTCCCGCCAGGGTCAGGTCCCAGCGGGCAGGGAGCCCTGCTGCAGAGGGCGGGGCAAGCACCTGTCACTCTGCCGACTTCAGCCAGGGATTGGGTGGCATTAGCTGTCGCTCGGGGCTGTGGCGGTGCCTGGATGCGTCCGTCAGGGCGCTGGGGCGGAGCTGTCCAATCAGGCGCGCGGACGGAGGGGCGGGGCGGGCTTCCGCGGTCTCGCGCGCTTTCCTTGCTCAGCGCTCAGCTCCTTCCTCCCCGCCGGGGGTCCTGTGCTCGGGCGTCTCCGCTAACTCTGCGCAGCCTGTGCGCCCTACGAGCCCCGGAGGTCCCTCGGGAGGACGGCGGGTCACCCCGGAGGAAGCAAGGTGCGTGTGCGGCCGGGGCTGGGGGGACCCGGTCAGCACCTGCCGTGGGGACCCGGCATGTGAGCTGCGGAGCGTGGCCGACTCCCGGCTGCTGTGGCCCTGGGCCTGTCCCCAGGTACCTGGGGTGGGCTGGACAGGTTCCCGAGGGCGGCTGCCTAGGGCGGCGGAGTCCCCGCTGGAGGGTGGCCCTGGGGCCTGTCCCCAGGTCCCGGGGGGTGGGCTGGACGCGGGTCGCCGAGGGCGGCTGCCTAGGGCGGCGGAGTCCCCGCTGGAGGGTGACCCTGGGCCCTGTTCCCTGGTCCCGGGGGTGGGCTGGGCGCGGGTCCCCGGCCTCGGCTGCTCAGCGTGGTCTCACAGGCGAGGACCTTCCTGTGCCTGCTGGGGGGTGCTGGGTGCTAGTGAGAACTGAGGTCCTGCAGGAGGGAGCCCTCCACTCTGGGGAGAGGAGAGCAAGTGACCTTCCAGAACCAACGCCCAGCTGCTGAGGTCCCCTCCTTGCCTAGGAGGAGCCACCTGGGCTGCATGCACTGAGAGTGGTCCCCAAGGCTGGGAGTGTGCTCAGCCACCAAGCGCGGGTTCCTGGTGAACTGCGGTGACAGGCTGCTTCCCTGAGCTGGGTCCTGTGTCCTCCATCAGATCTGCTGCCATTCAGTTCCAGTTTGTCCCCAAGCACGTAAGTATTTCATTCCTTGACTGAATGTAAGATTTTTGTGTTCTTGGTTGACGTTTACGTAGACAGAGTAGTGAGATGTGAAGAGGAGGGAGTTCCTGAAATAGTTTCAGTGCTCAGTTTAGTGAGAATCTGAACACCTGTGCACGTCCCATCCAAATAGAGGGGAATGGGCCCTGGGCAGGCTGCCCTCTCTCCCTGCTCTGCCCTACCTGTGCCTGCAGGTGAGCGCAGTGCCACTTCTTTCTCTCATTCCTTGTCTTTCACCATCTGTGAGGAGGCAGAATGTTCCTTGCTTCTGTCTTATTGAGTTTTCACTAACTTAGTGCTGCATTAGTACTCTATCACTGTGGTGCTGTGACCTGTGTGGTGGCTCCTCGGCTTCAGTAGTTAGAGTGGTTTTGCTGTCTGAGGCTGTGGTTCTCCCAGGTCCCTCCCCTCTTTCTGCTTCAGGAACCTGACTGGTTCCCAGTTTAAAGTTTATGTTCTTGACCATTCATTCTGTTTTTCAGTTTGGTTCCCAATTTCACACCCTTCATAAGTTTTGTACACGTTGGAAAGTCAATGTAAGGTTATAGAGTGTGGATTATTTCAAGTTACTAGTAAATTCCAGTACAGTGTGTGGATGAGCTCTGCCTGTGCATCCATGTGTGTTCATCCCCTACACACATCTATCCTCTTTAATTCCACATGGCTACATGTTGCTTTTCACTGAATACCATTTGCATGAGCAGTTCTCTGTGCAGTTCTGTTTATTGAAAAGGACTTCAGTGATTTTCTCATATTTAATTCATTTGTGAGGTTATTTCTTTTTCTTTCAACATACCTGCACATGAATTCATTTCCTTTGTGGGACTGCAGACATTTCCCCTAAATAACGCAGTCTTCTTGCAACCTATTGCAGTTTGATGGAGTAGACTTGGGTTTATCAGGCTCTTCCTTTGGACTTTCTTTATCCTCTTACATAAGAAAACCTATAGAACGGGGTTCTATAGGGCTCCCAGAGGTAAATCCTTAGGTGTCCCCTCCTGACCTCTGGGACTCAGCCCTCCTGGGGCTGCATTTCATCATCAGTCAGAATCTGGCTTCCAACTTGGGAGTGTGTTTTCCTATGAACTGGGGGTGAAGCAGTCTCCTTTCCTGAGCTACTTCAAGTGTTTGCTTTGTATTCTTTTTAAATCTCTTTTAATGCCATACAGTTAGTTTTTCGTGCATTTAATAATTGTGTTCCCTGTTGTCTTTTATGTTCTTGACTGGAAGTGAATTGAGAGAGTTAAAAGTGTGAGGAGGCCTTGGCCATGCAGCCCCAGGCTCTTCCCAAGTGAAAGCTGCCTGTGTCCCTCCTCTCCAGTCTGGCCTGACCTGGATCCCACCTTCTCTGAGGTCAGGATCAGCTGCCTTGGACCCTGAGTGTGTAATTCCTCACACTTGCTTGTGACTCTGTGCTTGGGCAGAAGATGCAGGAAGAGGCTCCTGAGAGGAGAAAATGACAGGGCCTACTTGAGAAAGGTCTTAACTGCCTGACTGGAAATGTTCCCCTGATGGAGCAGGTCCCCTTGGAGGGAGGGAGTTCTGATCAAAAGGGCTTTTGCCAAGAACCTGTCCTTCTGCCCTCACTTATCCAGGAGTCTGATCCATCCCCTGTCACTCAGACCCTGTCGGGGTTTCGGCCGGACCCCTGGCCATAGGTGTGGCAAGGCCAAGATGGCGCCTGGCAGGATGCCAGTGTGGTTGAGTGTAGCTAGCTTGTGCGCAAACAACTGATGTCACTTGAGGAAGTTTCAGTGATTGGTTGAGGCCCCCTCATGGACACTGCATGCCTGTATATGCTGCCTGTATCTGTCCACGCTCTCCCCTCGTGCTCTGTATGATGATTGTCGCTTGGAGGCATATAGTGAGGTGTAGCTTCCCCCAAAAGGAGAAGAAGAATCTGCTGTTAATAAAGAAGCTTGCCACCCATCACGTCTCCGGGTCGTTCTTGCTGGCGAGAGCGACAAGTGGTGCCGAAACCCGGGAATCTTACGTGCCGCGGAGAGGTGAGTGAGGTGAGTAACGATCTGTGAAAGTGTGCACCTAGATCTGTCAGTGGACAGGGAAGTTTCCTAGAGACGAGAATATTGTGATTGTGATAAAGTTCCTAGGAACGAGAAGTTAAAGTTTCCTCAGAATGGGGAACGAGGTTGCTAGATGTAGAATGGAAGGTCCCTTGAAAGAAATTCTTAAAGCTAACGGCACTCCCTTAAAGACAAAAACTGCTTGGGCGTTTTTTAAAGCAGGTAGAGGAGATTTCATCTTGGTTTTTGGAGGAGGGACTGTTAAACTTACCTCAGTGGGAACATCTAGGAGAGGATCTAAAGCGCTGTCCGGTAACGCTACCAGGGACGTTAGCGGTTTGGTCCTTGGTCAGAACTTGTTTACGTTCCCCTCGGGAGGCTTTACAAAAGGCAGTTACACAGGGAGAGGAAGTATTGGAAAAGGTAAAAGAGGAGTCACAAAAGGATCTGTTAGTGCTCAGTCGGACTCTGAGGAGAGTGAAGAAGGACTTTCTGATACAGAATTACACAAAATAAGTGAGGAAACAAAATGTTCTCAAGCTGGTTCAATTAGTCAACAGGCATTAAGGGAATTGGAGGGCATAGGGCAACAGCTAGAAGACAAAGAAAAGGCGTTACAAGAGGCTTTACAAGAGTTGAGCTTACAAAAATATGCAGTGGGCGCAGTGGAAAAAGAAGGAGGAAGTACTAACGAAACCACAGACAGGACACAAAGAGGAAGTAAAGCCTGTGGCGCACTTTAAAATAAATGAGGAAGTAACTCAGAAAGTGACTTGTACTCCTTCAGCGCCACCTTATGAGTGGCCTCCGCCTTTTTATCCAGGTTGCACTAAAGAGTGCTCCTGTTCAGAGTGTAAAACAAAAAAATGGAAAGAAATCTATGGGATTGAAAGAGGGTTTTACCCTGTTATGGAAGATCAAAATCAACAAAGGTTTCACCAGCCTTTAGACTTTAAGTTGGTAAAGCAGCTTAAAGAAGCAGTTAGTACTTATGGACCACAAGCTAGCTACACTCAACCACACTGGCATCCTGCCAGGCGCCATCTTGGCCTTGCCACACCTATGGCCAGGGGTCCGGCCGAAACCCCGACAAGACCCCACAGTGTGCATGTGTGGCTGGGTGAGAGAGGGGTCTTGTGCAGCCCTGGGCAGTCAGCAGGCAGCTGGTGGGAGGGGGTGGCCTTCCACAGTCACAGGCCTTGATCTCTCACCCTGTGCAGTTCAGAATCCATCTCCAGGACTGGGTCTCCTCTGCTGTGTGAGGCCCCAGTGGCTCTGGCTGAGACTGTCTCCCTGTGAGCTGCAGGTGCTGTGAGATCCCCAGGAAGGATGTCTGGACTCCCCAGAAGGCAGGAAATGGTGAGTGGTGGGGCTGGGACTCCTGGGGGAGGTGGGCTGGGTAGAACTGTGGGAGCCAGGGGTAGCTAGACTCTGGCCTCCCTCTGTCAGCTCCAGAGTGGGCCCACCAGAGCTGAGTCTGATGCTGCTCCAGCTCAGCCCTGCTGCCTTCAGGCCTTGGTGTGGGCTGGTCCATGGTGGGTTCCCAGTGTGTTGTCCAGTGGCAGAACCTTCTGTTCACAGCTTGACCCCTGCCCAAGGCTCTCAGTGTATACTGAAGGCAGAGGGCCTCAGCTTTCAAACCAGCTTCAGCTAAAGCTCACTGAGCTGAGACCCTCTCTGTAAATAAATACAAACAATTGGGCTGGTGTTGTTGCTCAGTTGTTGAGTGTCCCTAACTTCAATCGACTGTACCCCCCCCCAAAAAATAAGAATGCTACTCTTGAGAAGAGAAAAATAAATGTGTCATTGTCGGTGCCCAAAAGGGCCTCATTTTCACAAAATGTTGTAAGTAAATGTGCATTCCAAGGATTCATGACATTGTAACTTCCTTTGTATAATGAAGATCTTGTGAGAGTGGACACCTCCTTTTGCTTCCTGTTTTCTGAAGTAGGAAGATTACCAACATATTTCATGGGACAAACGTGGCAATTGCCACATATATCAAAATATGATCATTTGCTTCCAAATTGATTTAGTATCCTGGAAATGGTTATTTAATGACAACTCTGTTGAATGAATGGAACTGGTTTTTCACCGGCAGACGATTACCAATAATTCATGAGCATCTTTCACCACTCTCATCTAATTCCCTTTTCTCCCAGATGCAGTCACACTGTGAGTCCAGTTGTACCTTGTGAACTTTGGGGTTTACGTAGACCTTCAGGTAGTGTATAATACTACCTGACAGTGTTCTCTAACAAGCTTTTGGAGACTCGTGGGACATTTTGACTACTGTTAGAGCTTTTTGTACTATTTGCACTTGTAGAAGTTTTCTGAAGTTGTCAACAAAGCAATACTGGTCTTGGACTTCACAGAATTTAAGAAATGAAGTCAGAGAACCACCGAGCTGCCCCTCTGCCATTGATCAAGCTGCATGCAATTCATTTCTCCTCTTTTTCATTGCTGTATTATTTCCATTTAGCCAAGGGTGCTGAATCCAGCCACCTGTGGTCAGGCAGGTTCCCTGGCCTGGCGTGATGTGTGTGTTCACATCACAGCAGTCACACAGGCAACGCCTGGAGGAATAAATTGGAGTGTTACCTGCTTCTCTTTTAGAGGAGATTAAGGAGAGTTTTCTTTTCCTCCTAGTGTGGTGCAGAATCCACCAGGACACCACTGACGCATGCCTGTCCTTTGTTGACGGTTATTATCACTTCATGAGCCTGTTCATGTTGTGTGTTCCTCCTTGTGTGTGAGTTGTGCTCGATTGTTTGTCTCCAGGACTTGATCCAGTTTATCTGAGTTCTCAGATTGTGGTCAGACACTTATAATATTCCTGTCCAGTTCTTTTACTCTCTGCAGGATTAATAATGGTGTCTTTCGTTTCTGCTGTGTAAGTTTTGTGTCTCTCTTTCTAATGAGCTGTGGTGTGTCTATTACAAGCATGTCCATGAAGAACCTGCTTTTGATTTTGATTCTCTTGATTTCCTGGTCACAGTTCCATTGATGTCTTTAATTCTGTGGCAGTGTGAGGCGTAGGTTCTCCTTGCTCTTTGTCCTTTGTTCCTATAGTGGAAGTTTTTATGGGTGGTTTTCATCCTTCTTTTCTCATGTAAGCTTTCAGCACCTTTGATTCCCCTAAGCACTGCCTGTGCTGTGTTCCACAGTTTCCTAGGATGCGGTTTCAGATCTTTTCCTCTGACATGTTCAGCCCCATCTTGAGCCCCTGGCCCGTGGCTGTGTGGAACTCTGGGATGTGATCTGCACTCACCTGGAGGTCGCCCGGCTGTGCTTCTGGTACTGACGTCGGTGTGACTCCAGTGCTCCTGGTGCAGGTGCTGGAATTCGCCAGCCTTTTACACTCATGCCTGTCGTGGCTGCAGGTGGCTGCTCTTGGCGCCTTCCCTGAGGTGTGGAGAAGGACACGTGCTGTGCGGCTGGTTGGAGAGCCTGGCAGTGCCCATGACGTCCCTGTGGTGGGTGTGCTGTTGAGTCACGCTCACCTTGTGTGCTCTCTGTGTGCTCCATCTCTCACCCACTGTTAGACGGTTGCTGCTGTCTCCCAGTCACTGGATTTCACCACGTTTCCTTGTGAGTCTCAGGTGTTCATCAGGTGTTCTCACCTGATGTAGGTCATGCATCTGAAAGACTAAGGCAGTAGGTTTGGGTCTTGTTAGTGAGTCTAGTGTCTGTGTTTCTCAGTGGTGCTTGAAGTCAGGTGTTTTTTCCATTGGTTCATTTTGCATTGATGTATTTCCCTGTTTCTGTGTATTCTTTATTTGTTGCTTTTGAGAAGTGGGTATTTGAATATTATAATGGGTTCCTCTAAACCAGTTCCTCCCCTGTTGAGAGTTTGCTCTTGTGTGTGAAGGCTGCTGTTTGTCTTGACTTTCCAGAATAATTTTGGAGACAAAAGTTTAACTTTCAGTGTACTCAGTGGTCTCTCTTAACTGTGTTGAGCCAGAGTTTTGACTGAGTTCCATGAGGAAATAGGTGGAAAGTAAACAGAAGCAATAGTGAGAGCTTAGCTCCTCCAGTTTCTGTGGGTAGTTGTGCTGGCGCAGCTGGTTTAATACATGGTTGTGCTGTTTGAAACTGCTTCAGCCTATTCTCTGCTAACGAAGCCTGGAGAGCAGCCAGTGCTGAGCATATGGGTCTTGGTCCTCTCTGAAAGGCTTTCTCCTGGCCTGGGTTTACTCAGTTCCTGGTACACCTGGGTATTGGTGAATACTCTCATTTCTTCTCCTTGGGATTGAATTCAGGAATGCTGTACCACTGAGCTATATCCCTAGGTCTATGTAATTTTTATTTTGAGACAGATTCTCACTATGTCACTACGTATTCCAGGAGAGTCTATGTGTGATTGTCCCACTTCAGCCTCCTAAATCCTTGGGACTCGAACCATGTACCACTGCACCCTGCTGAATTCTCTAATTTTTTTTTTTTTTTTTTAATTCCAGGATGGAACCCAGTGGCATATATCCTCTAAGCCACATACCCAGCTCTCTTTAGTTTTTAGGGTTCTTGCTTAGTTGCTTAGGCCTTTCAGGTTCTAAGGTTGACTTTGACCTTTTGATCCTCCTGCAAATCACTGGTATTGGAACCATGCACCACCACACTGGGCATGAACACTGTAATTTCTGAGAAGAGTTTATCTTGTACCTTTTTCTGTCACACTTCACATTGTGATTTTTTTTGTTTAAACATCCATCCAGTTGTAGGACTTTGTTTCCTTTAAACATGTTTAAGCATTTTGCACTAATTTTCTACACCAGTTGTGTTCTGACTTAGGCAAAATTGTCAGAATCTTTATACAGACTTTCAGAGCAGTAGATCCACTGGGATATGAAATGCAGTAATTCACAGGTAAGTCGTCCCAGTCCCTCGGTTGTCAGTGACCAGGGCACCACACTGGACCCTCAGGCTGCTGTCTTATATTTATATGTATATGTATCTTGTATTATATATTATTGGCTTTTATTCTGTATTTTGGGGGTTCCTTTTAATTGCATTTCAGTATTTCAATTCATATATAGAAGTTGATTTTTGATTGATTTTTATTTATTTTTAATATATATATTTAGATTTGATAGACCTTATTTAATTCATTTATTTATATATGGTGCTGAGAATCCAAAACAGTTCCTCACACATGCTAGGCAAGCGCTCTACCGCTCAGCCACAACCCAACTCCTGATTCTCATTGAGTTTTCTGTATTAATTTTTCACTGCTGATCTTGGGAATGCATCTTCCTCTGGGGTGCTTCCAGTTTCTGAAAATAATGCATACTGCTGCTGTAAATGTTGCAGTATAGAATTTTGTGGACCTGCATTGTGAACTCATTTCAGTTACCCCAACTTTGGGAATGGCTTGAGATCAAGAGCTACCACTGTGACACATGAGTTGGGGTTGAGCACTTCAGCCTGTGAAAGTCAAGTGGTCTTGGGCCTGTGAGGAGGTCTGTGTGAGACCTGTGTGTATCTGTGAGTGCTCGAGTCCCACAATTTACAAGCCAGGGTGCAGCCCTGGTAGGTGCAACCATGGTGAAACCTCATTAAATGCCCTGTCCACTTGCAGTAACTCTAGGGAGCAGGAAGCCAGAAATTCAAGTCAAATGTGCACCATGTGAGGTGGTCGCTATTGGTGGGGAGAGGGGGTGAAGGTGCAGAGGCTGTGCTTTCTTCTCCTGTCTTGC
The DNA here is from genome assembly GCF_902686445.1 of Sciurus carolinensis. Taxonomy (NCBI): domain Eukaryota; kingdom Metazoa; phylum Chordata; class Mammalia; order Rodentia; family Sciuridae; genus Sciurus; species Sciurus carolinensis. The sequence goes on from NW_025920112.1 coordinate 2,095,287, forward strand.
TGCCTGTGGCTGCTGTCTCTGCAGGTGAGTCTGAGTCTGTGTTTCCTGCACCCACCTGTGTCTGCTTAAGTCCTTAATTTTGCCTCACTGTCTGGGACTGTGTGAGTTTGTCCTGGGTCCAGAAACACCCTGACTTCTCTTCCTGGTTTCCCTGGTAGCACCCTCTTGCTGTGCAGTCTAGAAGTGGTGGGAGCAGGCATCCTTGACGCGTTTCTTTTTGTCGTCATGGAGAGAGCCTTTCGTCCTTCAGCATAGCCTCAGGGTTTTGTAGATCCTGCAGCCTTTAGGATGTTTCCTTCTTTTCCAGTGTGTGGGTGTTTATGTTGTTAAGGTCCCTTGAGCATTGTCAGCTGCTTTTTCATTCTTTCCCAGGTATCCGCCACCTCTCCTGAAGCCTGATGCACAGGTATTTCTGCAGTTCTCTAGGGTTCCGTTCACTCTGCTGATGGTGTCCCACAAGGACAGAGTTTTCACTTTTGGTGTTGATCACTGTTAAATTCACAGTGCTGATGAGGTGCAGTGAGCTAGCTGCATACCTGTCCCAGTGCGTCCTGATCAGATCAGGGCATCAGCTCTTCTGTCTCCTAACATTTGTCCTTTCTTGGTGTCTGTGGACTGCTCCTCCTAGCTCATTTGAAATGCACAGTGACATGCTATGTACTGTTGGTCCCCCTACTGTGCTGGGGGCAGTCCTGCTGGCTCCTCCTGAGTGCATTCTGGTCCCTGATGCCCAGTCTCCTTCCCCAGTTCCATCTTCTCCTCTCCTCCCCTGTCTTCCTCACCCTCTGGTAACTAGTCCTGTAACTTACTGTGAAGTCAGCTTGCAGCTCCCATGTGAGTGAGAGCACATGGTGTGTCTCTGTGCCTGGCTTATTTCACTTAGCTGGTGTCCTTCAGTTCCCACACTCATTGCTGCAGATGACAGAACTGAAAGCTATTTTTGGTGAAATCATGTTGTTTATTATTCTCCTGAGTCTTCAGGATGGTATCATATTCCAGAAACCATTCCCAAATCCATGTTGTGAGACTTGTGTCTGCAATTTGTCTATGAATTGGTGAGGTTTACATCTTACTTCAGGACTTTGGTCCCCATGGATATCCTGTGCACATGTGCTGTGAGGTGAGGGCTCTGACTTCAGGTGTTCGACAAGAGCATCCAGTTTGCCAGCCATTCATTCCCCAGAGGTCTGGTTCCCTGGAGTGACCCTGGCCCCTTGTGGCACATCTTTCCTTCTCTGGGTCAGCCTTGTCCTGGGCCCCCCTCTCCTCCCCTGCTGTATGTGTCTGCCTTTAACCAGAGCTACACTGTCTCTGTTACTATATTTTGAGCAGGTTTGAATCAGGAATATGATGCTTTTCACTTTATTTTTTTTCTTCCATTTTTGAGTTTCTTGTGATTCCTTGTGAACATTAGAATGATACTTTTTATTTTTGCATAAAGATGTCATTGGTTGTGAGCGTGGTGGCACACACTTCTATCCCAGTTACTCAGGATGATGAGGCATGAGGTTCGGAGTTCAAAGCCAGCATTAGCAAAAACAAGGCACCATCCACTCAGTGAGACCCTGTCTCTAAATAAAATACAAATGGGGTTCAGTGATGTGGCTCAGTGGTCCGAGTGTCCCTGATTTCAATCCCTGGGACCCTCCCCCCACAAAAAATTTTGTCATTGGTAATTTGAAGTGATTGAACTGATTATGTTAATTTGGGTAGATTTCCAATTCCTTATGCTCACAAATACCAGGTATCTTTACATGTATCATTTCTTTCAGAAGTATTTTGTAGGTTCTTGTGTAAGACATGGCAGATAGTTTCTGAACATTTTTATGTATCTTTCACCCTCTGGTTCTATGTCCTGGCTGTTTCCAATTTCGTTGTACATTTATTCATCTCACCCTGTTTCCTGGCTGTCTGATGTTCCATGTATTTCAGGTTTCTCCTTCATTTGTTTTCATCTTTTAACTCCCTAATTTTAATATAATTGAATTTCTTATTCTCCTTTATTCCTATTACTCTTCTTATGTAAAAAGTGTTTTCCTATTCTCTAGAAAACATTCTCTATAAACTTCTGAAACTGTTTTTAGTTTTGTATTTCACATCAGACTCTATAATGAATTCATATTTGTCCCTGGAATTAAGGACAATGATGCCTGTTTTCAATTAGATACCTGTTTGTCATGACTCATCTTTTAAATTGCATATGAATGTTCTCACTTATCTACAATACCTTTATGTCATTTTTCAATTTTCCATATGAATTTCAAGCCACTAAAATTTTTCTTCTCTTTTTCTATCTTTGTTCATCTTGGAAATACTATGCTGCATCCAATAGGATAATATGAAACTTTTTTATTTGTAGTCTGGTTCACTTAAGCCCTCTGGACATGCATTTTTTAGGCTTCCTCCTCATTACCCAAACATCATAGTATATTTACCCAGTCCTAGAAGGAATAGCCTGTTATATAACTAGGCTCTATGTTATCAGTGCTTCCTAGGCTACAGCCCAGCACAGCATTTACTTTGCAAGATACCAAAGAAATTATGTATTAGGTTTGTTTGTACAACCATCCCTACAAACACATTAGTAATCCCTTTACTACGCATAGCCATGTATGTGTAGCTGTAGCTCATTGTTAATCAAAAGTGTCTTTGAGCAAAACATTGTTCTGTGGCACATGGCTGTATATTGGATAAGCCAACAGTCTGCTGTCTAGAACATATTGATAGGTGTTTCACTTTTCTTAATTCTTACTGTGCTTGGACACTTTCTGTGATGACTGGAATTCTGCTTGTTAAATGTCAGAAAAGGTATTTGACACTTATGCCATTGTATGTTGATATTAATTGGAAGAGTCATCAAATTGTTTCTTGATGATTGTCCTATTTTATTAGTTGGTTAAATTCGATCTGGACTGAAACACCTACAAATTCTACTTGTTCTCTGGTGTAGTCACACATGATGAGCTCAGTCCTCGGTTACCATGTTGTGACCACATCAATGAAATGTTGCCTACTAGGCAAGCTCTTAGACTCTTTACTCAAAGGGATCTTTTTCCTTTTCTTTTTCTTTTTTTTTTTTTCCCCAGACATGGGGGTACTTTGATCCTTTAGGTTCTAACATAGAAATGGAGTAAAATAATAGGATTTCCAAAGCAAAACAAGTGTTTAGTAAATACCATCTTTTTTCCATACACTTTCAATCACTATAACTCATTGTCAATGCTTAGTTTGGTGGAATCCCTCCCAAATCCTTAGCTCCCCTGTTGGCACACTCAACTTTGTCAACAGGGATTTCTAAGCCTAGGTAGTCAGGAGAACTAATAGTAGCTCTCTTCTGCACATTAGGTGGTATGGCTTCATGATTCCATGTGCTAGACATGCACCCTACAAAGACATTAAGGGTGACCTGGGAGCACTCCTTACTCCCTGGACTCATCAGTGAGAAGGGTGTTTTTACTCTGCTGATGGTTTTCTGGATAGCTCCAGTCTTCTGTTTGAATGCCTCTGTTTTAGGAAGTGAGTACACACAAAGAGGATAACTTTTTTTTTTTTTAAATAATGACAGATTTACACAAAGTTGTACAAATAATATAGGAAAATCTCATGTACTATTCATTCAACTTCCTGCAAGAGATACATCATGGTAGCTATAGCAACTTAAAATCAGGAAATCCAGGGGCTGGGAAGATAGCTCAGTCGGTAGAGTGCTTGCCTTGCAAGCATAAGGCCCTGAGTTCGATCCCCAGCACCCAAAAAAAAAAAAAAAAAAAAACCAGGAAATCCTTTTTTTAAATTTTTTATACACGTATATAGGGTAATAATGTTTGTGTCATTCCGTCCTTCCCATCCCCACCACCCCAACCCTCCACTCACTCCCCTCTGCATAATTCAAATTTCTTTTATTCTGTACCTTCCCCCTACTATGGATTAGCATCTGCTTATCAGATAAAACATTCGGCCTTTAGTTTTTTGGGATTGGCATGTTCACTTAGCATGATATTCTCTAGTTCTATCCATTTATCTGCAAATGACATAACTTAATTCTTCTTTAAGGCTTAGTAGTGTTCCCATCTTGTATGTATACCACATTTTCTTTATCCACTTATCTGTTGAGGGTATGTAGGTTGGTTCCATAGTTTAGTTCTTGTGAATTGAGCTGCTATGAACATTGATGTGATTGTGTCAATGTAGAATGCTAATGTTTTAAAATTTTTTTTAGTTGTCAATGGACCTTTAGTTTATTTTGTATATGTGATACTGAGGATGGAACCCACGACCTCACGCATACCAAGCAAGTGCTGTGCCAGTAGTCCACAACCCCAGCCCCCATGGAGACATTTTTTTCTTTCCTGTTTTGATAGTGCCTTTGGTGATGGTAGCAGCAGCATCAGGCAGAGTGGGGGCTTCTGCCTTCCTGCTCAGTAGCACAGAGTGGTTAAGTGTAGTGGTGGTAGGGCCTGCATTGCAGAGCAGCAGTGAGGGTGGGCTTTGGGCCCTGACAGTTGCTTGATCTTTGTCCTCTTTCCTTTTGCTCCCTCCTGATGTGATTATAGCCAATCCTTTCCTCAAATCCCTCTTTGCTTGAAGTAGTTTAAGTGGTTTCTGTTTTGTTGAGTGGACTACTAATTGATTAAAATACTATAAAATTTTTTTAAAACAACATAAAAAGTATTGATATTAAAATATAAGCAGAAAAAATTCAATGGAAAGATAAGAATGTTGATAAAATCACCCAGAAAGTAGAGAGGTGCAAAAAAACAACACTCAAATGACAGAAGTAAAATTTACAGTAAATTGTATTATTTAACATTAATTATCATTATGTAAATTACTTATTCTCATTATTATACAAATATTTTGTGATGCAGAAAATATGCATCCTGCCTGGCATTTGAGTGTGATGCACATGTATTGTAGTGAAATACTGATAAGTAGAATTTCAAGAGCAATGAAGTGTCAAAACTAAAAGTCTATAATCTTCTATCAGTGACACTCTGACAAGAACACTAAATATATTCATGGATAGATAAGCTTTATTCAAGTATCTGCATAAATATGACTTGATGTCAAATGAGAAGTTTTTCCAAAGGGTTAAAATTTATTAAACAATAAAACTCGGTGCTTCCCTTTCGTCTGTCTCTGAATTTAGTTGACAACAGACACACCTTATTAGTAGTCGACACTGCTCATCATCATCACTCACATTTCTCAGATTTTGTGTGGCATTTCCCATTTCTCTGGAAAGCTCTCAAATTGCTTTCAGTAACAGAAGGACAAGGGTTTTATCTGCTCATTTTACTCCAGAGGAAAAAACACATCCTTTGATTCTCTTCATGTGGTTGTGAATGGTGTGCAAATGAGGAATTTGATGTTAACCTACAAAAAATATGATATAATCTCTGTGTGCTATAACAATAACTTCATTTTAATTTTTTCATTAAGGAATTACTTTTATTATTTGTCCACAAAGAAGGTATAAAAAACACCTGTAAAAATTGAAAAAACTCTAAAATCCTGGATTGATGGGTGCCTTGTCAGCACATGCCTATAGTTCCTGAGACTTGGAAGCTGAGGCAGAGGATCACAAATTCAAGGCCAGCCTCAGCAATTTAGTGAGCCCTTGTCTCACAATAAAAATAAAAAGGGCTGTGGGTGTAACTCACTGGTTAAGTGCCCCTGGGTTCGATCCCCAGTACCAAAAAATTTTGAAAAATTAGAATAAAATGAAATCCTGGATGAATAAGATACATCTGTCATTTATAATGAAGAATAAAATGCTAATTCTATGAGAATTTTTTAATTATTTTGATAGGAATTTACTAGAAGTTATCAGAAAAATTTCACACTGGGAGTAGAGCACATGCTTAGCATGCACAAGGCTCTGGATTTGATCCCTAGCAGCAAAACAAAGCAAAAAAAATTTTTCCATGTCAACTCCCAATTTAGTTTGAAAGCAACACAGTTGTTGACAGGCACTAATGATACTACTCTGGAAGGAAAAGATTTGTACACAAGGAAAGTGGGACCCATTCATGGAATAGATGGAAGTGTTCTTTCATTTTTTCCTTACATTTTCAATAAAAGTACAAATATACACATAGTCAAAAATGCATGTAGACAGAATGATCTAAAATAATAAATACACTTTTGCTAAATATGGCAGATCTGATATCTTCAAAACCCTTTAAAGAGTCATGTGAGTAACACCAACTAAGTCTTTTCAGGCCTTTGGAACGGGTTGTTGCTCCTATAATACCTCTGCTACAGAGAAGCATGCAGTCTTCTTCAAAAGAAAATTTAAAGGGCAATATGCACACACTGCTCAGAGACAGCAAAATCCAGGTAGCACCTCAGACACCACAGAGTCTCCCAGGTAACATCCAGAGACACTGCTGCAGGAACTCAGCCAAGTCCTCCCTCCGTGCCATGGATCTTCCAAGCTAGCTGCACATCCTTGGGAAGAGAGTGACTCATCTAGTGTGTAAGGAGAGGAGGACGGCATCCTCAAAGAGGTGAACTAAAAGCGCTTCTGCCGCCTCTTGAAGGGCCAACAGGCCTGGCCTTGCCAATCGAAGTTCACCCCATGTGTGACTCTCATACATATTTCTCTTGCCAGGTGGCTGCAGGGTACTTCCTTATCAAGAGTTCTGTGCTCTTCAGCTTTTTGATCTTAAACCAGGACATTTCTCCACTGCTGCCAGGAAGAACCTAGGGAGGTTCCCCGCTGCGGGATACTAGGGTGCAGACTCGTGGGGCATCTCTTTTGGGCCTCAGGTTTGCAGCTCCGGAGGCACAAGCCCATGGCAGGCCTTGAAATGTCCCAGCGCAAGGCCGCCCATGGCCTTCCGGGTTCAGGTGCTGAAAGTCGGCTACAGAGAGAGGATGGAGAGGACCCTGCAGCGTGCCACACAGGAGCTGGTGTTCCTAGAATGCTAATTTTAAGTCCTTTGGGTGTAAACCCAGGAGTGGGAGAGCTGAGTCAAATGGTGGTTCCATTCCAAGTTTTCCTAGGAATCTTCATACCAATCTGCAGCTCCACCAATGTATGAGTGTGCCTTTTCCCCCACATCTTCACCAACACTGCTTGTAGCTTGTATTCTTGATCATTGCCATTCTGACTGGAGTGATGTGAAATCTACCAGTAGTTTTGATTTGCATTTCTCTAATTGCTACAGATGATGAACACTTTTCATGTTTGTTGTTCAATGCATTTCTTCTTAGACCTTTTATTGATTGGGTTATTTGCTTTTCTGTTTTAAGTTTTTGAGTTCTTTGTATCCTGGAGATTAGTGCTCTATCTGAAGTGCATGTGGTAAAGATTTTCTCCCATTCTGTAGGATCTCTCTTCATGTTATTTATGTTTCCTTTGCTGAGAAGCTTTTAGTTTGAATCCATCCCATTTATTGATTCTTAATTTTACTTCTTGCACTTTAGCAATCTTGTTAAGGAAGTCAGGTCCTAAACCAACATGAAGATTTGGGCCTGATTTTTCTTCTATAGAGATAGAGGTTTAACTTCATTTTGTTACATATAGATTTCCAGTTTCCCCAGCACCATTTGTTCCAACAGGCTATCTTTTTTCAAACAGTCTATTTTTGGCACCTTTGTCTTATATGAGATAACCATATTTATATAGGTTTTCTCTGTGTCTTCTGTTTTGTACCATTGGTCTGCCACATCTATTATGGTGCCAATATTATCTATGTGGGTTGTTCTCTAAGTCTTCTATTTTGTACCATTTGTCTACACATCTATGTTGGTGCCAATACCATGCTGTTTTTGTGACTGTTGCTCTGTAGTATAGTTTAAAGGCTAGTGTTGTGATGCATTCTGCTTCACTCTTCTTACTAAAGACTGCCTTGATTATTCTGGATTTCTTACTTTTCCAAATGAATTTCATGATTGCTTTTTCTGGTTCTATGGAGAATGTCATTGGGATTTTAATAGGAATTGTATGAATATGTATAACACTTTTGGTAGTAAGGCCATTTTGACAATATTAATTCTGCCTGTTCCAAGAACATGGAAGATCTTTCTTCTTCTAAGGTCTTCTTCAGTATTTTTCTTTAGTAGTTCTGTAGTTTTCATTGTAGTGGTTTTTTCACCTCTTTTGTTAAGTTGATTTCCAAGTATTTTATTTTTGTTCCTATTGTGAATGGGGTAGTTCATCTAATTTCTCTTACAGTGGGATCATCACTTATGTATAGAAATGCATTTGACTTATGTGTATTTTTTGTATCCTGTTTTATATCCTGCTGAATTCATTATGAGTTCTAGAAGTTTTCTATGGGAATTTTTTGGATCTTCTAATATAGAATTATGGCATCAGCAAATAATGATAGTTTGCATTCTTCTTTTCCTATTGATACCCCTTTAATCTCTTTCACTTGTGTAATTGCTGTGGTTAAGAGTACAAGTTTTGATGACCAATCATGGACTAAATATTTGAAGATCACGGAAACATGAGAACATCTCACATGTTGAGAATACTGGCCCTCATGTTGTCAGTCTTTCCTGGCATGCACTACATTTTGTGGGATATTTTAGAACTCAGTGGCCTTCGAGGATGTGGCTGTGAACTTCACCAAGGAAGAGTGGGCTTTGCTGGATCCTTCCCAGAAGAATCTCTACAGAGATGTGATGCAGGAAGTCCTTAGAAATCTGGCTTCTCTAGGTAAGGATGATGTTTCATTACATAGTAAAAGACAGATCCCCTGGGAGTACTATTTTTCTCCTCATGAATTTGGAATGTGGGAAGGGAGTACTTTGGGGAATAAATTTGGACTAATATCATTGTACTGTGCAGCATAAATAACCTAGAATTTTTCCTCCCTTTTCATCTTTTTTTATTGGTGCATTATAGTTGGCCAAATTGTAATTCTCACAATTCTTTCTGAAATCTTGCTGATTCATAATGACTGTTCTGGGTCTATATTTTAGGTGACAGATGGGAGTTCCAGAACATTGAAGATCAGAACACAATTGCCAAGAGAGATGTAAGGTAATTTGTAGTCATGAGAGGAAACAGAGTGCCTTGAGGGAATTCTAACATGTCCTATAATTTTACAAATAAGCAAAGAATCATGATATAAATTATGTTTATTCTTTTATCACCAGATATGAACTTTAATGTAGGACACATGTTTTGTGTTTTCAAAATAATGGATATTTGACGGTACTAACAAACTGCATTTATGATAGCACTGTTTTTGTAGTAGCTATAAAGGAACATTGTTGCAAAGTGATCATGATATTGCCTTTCAAACAGTTTAGATATGACAGAAAACCAGTATTTTCCTACTGTGCTTGTAATTTTTTTACAGAAGTCATATGGTAGGCTCTGTAAAAATTTTAAAAAATACTCAGTGTGGAAAAACCTTCAGTAAGATTCCAAGTCCAATCTTAAAGGGACATTCCTGCTAGAAAGTTCCATGTGAAAGGAGTATTTATGAGCAGATCTTCATATGTCAATTTTTCTTTAATAGGCCCATTATATCTCATTCTGCAAACAAAGCATATGAGAAAAAGGAGAGTGGAGGGAAGACATATAAACTTAAACAGAACAGAAAAACCTTCATTCCTCTCACGAGTGTTCCAAGACATGTGTCAGAGCACACTGTAAATGGACCTTATGGATGTTTGACATGGGGAAGAGAGTTGAGTTCCAGTTTTCAAGAATATGGAGGATCTCATACTGGGGAGAATCCATGTGAATGTAAGGAACTTGGGAAAGGCTTCTCTGGTTCAAATTACTTTCAAATAGATGTACAAACTCATACTGGAGAGTATGTGATATCACACATGTATCACATTTTCTTTACCTATTCATCTGTTGAAGAGCATCTAAGTTGGTTCCATAATTTAGCTATTGTGAATTGAGCTGCTGTGAACATTAATGTGGCTGTGTCACTGTAGTATGTTGATTTTTACATATGGCTTTCCATTTTTCCCAGCACCATTTGTTGAATAAGCTATCTTTTCTCCAGTGAATGTTTTTGGCACCTTTGTCTAGTATGGGATACCTGTATTTATGTGGGTTTGTCTCTGTGTCTTCTATTCTGTACCATTGGTCTACATGTCTGTTTTGGTGCCAATACCATGCCATTTTTATTACTGTAGCTCTGTAGTATAGTTTGAGGTCTGGTATTGTGATGCCTCCTGCTTCACTTCTCCTTGCTAAGAATTGCCTGGCTATTCTGGGTCTTTTATTTTTCCAAATTAATTTCATGGTTGCTTTTTGTAGTTCTATGAAGAATGTCATTCACATTTTTAATAGGAATTGCATTAAATTTGTGTAACGCTTTTGGTAGTATGGCCATTTTGACAATATTAATTCTGCATATCCAAGAGCATGGGAGGTCTTTCCATCTTCTAGGTCTTCTTCAATTTCTTTTTTAAGTGTTCTGCAGTTTTCATTTTGAGGTCTTTCACCTCTTTTGTTAGATTTATTCCTAAGTATTTTTTTGAGGCATTTTTGAATGGGGTAGTGTTTTTTATTTCTCTTTCAATGAATTCATTACTGATGTATAGGAATGCATTTGATTTATGGGTATTGATTTTATATCCTGTTACTTTGCTGAGTTGATTTATGAGTTCTAGAAGTTATCTGGTAGAGTCTTTTGGGACTTCTAAATGTAGAATTATGTCATTGGGAAATAGTGATATTTTGCGTTATTCTTTTCCTATTTATATCTCTTTAAATTCTTTGGTCTGTCTGATTGCTCTGGCTGACTGTCATTCATAGCCCAATAAAAAACATCTACCTCAAGTGCTCTGGAAGGACATTCTATCGGGACAATGGAAAGGCCCGGATCCGGTATTAATCTGGACCCGAGGGTCTGTTTGTGTTTTCCCGCAGGACGCACAATCGCCAGTTTGGGTGCCTGAAAGATTGGTCATGGCTTCCTCAATAGAAAACCAAGAACAACAAGAAGATGTGGAAGTTCCTCCAACTGCTGTTGTTGATGATCCCTCACCATGTTAATGGAGGAGCCGTGCGTTACCTATGGGGGATAGTAAAGGCGTGGCCTTGCTCTTTGCCCCTTACTAACTCTTCCAATCTATATCCTCCTATTCTTACCACTAATTCCACATTAGGGTTACCTACTGTACCCTTTTCTCCTGACTTAGCACCCTTCCCAAATGGCTCCTACGACTTAGCAGGTTATGTGGGAAACTCCCCCCAAGTTTGGTTATGCTAGACCGGTAGTCAGAGATGGGTAAGATTAGTGAAGAGCTCATACCAACCTAAGACAGGAAATGAAGATATAAGCTTCATTTTCAGATGATGGGTAAGGATGTTGCTCTGTCATGGACAACCTAAGACAGGCAAGGTCTTTTTATAAACAAACGGGGAGATGTGGGCTGGCAGGGAGCCAAAGGGCATGCTTGGTATGCCTGGAGAAAAATAGGAAGCTGTTAAAATTGGCTACAGGTATGCTTGAGCTCGTGATTGCTTGACCTTTAACAGGATTGGGTGGACATATCTGATCAAAATTGCTTATGCATGAGACTGCTTATATATAGAGGTTGTTATCCGAATTTAAAAAAAAGCTCCTTCATGACAATCTGAAGTGTACGTATCTTTATGTCCCGCTGGATGGCGACATGAGTCAATGCAAGAAGGTTCTGAGGAGAAATGACTTTGCTGTGAGAGTATTAACCCAACCAGTGAATTAATTCCCTGATAGGGATTAACTGAGTGGTAACTTGCCCAATCCAACACCATCAAACCTGTGGTTCTGGTGAGGGGCAATGAGGGATTAGAAAAGTAAAGACTCACAAACGTAGATTTTAAAGGAGGTGGAGTGCTGCTTTTTGATGGAAAGAAGCTCTAAAGAGTTATGCCAGCAATCTTTATTTATATGTGTCTCATGATCAGGTTAAAGACTGTGCAAGCCTTATTGTTTGTATTCAGGAAAGTTACAGAAATGAGGACATCTCTGTAGCTTTTCCACAGTTGAAATCCACAGTTGCAAAGTGCAATGTTGAAAGCTTTGTGTAGCTCTCAAGGAAGTCCATTACTTAAAGTTACTGTTAAGTGGGCAGGAGCAGAAGTGCAGGTGGTAGAACACTGTGGTTTTCCAGCATAAGAATTCCTGTATTCCCAGGGACTGTTTGTGTGTGATCAAGGTCAGAGGTGGTAGGACTTTTGCACAGAGCCTCCTCATGCAGGGCATTGTCAAAGCAGGTAAGCATCCTGTGCTGTTGCATGAGAACATTCCCAGGCATGCCACAGCCATGAGGTCATCAGACACCCCTAGTCTTAGCCACTGCTCTCCCATCCTCTGTCATCCTATCCTCTGTCACCACTCTCCACATTAACTGAATTTGTAGGGTGTGACTGGATGACATGGGACTTGGGGGGTTGGCTTTGGGTATATATTTGTGTTTAGCCAGTGGAGACCTCTCTGCTTCCTGATCCTGGTGTGAGCTGCTTCTCTCTGGCACACTCTTCTACCTTATGTTCTGCTTCACCTCAAGCCCTGAGAAATAGAGCCTGCTGTTTATGGATTAAGACCTCTGAAACCATGAGCCCTTAAGTAATCTTTTCCACATCTACAATTGTGCTGGTTGAGTCATTTAGTCACAGCAGCAAAAATAGCTGACTGAAACAAGCCCTGTGAATGTAAACAATGTGAAAAAGCGTTCACTTGTTCTAGTCATTTTCAAATACATGTCCTAATTCATACTGGAGAGAAGTGTTACAGATGTCCAGTGTTAGAAAGCCTCCATTTTTCCTTCTTGCCTTGACAGATATAAATCAATTCATATTGGAGAGAAGCCTTATAAATGTAAGCAATGTGGCAAAGCCTTCACTCAGTCCAGTTACCTTGACTTACACGGACAAATTCATACTGGGGAGAAATGATGGCTGTTAACAATGTGGTAAATCCTTCATTATCTCTGATTATCTTCACAGACATGAATGATTTATTGAGAGAAGACTTACAAATGTAAGCAATGTTGCAAACCCCTCACTAGGTCCAGTCACCTTCACACACATGAATAAACTCAAACTGCAGAGAAGCACTTTGAATGTAAGAAATGTGGGACAGCATTCACTAATTTTGCTCACATTAATTGGCACAAAATAGGTCATACTGGAGAGAAAGTGAATGTAAAGAGTGGGCAAAAGCCTTCAGTAACTAAATCTTACTTTCATATAAATGTACTGTCTCATACTAGAGAGAAACCTCACAGATATAAATATGAGACACCCTTCACTAGTTCAAATTGCCTTCAAATTCATTGTGAAGATTAATTGGGGTCCAGCTACAAAGGCGAAGGGGAGAGCAATAAAGAGGCAAGCACACAGGATGGCTTCCTTGGAGAAGTCAGTTCAGTTTTATTAACTATTCCAGGGTCATATCAATTACATTAGGTTATATAGTACAGTTAGCTGTGTGCATATGAAGCTCATATAACTCACTCGCTTCTCAGAGTTCACTAGTAACAAATATTTTTATAATAAGGTAATGTCTCCAGGCCTCAAGAACAGAGGAGCTGCAGAGCATTTCTAAACCATTCAAACAGGGAGTCTATTGTCTTATGGAGATTGCTCAACTCAAGGACATCACTCCTTTGTACTTTCACTGGCCTGAAATGTCTACAACTCCCCTTTTCTGTTTTGTATGGCCTTTTAAATAACTTCTGCTTAAGGAAGGTGGAAGGAGAAAGCAAGACAGACATTGGGAAAAACAAGCACAGCATAATAAGGCAAGTGTCAATAAACATCCTCCACTGTAAAGCTGTTTGATCCATGTAAAATTTGGTAGTCATGAGGTTAACCAGTCTAGTAAATCCCAACCTCTATCATCTATTGCACCTTTTGTACAATGTCTTTAAGATGATCCAATTTTTTGAATGGGATTACTGTTATCAGTTAAATGGAAACAACCACACATTTTGAAATTCCTGGCATCTCTTATGATATAACAACAGCAGATAATCAATAGCAGCCATATTTTCAAGAATAGTATGATGGATACAAATTTCAGAAGAATTAACAATTTCTGCTAAGTACGGGGCACTACCAATGAGGATACAACAATAGAGGAATAACACAATAGCGAAAATAGGTGTGGCATTTTGGGTTAGTTCGGCAGAACCATAACAAAGTTTTCTGGGATATGATTAAACCCATCTATACTAACAATTGTTTAGCAGATGTTGTTAAACTCTTTTTATGCCTCCAAAGTCACTAGATGATTTGAAGACCAGAGTTTCCTTGGGCCTCTCTTTCTTCCTGGAGGTTCCTTCTTTGAATCAGTGTCCTCTTCATCCAGAATGAAATGGAATTTGGGAATCAAATTGTGAAGTCCTTGATGGCAACTCATGATGATTGATGGGTCTCATACACCTGGCAGGAATCCAAACAGGACTTACAGGAGTAAGAACAGCAGCATATACGCTCACCCATATGACTGAAGGTACAGGTTCCTGCCAAATGGAATCTGGTGGAACTTGTTATTTTACAGAAAACAATGAGTGGTTCCTTAGGGGTAAAATGTCCAAGGCAGAGGACCAGTGATGTGTATTATCTTTATTTTGTACATTAAGAGCACTCGTTGTGAACAAGGCAATATCAAGAACATTATTAACATGAGTTAGACTAGGTTGTCCTTTTTATTTTTGTTTTAAAAGGCTCTTTTTTAGCTGTGATATGCATGTTCAACTAAGGCCTGCCTAGTAGGACTGTGGGGAATTCCATGGGTTAAAATCATATTCCATTGCTTTCAAACCTGAGCAAAGGCACTAGAAGTGGAAGGAGGGGCCTTGTCAGTTTTTAAAACAAGGAAGTTTACCCATGGCGGCAACGCAAATTAGCACATGAGATACAGGCTGAGACCTTCTCTGAACAACGTGCACTGGCCCATGAAAGGTCTGAGGACATATCTGTGGTGACATGTAAGAAGGAATAGGGATGAAAAGGAGGGAAATGAGTTACATCCATCTGCTAAAGGGCATTAGAATGTAAACTTTGAGGGTATACAATTTCCCAAGTAGAGTATTGGAAGGGTGTGTAATGAGAGCAATTATTAAAAATGAAAAAGACCTGTTGAGAAGAAATATAAAATGTTTTCATTAAAGACTGAGCATTTTGATGAAAAAATGGCATATGAAAAGAGAGACTAAAGTGATTTCATAGCAACATCAGCATGGGCATTTCCCTTAGTGAGTGGTCTAGGAATCTTGCTATGTATGTGAGCAAGAAATATTGAAGCTGTATGTGCCTATGAAAGAGATTGAAGAGTGATAAACAGGGATAACAAATTAGAGTCGAAATGAGGTGACAAAATTGCAGGAGAAATATGAGGCATCAGTTTTTCTATATACTGAGAATCTGTAATGATGTTTAAGGTGGTGGGAAATGTAGGAGCCAAAATAATTGTATTGAATTCTGCTCCCTGAGGAGGTTTGAGGCAATGTGCAGTAATCAGTCCATTTGTTATCAGTGAATATAGATACCGTACCCTGTTGTTTCCTCCATCAGTGTAGACAGTAATCCCACTGGAAAGTGGAATGGGGGAGATTATGGAAGAAGGAGCATGAAAGACTTAACACAAAAGGAAACACATTTATCATGAGTTGCATGGAAAACAATAGGAGCTAAAAAAATCAGTTAAGATAGCTTGAGAATATGAAGAAAATTGTAAACACTGTGAGTGTAAAATCTTTCCATACGTAAGATAAAAGTACATGAATATCTCTTCCTGTAAGAGAGAAAATACAATTGTGTACATCTGAGATCAATTGTGCATACATATCAGCATAAAGGAGAACACTCCTTCCTGAAAAGTGAGGAGAACATATCCACTCTATTATATACAAGTCTTGATTATAAATGGCAACAACTGCAGCAAAGGCATAGGCTTTCCAGTTAAGATTATTAGAGATAAAGGAACATCGATTGTTGGAAGTCTGTAAGAACTGTAGATAATTTTTCATTAAGATGCTGAAGAGCAGTGCAGTAGTTAACTGGATAAAACTGGTGGGATTATTTTTTTTAACAACTCAAAAAAGTGACAGTGAATCAATAGTTAAAGAAATATAAGGTCAGGCCCAATTTAAATGTCCTAAAAATTGTTGTAAATGAACAAAGGAAAATGTAGAAGGAGAGTCAATTTTGGAATATGGAATGGAATAATGTTGGAGTATTTTGTGTTCTAAATAGTTAATAGGGAGTTGTCATTAAATTTTCTCTGTGGCCACATGGAGGCCAGATTGTAATAGAATGTGCTGCACTTTAATTAAAGTATCTTCTGTAAGTTTTGGCTCAGCGATCAAAATATAATCCATATAATGATACACAAGAATGTGTGGGAATAATTGTTGGAAAGGTCGAAGAGCCTTATTTACAAAATGTTGACATAATGTGGGGCTATTTAACATACCTTGAGGAAGAACATTCCACTGATATCTATCAACAGGATTATGGTGATTGAAAACAAGAATTGTGAGGGCACATTTTTCTCGATCATCAAGAAAGACAGGAATAGTAATAATTAAAAAAAAACAGGCCTATTACACATAAGAAAACATCCTGTGGAATTAGTGTTAGGCAATCCATAGTGAAGTGGACCCATAGGGTTATATACATTTATTTCTCTTAAATCTTGTAATAATTTCCATTTCCCTGATATCTTTTTCATGATAAAAATGGGCATATTCCATGGACTAGTGTAAGGTCCAATGTGTCTGTCCCAATTGAAACTGGTCTTGAATGAGGGCCTCTGCAGCTGCCACAGTCTCCTTAGACAATGGCCATTGTTCTCCCCAGACAGGACTGGTGAACTTTCATTTTAATGGCAAGGTGGTCAAATCCTCAGAGGTCCCTATTATAAAGGTGATTCCATAGACATTCGTAACTTGTGCAAGATGTCTCTGCCCCATATAGGAAAGGGAACTGCCATAATGTATGGTTGAATATCAATAATAACTTGCCATTGGTTAGAAGGGGTGGAGCCCTTATGGAGCCCTGGGGCAGCCATAGAGAGCTCTTAAACACATGTTTATTATTGCCTCCTATGCCCCAAACCGGGGTGGCCCTTTGTAAGGGCCATGCATGAGATCACATTGAGAGGGGTGTAACTGTAACATCAGTACTGGTGTCCAGCAACCCTGTGATTGACAGCCCATTTAAACAAAGGGCTAACTTTGGTCTATTTTCAGTAATAGGTAAACATGCTCCAATAACAATGCAACCAAACCCTGCATTCGCTCTTTCATTTAGGGGTTGTTGTGCAGTAATATAAGGCATGACAAGAGCTATGGAGGATCCTTTGGGGAGATATAAGGGTATATGAGACCACACTTTAATATATATTACACGAGTATAATCAGAATCAATTACTCCAGGAATTACAAATTTTCCTTTTTTTACCACTGTATGAGCAGGGCAAAATTAAACCTAAGGTACCTTTGGGTAGAGGTCCTTGAATTTGGGTAGCAATTTTAAATACTACCCCAGGGAGACATTCTTGAGCATCCTCAGTAGTAGTCAAACCTATTTCTGTGCTCCCTCTAGTGGCATGAAAGAATTTGTGGAATGAGCTTTTGTTTGAATTGGAAACATTTGTGAAGGAGACATCTGTGTATGTAGGTAAAAAGGGTTCCTCCCCCTTTGGCCCTGGGTTGGGAGATAACCCATAATTGAGTTTCCCAACATGTCTGCTTTAGATCTGTATTGCTTAGCCCAATGAAATCTTTTATGACAGATTGAATATGTCTCGGCCACTTTTGTGGCCCCCCCTTTTTTTTTTTAATCTTACAGTCCTTTTGAAGATGACAAGGCTTTTTACAATTGTAACAGATTTTATCAGGGGGCATTAAAGCAGCAGCCAGTAAAGCTGCTTCATGAGTTTCACTTCCAACATTCTGACATTCCGTTATTAAATCAGAAAGTGTAGTATCCACTTCATGGTAAATAGATTTCATTACTTCCAGTTGTTTGGTCAGACTATTGGTAGTCTCCAAATTGTCTACTTATCTTTCAATAACTTTAGTCAATTGGTTAACAAAATCAATGAAAGGCTCCCCTGAGGTTTGTTGAATTACAGAAAAGGACTTGGAAGGATCCCTAGTGTCTGGGATCCTTCTCCATGCTTTACAGAGTTAGGTTCTTATGTGCAAAATGGATGTGGGCAAATGAGCTTGTTGTGATGTCCTTCTTTGATCCATGCCAAATAAATTGTCATAATCAATATTAACATTTTCCTGAGCATTATTCTCAGCTTGAGCATGGGTTAAATCAGAGTATTCTTATAAAAACACTATTTTGAGCAGGATAAGAAACCATTTTTACCAATGCTTTCCAATCATTGGGAACCAAGGCATAACCCATCCCCAGCCCCTTTATCATATTACGAGTGAAATTACTATTAATTCCAGTCTCCAATATGTTCATTTTTTGGCTGATTAACATTGTTTAATGGGGCAGACAGCCAAGGTGTGGGGTTCTCCCTCTGTAGCTGCCTGCCTGAGACAGTTAGATAAATGAGAATGGAGGAAAAAGGGGAGGGAGAGGAGTAGGAATGTAAGGAGAGGCCTGAGAAAAAAAACTTGAGTCTTAGAGACAACCAGAGAAGTTTGTGGCTCTGCCAAGGCTATTTTTGAGATAGCATCTTTACAGGACTACCAAGCATGTAACACAGGTAGGAGCCCTTGGCTCCTCGTGCAATTTTTTACTTATACCTTCCCAACCCTTAGGTCTCAAGGACCCACTCTCCAGACACCATGGGCAGCAAGAATCTATTTCAGACAGCAAAGCAGCAAGATCAGCATTCCTTATGGTATGCTTAGCCTTACGATGCAAATAAGGAAGTTCAGCCTGATGACAGTGTTGAGCGTCAGACAGGGAATTCCCCATAGATTACCAGTGGGATCAGTACCAGTCAATGAGAGACACGTCAGATCCTGTTCCAGGCCGTAAGCTATCCCCTTCTGTCAACATGTCCAGAAGGGTCCGTGCTTGGGCACCAGCTGTAAAGGTTAATTGGGGTCCAGCTAAAAAGGTAAAGGGGAAGCAATAAAGAGGCAAGCACACAGAATGGTGAACAGCAAGAAATGTCTTCTGTGGGAAAGCCAGTTTGGTTTTATTATCTATTCTAGGGTCATATCAAGTTACACTAGGTTACAGAGTGTGGATAGCTTTGCACAAGTGCAAATCACAAAATTTCCTTGCCTCTCAGAGTCCACTAATACCACATGTTGTTATATTAATATAATGTCTCCAGACCTCAGGACAGAGGAGCTGCAGAGCATTTCTAACTCATTCAAACTGGGTGCCTGTTGTGTCCTGAGAAGTTTGCACAACTCAAGGACAACACTCCTCTGTATAGACACTAGCCTGAAATCCCTTCAATACATACATCATACTGAAGAGAAAGCCTTTGAATGTCAGAAATGTGATAAAGTCTTCACTAGGTCTGCTTACCTCACTGACATGAAAAATGCATAGTGGAGAGAAGCCCTGTGAACACAAATGATCTGGGAAAGCCTTCACTTGTCACAGTTACATTCTGAAACAAAAATCTCATACTTGAGTGAAGCCCTGTTACTAAAGAGAAGGAAAAGCCATCCATTATTGCAAATCCCTTTTAAACCTGAAAGTAGTTCTATTGGAGAAAAGCCCATTGAATGCAAAAAAATGACAAATCATCTAATATTTTTTCACCTTCAAATACATGAAAGGACTTGTGAAAAGTTGAGTTGAAGGAAGGAAGAAATATACATATATGTGTGTGTATATAAAATCATTGAGTGTTCTCTATAGTCTTCAAAGCATTTCACTCACTGGGGAATACAAAGCCTGAATGCGTGATGTTTCATTTTACTTTCTATGCATGAAGTGACTTGTGAATGTGGGGTTTATGGGAAAGCTTCGTTTTCCCAGTTCCTTGAAAGACACAAAATGTGTTCACAAAGGTAAAAAACCCTATGCAATAGTAAATATTATACAGGATTCCAGAGTTCCAGTTCTCTTCATATACTACCCAGATTTCCATTCCTGTGTCACAACACATGATAAATCAACCTACGGGAGGAAAGATGACCATGAGATTTTCTCCAAAACTGGGTGGCTCTTTGGGGTGGTCTGAGGTCACTTACAACATCATGGTAAATGAACAGAGAAGGGCAGTCCCCATGATGGCAGCAGCAAGAGGATGAAGAGAGAGGAACAGGCTAGCAACCAGAAACCCGATGGCTGTTTTTGTTTAAGATCACTGTTTTCATGTCATCTTAGTACAACAGGTCACAATAAATTAGGTAGATATGAATGTGACCTGTGGTATAAAAGTTGTTACAATAAGTAATCTAAATGCCATGCAGCTGTGTCTGAGTTAAAATACTGAATGTTCAACTATCATGAGGTTGGATTTACCCATTCTGACTTTTTAAATTTGTAAAAACATATATTCTTTCTATTGTTACATGTGTCCTCTTCCATGTTAAAAAATGTTAAGAGGGAGCATATGGTTCTAGAATTTGTGCAATAAGACTTTTTAAATTATTGTTTTAAGACAAACCCTTTCACTTTTGCTCATTTCCTTGATTTTCACTACAGATAAGTGTACTGAGCTTTCTGATTGGTATATATGGGTTTCAATGCAAATTGTGTAATAAAGATATGTTTTTGATGAGAAACTTGTTAAAAGAATGAAAGTGTGACTTATTAGAAATAAATCACCAATTCAGGATTGTTCATAGTGTGGATATAAAAATCAAATAAAGCAGCAGGGAAGCAGTAAGTCATAGAGGTGTAAAGGATTTGCAAGGTGAGTGTGTGTGGTAAGGACAATTGAAATTGATGATCACAGTGATGTTATAATGGTGTGGTATCGCGTTCCCTCTGGCCGCAGAGAGAGACATGACAAACGTCTGAAGCTTTGGAAGTTTATTGTGCACAGTTCTCTCGCTCTCTTTCCCTCTCCTGCACTCCACTCCTCTCCCGCTTGGCTCTCGCCTGCTCCGCCCGCTTCGCTTCTCCCGCTCGGCTCTCGCCCTCGCTCGCACTCTTCTTCCCCGCTTCTACTCCTCGCTTCTGCTACTTCTCCCCCCACCCAGGAGGTTACCAAGCTTATATACACTTCAATCAATCAGGGGAGAGTACACGAGGTGAACGCACGGACAGCTGCAGGCATAGAATAGGTACACGAGGGAGGCATGCTCTAATCACATCGTTAACTAGCCAATCATTAGAACTTGCTGGTTGTTTACTGTATAGCTGACCGCTTTTGGCTCAGCGCCAGGTGCCATCTTGACCGTGCCCAAGGCTGGGGGTCCCGGGAACCCCGACATATCCCCCTTCTTTATTATTAAACTAAGGCTCGGGACCGTGTCTGTCTTAGGCTGAGTGGTCAGCATATGTCCTTACCCGTCATCAGAGCCTGCAGAGCATGCTGCAGCTCCTGTCTTAGGTTGGTACATAGCCACCTCCTTCATTACCCGTCTCTGACTACCGGTCCAGCATCAAGAGCCATATTAATGGGGAGCTGTTGGCCTCTAGGGCGGTCATGGCCTGATGAAAGATAATTCGATCTCTCTATTGGCTAGCTCGCAGATGCATGCCAAAACGAATGAAGAGAAGGAAGCCAAGGCGGAGGAGTACTATCATAGTTCCTAAGCCTGCCCACTGTTTGACAAATCTATAAGTAGAAGAAAAACTATTTAGCCATATTAGATACAGAAACAATATGCACCCTAGTAGAATTAGCTTTGACAATTTCAGCTCTCGATTTTGAAGTAAGACCATCAAATTGACAAGATAGGCTGACAATTTTTCTAGGTAACCCAGCTGCGGTGCTGGAACTATCATATACAATAGGGGTAACACAAACAGTTCTTAAGGAATAAACGCATCCCAGTCCCAAAAGTTCTTGCAAGATATCCACTTGTTCTTGCAGCAAGTCCACTCTCTGATTTACAAGAAGTAAGCCTGCTGTTAGATGCTGGTTTAGAGTCTCTATAGTCTGTAAGGCTGCAGCTGTATTTTCGGCCGAGTAATTGTTGTTACTATATGTTTGTGTCAATGCTGCTGCTGCAGAGGCTGCAATGGCAGTGATCACAGCTGCTGTGATGCCAAAATCTCTTCTGTTTCTTGACAATAGCACTGGCAATTCTGCATCTGCAACAGAAACTAGGACTGGTAGGAAGGTAGGAACACACATTAAGACTGCCGCGGGAACATTCCAACATTGAGGGAGATTGAGAGAAACATCTTTTTTGTTTGTTAGCAGAAACATAGAAGGGGAAAAACACAAACTGGCATAGGTGGAAACATAATATTTCTGGTCCTCCTAAGAGACTGAAAAGAGGTTGTAGGTTAGTTCAAGGGGGGAAAGGCTACAAGCATCATGGTCACTGGTCGAGTTAGTTGCTCTGTACCCAGAACCTTTATTTTTTCTTTCCTGTTGACCCCTTTTTGTTCACATTCTGAAACAACCCTTATGAAACCTCTGAGTTTAAATAAATCACTCTATTTTAATAAGATTAAATATTTCGTTGCCTATAGTACTCTAATTAAAACACAGTTGAAACTTTTAGGACTCTTTGTATATAGAATTATACCTATTAGGACATAACTCTTAGTAACCTTGTTTTTAGTAATGACATGAAACAATTTTTTCTACAAACACATTTGAGTAATTCCATGCATGTCAACTCTAATTCACTTATTTTGTAAAGACCAAGATATCAGACAAGTGTCCTAAACAGTATTTGCCAGCTTTTTCTTGTCGGAGGAAAGTTCTAGAAAAATTGATGTTAAACATTTTATTAGTATCAACATTTTATTAATTTGACCACCTAAAAACTTGTGAGTTATTTCCAAGACATTTTACTTCTATTAGTTTACCCAAATTAAATTGAACCTTTTTAAATCACGTGAATTAAAAGTATTTGGATCCATTTTTAAATTTTAATTTTAGGAGTGCTCAATTTTGATACAGACAAAACATGACACTAGACAGCACGACATACACATAACACAAAATCAAAGGCCTTGAAACTTTATAGGTAAATCTCCATTGCAATGTAACAGATGTTCAAAACTCTAGTTGAATTAAAAAATATATATATAACTGATCAAAAAGTCATGAGCTCAAAAAAAATATGTAGAATTCAGAAAAACAAGAGTCCTGGGAAAATGTTACGGCCGTTAATTACCTTAGTAAGGCACCATAAAATTTACTTTTGCTGGAGTTTCTTTTCTTTCTTGAGTTTGAGACTGGTCTCCTACTGAGCCTTCAGGCTTTCTCTATTTACCTTTCAATGTAAGCCTTGACTGAGATTTGGATCTGAAAGGGGAGAAAATGTTCCTGCAGAAACTTGATGCCTAGGGCATTTTAACCCTTAATCCTGGTTAGTAATCAATTCAGGTTTGGATGCAGAAATTGTGAAACAATTATCTCATATTAGCCTTCTATTAGCATATCAACATTTCTACCAGGAAACCTTGCTATATGTTTCTGCAAGCAGTTTCAATAGCTATTTCTTGCCACTGAGCTCCCCAATTAGACATTGTCCCTCCAGATGACACTGCTCTGCATACCTGTTTTCAATCAGTCTTAACAGCCTCTTTAAAGTTTTTCCAATGGTTGATGGTATCTCCATTTTGTTCCTCAAATACGGGCAGGTTCTACAAACTTTGAAGCTCTTTCTATTAGGTTTAGCTTTCTCCTACCTTTTCCCTTTATTCTTAAATTTTCACTACCACTTGGTTATTCCTTTTGAGGGTTCTTTGTGTTAGACTTAGCTCTCCTTTTTCCCTTGTTTTTAAGTTTTCTGAGTAATTGTTTTCTAGGTCACCATCATTCAATTCTTCCTCACTTTGTTCTCTTTAAGAGTTCTTTTCTGTTGCTATTAGATCCTGTTCATGAAGATCCCCCTGTGGCACACTGAGCAGCTTTTCTTCTATAAACCCTGGGCTTATTTCTACTAGAATTTAAACATATGATCATACAGTGGTTTTCTTATTTTCTAGTTCTTCCCCAATGTTTCTTCCCCCCCCCCCCAGCTGTTCCCACTGTGGGGTGTTTAAAAGGCCCTCATCCAAAAACCAAGGGGAAACCCTTTCCACAGTATCGGGAAATGCTCTAGCTGTTTTTTTTTTTTTTTTAATGGCGTCCCATGGTTTTTTAATAGCTCCCTGAGGGGCTGCTGCATTCTGAATTTAGACGTTTCAGACCCCATTGTTACTAATTTGAATAGCTTCAGTTATGACAATTACGATAACAAACAGTGGCCTAGCTGCCAGGAGCAATGAGATTACTGAAAGGAAAACTATCAAGTGTGCATTAAAATATTTATAGCCGCTTTTCACGTGCTACCTACACCCTAATTGGACCACTTTGAGCGTGTTTCTACTTTCACTTTAATTGGACCGCGTTCCACGCGTCAGGACCGCTGATGGCGTATCCTGATACCCTTTAACTGGACCGCATTCCGCGTGTCCCCAGGACCGCTGATGGCGTATCCTGATACCCTTTAACTGGACCGCATTCCGCGTGTCCCCAGGACCGCTGATGGCGTATCCTGATACCCTTTAACTGGACCGCATTCCGCGTGTCCCCAGGACCGCTGATGGCGTATCCTGATACCCTTTAACTGGACCGCATTCCGCGTGTCCCCAGGACCGCTGATGGCGTATCCTGATACCCTTTAACTGGACCGCATTCCGCGTGTCCCCAGGACCGCTGATGGCGTATCCTGATACCCTTTAACTGGACCGCATTCCGCGTGTCCCCAGGACCGCTGATGGCGTATCCTGATATCCTTTAACTGGACCGCATTCCACGTGTCCCCAGGACCGCTGATGGCGTATCCTGATACCCCTTAACTGGACCGCATTCCGCGTGTTCCCAGGACCGCTGATGGTGTATCCTGATACGAGGCTGCCTCTCCTTTATCCTTTTATTTTTGACCTTTTTATAACCGGTTTAGCTTGTTAAAAATTTTAAGATATCTTACCTTGTCTTCTTTATAAAACCTTCATCTTCCCGGGTTTCGGCACCAGCTATTGCGTTCCCTGTGGCCGCAGAGAGAGACACGACAAACGTCTGAAGCTTTGGAAGTTTATTGTGCACAGTTCTCTCACTCTCTTTCCCTCTCCTGCACTTCACTCTTCTCCCGCTCGGCTCTCGCTTGCTCCGGCTGCTTCGCTTCTCCTGCTTGGCTCTCGCCCTCGCTCGCACTCTTCTTCCCCGCTTCTACTCCTCACTTCTGCTACTTCCTCGCTTCTGCTACTTCCCCGCTTCTGCTACTTCCCCGCTTCTGCTACTTCCCCGCTTCTGCTACTTACCCGCTTCTACTCCTCGCTTCCCAGAAAGCTACCAAGCTTATATACACTTCAACCAATCAGGGAGAGTACACGAGGTGAACGCGCGGACAGCTGCAGGCATAGAATAGGTACACGAGGGAGGCATGCTCTAATCACATCATTAACTAGCCAATCATTAGAACTTGCTGGTTGTTTACTGTATAGCTGACCGCTTTTGGCTCAGCGCCAGGCGCCATCTTGACCGTGCCCAAGGCTGGGGGTCCCGGGAACCCCGACAGTGTGGTAGAATAAAAGTCTCAAAGGACTTTGAATGGGCAGAAGGCAGTATGAGTCAAAACTGCTGCATAAGAAGCAAATTGTAGGTCTAAACAAGTCATAATACTTCAGAGGAAGCTTCAAAGCATTCATGTAACAAGAATTTTATAAGAGGAATTTTGTGAGTATCCGCATTGACTCTAAGTAATGTGAAATCTTTTCTAATTTTTTTCTAAATATTGAGCATTGATATTTCACACAAATCAGAATCTAATTCACTATATTAAAGTGACAAAGTTTCTTAAAATTTTGACCTAGTATTAGGGAAAAACAGTTGGAAGACATTTTCTAGTTAGTGTAAATATATATATATATATATATATATATATTTTTTTTTTTTTTCCCAACTCTGAAACTAGTTTCTTGGAATGTTCAGCCATGTTCTGGACTGCAGTTTTACTCTTTGGAGCATTATATTCCTCCAGTGTAACCTGATTGATTTTTCTGGATGTCTCTGCTTGTTCAGGGTAATGACAACTCTATGCATTTTCGTTTTTTTCTGAGTCATGTATGCCCCTATTCATAGCACTGATTTCCTTACTCTTACATACCTCATAAACTTGGGCACACACGCTTGTAGTATCTAATTAAATTTAAATAACTTCATCTGATTTAAATTCCAGGTTATCTCAGTGACCTCCATGTCAGGAAAATCAACCATAGTACAGAAAGCTTTTCTTCACCTTTGATACCTGGCCTAGGAAAACCAGAATTTTGTGTTTTGTCAAGATGACTTCTTGTTGTCTGTGCTGACTTTATGCGATTTTCTATGTTGTAGAAATCCAAGACTTGAAAAAATAAAGCTCAGGGTCTTTTGTTTTCATTTGATACTGTCTTTGATTGAATATGATTTCACAGTGATCGTCACAGTGTTTGTGTGTTGGTTTGTTTTTCACCTTTGAGATAGGGTCGACCAAGTTCCCCAGACTGGACTAGCATATTGCTAAGTGCCTGAGACTGGCTTTTAACCTGTGATCCTCATGCCTCAGTCTCCCAAGTTGCTGGAATTACAGGCCTGTGCCATCACACCCGACTTCAATTCTGTTTTAATCAGATGCTTTAAGCCTGTTTCAACATCTTTGGCAGGCCTCCCCAGGATCAGAGTTCTAAATTAAATTCCTTCAAACTGAAGGTAAATTTTGGATACTTCAAAGAACCCCAGAACTTTTCACATGTTATTTTACAAAAAGGAGATATTAAGCTCTTCAGGCTAATTTGCAATGTTGAATTCTATGGGAACATTGACAATTAACAGTAATTCTAAATTCTTGAAAAGTTATATTGGTATGGGTGTCATTGTATGTTAGCATATGGAATTTGTAATTGTCCTGATATGATGCCATCAGTCATGATTTGGGTTATCTTAAAATGCTGTCTGAAATAATCAAATTTTTCAGTTACTAAAATTTTAAGAGACTTTTAACCATATGTATTCTAAGTCATTGTTACCCATAAACAATGACTATTTTGACTTTTCTCTGAAGCTTTGCACAGTTGGATGCATGGAAATGACTCTGACAAGTATCCTTGAATACAGGTTTCTGATCTTTTTATGACCTTGGAGGGATTATGCCTTCCATGCGGGCCCCTGGATAGTGCCCATGAGGGCATTGCTACACAAGTTAGAGCCTGTTTCCACTTAAATTTTTGAATAAATTTAAAAAATGTCCCTTTAGAGTTTCTCTGTGACCCACTGTTTATTGAAGTGTCTTATTCAGCCTCTCTGTATAATGTCTACATTTTGTTGTTGTTGTTGTTGTTTTGGTTTGGATCTGGAATGAAAGCCTGGTCCCAGTGCAGTGGGGCTGGGTTTGGGTTCTTTCAGGAATGCCTGGGTCATGAGGGCTCTGACCTCATCTGTGGTTAGTCCCCTGCTGTCTGAACAGGCCACAGGAGGAGGGACTGAGCTGAGGGAGAAGGTCAGTGGTGGTGTGCCTTGGAGCCTCTTTTCCCTTCCTGTCTCTTTTCCTGCTGCCATGAGCTCAGCAGTGTACCTCCACCGTGTCCTGCCAAGCTCTTTCTGCCTTGGAGCTAGCCAACCATGGACCAAACTTCTGAAAGCATGAGCCAAAATAACCCTTTCCTCTTTTAAGATTTTCTTGACAGGTATTTTATTCATAGCAGTGAAAAGCTGACTAACACAGGGATTGACTTCTTTATTTAATTGTGATCAGGAAATATACAGAATATAATTTCAAGATTTTTGTACTTAAGACTTGTCCATGTCCAAATATATGTTGTATTCTACAGAAAGTTTCATGCAGTGATAAAAAGAAGTTGTATTCTGCAAATATAATGTTTTCAGGAATATTTGTTAAGTTCCTTTGATTTGTGATAGTTTGTGATAATTCTTTTTGTTTTTTGTCTAAGTGATTTGTTGATCGATGAAAAAGTGCCGTGTTAGGTCCCTGGTTATGACTGTACTGGACCCTATAATTTGGTAGTTGTTGTCTGATAGAAGGGTGTGCGCTGCCAGGAGGCACATATAAAGTCAGGAGCACTGTGTCTTCTGCTGAGTGGGTCCTCTCCCACTGCATACTGACCTCCCTTTTCTCTTTACAGTTCTGGTCTTTAAACCTGTCCAGTTTGATGGGAGAGCAGCTGTTTCTGCTGTTCTGCTTTCTGTGGATATGAAATGCCTGTCTCCACCCTTCCACTGTCAGTCTGTGTCTTCAGCAGTCGAAGTGAATTTCTCCTAGGCGGCATGTTGTTGGGTCGGGTGTTTTTTTTACCCATTCAGTCAGCCTGTGTCTTTTAATTGGGGAATTGAGCCCTTTTACTTTCAAACTCGTTCTTGTTAGTTAAGAACTCTTTCCTGTAATTTTATTGCTTTTTTTTTAAGTTGTTTTGAATATTTTTTTGTTTCTTTCCATCTTGTTCATTTTTGTAGTTTGGTGATTTACTGAATTCATAGTATAATGTTGGTTTTATTGTTTTTTTATTTTTTCAATTTTCTCTGAGTATCTACTCTTCTAGTGGGATGTATGTTTTTCCATGCTTTTTTTTTTTTTTTTTTTTTTTGCGGTGCTGGGGATTGAACCCAGGGCCTTGTGCTTGCGAGGTGAGCACTCTACCAACTGAGCTATATCCCCAGCCCTTCCATGCTTTCTTGATGATAGTTACTATTCTTGTACTTCTGGACGTATGACTTTCTTAAGTGTCTTTTGTAAGCCTGGTGTGGTTGTCAAAAATGTCCTCAGTTTATGCTTGTCATGAAACTCTTTATTTTTCATCTCTGAAGGAAATACACTATGTCCATGCTGGGTGTAGTAATCTTTATTCCTAGTTATTTTCTTCCCAGTCCTTGAATACTTCATTCCATTTCCTCTTGGCATATAGCATTTCTGCTGGGAAAACTATTAATTTCATGGGGGTACAGTTAAATGTGATAGCTACTTTTCACTTACAGATTTCAAAATTCTTTCTTTGGATGGGCATGGTGCCACATACCTGTAATCCCAGCGACTTAGGAGGCTGAGGCAGGAGAGTCACAAGTTGGAAGACAGCCTCAGCAACCTATTGAGGACCTGAGCTACACAGAGAGACCCTCTCTCTAATTAAAAAATAAAGAGGGACTGGGGATATGGTTCAGTGGTTGAGCACCCCTATGTTCAATCTCTGGTGCCAAAACCAAAAAAAATAAAATAAAATAAAATACTTAGTGGTCCGATTGAATAAATTTTCATTTTCTTTTTCTTTTTTTATGTGTGTGGTGTTCAGCCTAGAACCTCATAATCATTTGGTGCATGTTTTACCACAGAACTACACCTTACCCACTTAATCTTGTCTAAAAATGATATTCAACACTCATATTTATATATTAATGGTTTTGGAAAACAGGTTTTGTGAAAGGTTTAATGTCACCTAATAGAACAGCAAGGACACCAGTTTATCCATTTCTATGAATCTTTGTTACATATTTAAAACGATTATGTGTGAAGTCTATATGTGCAAATGCTTTGGAAAATACATAACATGTTGTGTGTAGTACAAAGTACTCTGATTCACCAAAATGTCAACCATTGATAACGTTTTTACTTCAAAATGCTCTTCTGCATTTTTTATTATAAGTTTTGTTTCTGGGTTACCTAAGTTTTGACACAAAAGATGTGGGCCAGTCTGCCATCTTGATAAAACCTAAAGTCAAATCACAATCTCTGAATTAACTTTGGATATGATGTCTCATGTTGCCATAACGCTATGTCTTGAGTATTAGGTAAAGCAGTCATAGTCATTTTCTCCTGCTTACTAAAGAGAGCACTGAGATTGGGTATCCACCGTGTGTCTCAAAGTCTCATTCTTTTATACTATTTTTTTAAAATAATCTACCAAGAAGATTTAGAAACAAAAGCTATTACTAATTATTAAATCATAATATACCGAATTACCAACCCCACAAGAAAATTACATTGATAAACTTATTGATGTCAAGTAAACAGTTAAAATTATTTACATTATTTTTTTTTTTGCGGTGCTGGGGATTTGAACCCAGGGCCTTGTGCTTGTGAGGCAAGCACTCTACCAACTGAGCTATATCCCCAGCCCAATTATTTATACTTTTTTCACCCAACTGAATACCCCATATCTACATGGTCTGAAGGAGGCACTCTACCATTTTGTAAAGATGAATTCTTGTTTGAAGTTTCAAGGATGGTTGAATGGAGGCACCCAGCACTCATGTGACCCTTTACACAAGTAACAGAAGCAGCAGGTGTCTTGTTGCATATTGAGGTAAGAGATCATGGGAGAGCTCAGGAATTCAATAGGAGAAAAATGAAAACCTTGGAAAATCCAGAGGCTGGACAGCAGCAAGGCAAGAGAAATAAGATACCCAAAACCTGCTGCCTTAGCTCCAGCTTAAAGGGAGGGAGAGTCTCCCCCATGCAGGGGTAAATGTGAGAGAGAGAAAGTCCCTGCAAACTGTATCAGCAGACACCAGCCTTCTTAACAGTAGGAAAAGTCCAGCATCTTCCTGGGATTACATCCTAACTAGATAAGTAACCTGAAATCTGCATAATAGCCATGCTTTGGAAGAAGATTTTACATGATTACCCAATGAACCCTAGAGAGTGCTTTAGCCAAGAGGAGCTATTCAGAAGCAGAAGCGACCTATCATGTGAACTGTGACTGCCTTAGGGGACATAAGCCTATCTCAGGAACCCCAAAGACAGTCCACAGCACTGCCTCCATGGATATATGCCTCATGTACCCTAGTTCAGTTACTCTGACTCAAACATACTGTGTGTTCTGCTGTGGTGGGGAGGGTACTGTGACAGACAGGAGGGGAGGGCACCACCTTCTAGGATCAGAGGTGGGAGCTGGCCGTCCAAGACCAGAGATGTGACCAGCTTCGTGTTGATTTATGCCAATGTCACCACTAAAGGCAGTTACCCAGTTAGTTCCCACTACACATCTTCCCAGTCCTGCCACTGAATTGGTGGGGAAATTCTTCCATTGTACATTGGCTGCCCTTCCCAGAGAAGCATGCCAAGGCCTGTCACCCTGCCTCTGGACACATGGCCTAGGCTGCTCAGAGATGAGACTCACCCAGACCAGCCAAGTCGTTGGTGCTCAGCCCACAAGCACTTCAGCTGAGAGACCACTGATGTGACTCCATCCATGACTCACTCCTTGCTTCCTTTTTGGTGGAACTATAGTTGGAAGATTGAGGGGAGAAAAGTCCTCACTGTCACCTGGTATGCATGGCTAGGAGGGCCTGAGCCCCTGTCTTGTTCCCTCCATCACACAACCCCACCTTGGCTGAACCTTCAGTGCTAACAAGATTGGGTGTTAGTACCACAGAGGTGGTGTTGTGATTCCTGACCCACTTCTCCCTGTGCAGCATCTGGACATGAAACACTGTTTTTATGGAGGACATGCCCCAAGTCCCTCACAAGTAACAGCCAACACGGATGTAATGGAGTTTTCCCCCAGAGCATGACGAGGACCCCCATTCCCATTGCAGGAGAGTCACAGGTGTGCACCCCACATGCTGGTGTTTACACCCTCCTGCTGAACTGCTGTTGTCCCCACTTATGAAGCCTGCAGAGAAAATGGGTCTCTCTGACTCCAATATACCTTGCAGTGTGCCCAAGCTCACTGATCACAAGCAAAGAAGCTACGGGTAGATTGCATTATGGTGCCCAGCTGGAGATGAGAAATCCATAGAATGATACTTTTTAAAAGAAGCAGAGATCAGATTCAGGGAATATATTTTAAATGTAAAGTTTATTTTCATTTACAGTTATATACCTTGATTAATATCTGTACCTATTAAGTAAGGTCATAATAAAGTGACTTAAGTTAAAAAAATTTGTTTTTTGAAGAGGCCACCTCATGTGAGCTAAGACTCTGCAGTCATCCTTTTCTGTATTAGGATGGCTCCAAAATAGGCTAGATTTAAGTTTATCTAAAATTGTGTTCAAAAGAATTTTTTGTTATAAAGATCACTATGATCTCAAAGTAAACAGGATATAATAGACAAAAGGTTTAACTTCCAACACTAATACTGACCCCAATTAATTAAAAACTAAATTATAAACATTGAAGTTATAACCCAGTATTCCCACTTTAAGACTGGTGAAACTGGTATGCTGCATGTTTAAAACCAATACTTGGAAACCAAAGTCAAGGAAGTCAACAGGCCAAGAAAAAAATTAGCCATCATCTTGGTACTTGCCCTTGTAAGGTCAGCTAGGACCTAGGGAAAGACAGGATCCCTCTAAGGGCCCTGAAAGTCCACATGAGTCACCCTACCTGCCAATCATTGGGATTAAGAGAATCCTAGAGATTAGGAAGCCAACTGGCACCAAGAGTCATCAGTGAGGAAAATGTCCCTGATGCTTCCAAGGGAAGTCATGTGTGGTCAGCAAGACCCTGACCCATACTGGCAGATGGCTCAACTGCTAGAGGAAGAGTAAAGGAGTTAAGAGGCTTCATATGTGTCCTCAGGGGTGAACCCCTGAGGAATCTCACCTACCCTAAGAGTAGGTAGGAAGAAGGTTAATTTTGACCAACTTGGTCTAATATCTCTGGCAGGAGAATATGACCAAAGGACAGTCACACAAGGACATTAAAAGAAAAGACAGTGATTTTTAATGTAACTTGAAATGTACATTCACATCGGTCCTCCCACACATAAATAAAATTAGGAGGTTAGAAAGAAAGGGTTCTAAAAGACACTGCTAGAATCACGAGTTTGTTCTAAGTCAAATTGAGATCTTCAAATTTTCCTGTCTTCCTACCTAGGTAGACTCAATCCGTTTTTTCACTGGTATGATTACCTAGTTCTGGATGGTCTATAAGATGTAATGTGCCACATAAAGGCCCTAACTGACTTTCCCATGAGAGTCCTAAATAACACAGCTAAAGGCATCCTTCAAATAACACAGAGGCAATACCCCCCCCACAAAAAAAAATTACTTTACAGGAATCAGATAGCATTCCACAGCTGTTCTATTATGAAAATTAAATGTTACAGATCCAAGATGGCAGACTAGAGGGAGGCTGCATTCCTTGTTGCTCCGTAACTCCGGTTTCAAGCAGAGGATATCTGTTTCTTGGTGAGGCAGTTTTTGCTTCTTATTGATCCCCTGCTATTTACCCCATTTGTCTACTGTGATCACCTGCAGTCTGCCAGCATATCGACACCTTTTTCAAGTGCAGATTGCTCACTGTCAGGCACCTATCATCCGCCATTTGCCTGCCTCTCACCTGTCCATCGCCTGCCTTACACCTATCCATCACCCAACGCACGAAGTTCACCTCCAGATCGTCTGACAACCGTCAGCAAACTGATCACCAACTGCCAGTGGAGCACCAGCTGCCTGCTGTAGCCTGGAAGTTCACTGTTATAGTACCTGCAGGTTTGATTACACGTGGCTGCCACCATTTTGAGACAACAGCCAGGCCCCATAGGACCCCTGGCCAGACTGACTGAGCCCCGTCTCCAGGATCCCTCAGCCCGACCGATCACTCCCTGCCTCTGGGGCCTTCACATCAACTGACTGCTCCCTGCCGCCAGGACCCCCAGACCAACTGACTGCGCCCTATCACCAGGACCCCAGACCAACTGCACCCGGCCTCCAGGATCCCGCAACCAC
Organism: Sciurus carolinensis; assembly: GCF_902686445.1. Taxonomy (NCBI): domain Eukaryota; kingdom Metazoa; phylum Chordata; class Mammalia; order Rodentia; family Sciuridae; genus Sciurus; species Sciurus carolinensis. The sequence continues at coordinate 2,128,986 of NW_025920112.1, forward strand.
ACCAAACACACCCGACCCCTGCCTGACCAACCGCATCCCGCCTCCAGGACCTCCAGCTGACCACGTCCACATCCTGAGCTGCAGCTCCCCATTTGCCAACACATTTGGAATCCAGAGCGGCCATCTTGGGTAATCCTGGGAGCAGTAGCTCCCATCTTTAGGTGGGGCAAATCCCATCCTGAGACGCCTGCTGGAGACTTGAAGCTCATTGTCAGGTACCTCTCATGCATCAGGCTACTGAAGACTGGGAGGTTTCATTATTATATGACTGTTATACTGTAGATTTTTTTTTCTCCTTATTGAAAAATTTTAAGTTTTTATTTCTTTACTTTTCTTGCTCTCTTTTCCTTTTATTTACCTGTTCCCTCAGAGTCTCTTTCTCCCTTTTTTGCAAGCTAACATCCAATTTCTTTTGATTATACTCTCACACTTTCTATTATCTAGAACTTCTGCATATTCCTTTCTTATCCCATAAAAGCCACATTCTACATCCCTGTGCATCCTCTTTGTCCTCCATTTGAAACTGCAGACCTTATTGCAAATCTGTTTGTTTTACTGAAGATAATATTTGAACTCATTCTGTTTATTATGACAATTTTGTTATTGTCCTCATAGGGGTATTTGGTCTAAGATTGCATAGTGTCTGAATTGGGCACTGCTAATATTGATCTCCCCTTAAAGAAAGGGTTTTGGAAACCTATAGGGCCACTATAAGCCTATAGGGGGAAATCTGCAATACCCCAGATCTGCACTGCTAGAGGGGAAGATACATGAACAACATGAAAAAACAAGGGAAGAAAATGATCCAAACAAATCTAGATTCTACATTAATAGAATCCAATGACGGTATGTTAGAAGAAATGTCGGAAAAGGATTTCAGATTATACATGATTAAGATGATTCCTGAAGCAAAGGATGAGATAAGAGAGCAAATGCAGCCAATGAATGATAATACCAATAAGCTGAAAGAGCACCTGCAGGAAGGAAAAGATCATTTCAACAAAGAGATAGAGATTCTCAAAAAAAAAAAAAAAAAAAAAAAAACCAAATGGAAATCCTTGAAATGAGGGAAACAATAAACCAAATAAAAAACTCAATGGAAAGCATCACCAAAAGACTAGACCACTTGGAAGACAGAACCTCAGACAATGAAGACAAAATATTTAATCTTGAAAATAAAGTTGCCCAAACAGAGAAGATGGTAAGAAATCATGAACAGAATCTCCAAGAACTATGGGACATCATGAAAAGACCAAATTTAAGAATTATTGGGATTGAGGAAGGCACAGAGACACAAACCAAAGGAATGAACAACCTATTCAATGAAATAATAGCAGAAAATTTCCCAAACCTGAAGAATGAAATGGAAAATCAAATACAAGAGGCTTACAGAACACCAAATTCACAAAATCACAACAGGTCCACACCAAGGCACATTATAATGAAAATGCCTAACATTCAAAATAAAGATAGGATTTTGAAGGTCGCGAGAGAAAAGCATCAGATTGCATATAGGGGGAGACCAATACGGATAGCAGCTGACTTCTCAACCCAGACTCTAAAAGCTGGAAGGGCCTGGAACAACATATTTCAAGCTCTGAAAGAACTTGGTAGCCAACCAAGAATCCTATACCCAGCAAAACTTACCTTCAGATTTCAAGATGAAATGAAATCCTTCCATGATAAACAAAAGTTAAAAGAATTTACAAATAGAAAGCCTGCACTACAGAATGTTCTCAACAAAATATTCCATGAGGAGGAAATGAAAAACAACAATGTAGGTCAGCAAAGGGAGGAACTACCTAGAGAAAAACCACTCAAAGGAGAAACCAAGTCAACTTAAAAACCAAAAATAAGCCAAATGACTGGGAATACAAATCATATCTCAATAATAACCCTGAATGTTAATGGCCTAAACTCATCAATCAAAAGACATAGACTGGAAGATTGGATTAAAAAGAAAGACTCAACTATCATTGCCCACCACCCGCGGGGACAATGACAACACGTACGCTTCTTTTTCACAGGAACAAAAAAGACCAAAGACCAAAGACCAACGAACAATGAACAACGAACAACGAACTTTATTAGAGGAAGTGTCTGGGTTATATAGCAAGCATAAGCCAATCAGAGTCAGTCTGAGATATTAGCCTATCAAGGGTCAGTCACATCAGTCAGTCTGAGATATTAGCCTATCAAGGGTCAGTCACTAGGCAGTTACAAAGATCGCCTCACACACAGCAGCCAATCACAGTTACTTCCTGAAACTTGTTAAGAGTGCAGACATGTCTGGCAAGCTGCCAGGTGCCATCTTAGAAATCAGGCCAGGGTGCAGCTCCGGGGCCCTCAGAGCCCGCCCCTGACATCTCCCCCTTATTCTTTAAATAAAGAAAAGATGACTTGGGACCATGCCTGTCTTAGGTTGTCCATGGCAAATTACATCCTTACCCGTCATTGGAATTCTGACCTCCAGGTGTCAGAACCCTGTCTTAGGTTGGTATGCATTTCCACGGATCTTACCCATCATTGACTACTGGTCCAGCATGCTTAGCCATACTTGGGGGGATGTGCCTGTCTCAATGCCTGTCAACACCTGTATATAGCCCGTCGATGACGTCGGGCATCTTGGCGAGCTCTGATTTGGCTGAGTATAATACACATAGGCTATCCCTAAGCAGATAATAATCAGAACAGCTACTGTTCCAGCCCACTGTTTTGTCAATCCCAGGGCTTTAGATAACAAAGAGAACATCTCGGATACCGATGTAACTTGAACCCTGGTGGCATTGCCTCTGAGTATTTCAGCTCGTAGCTGACTGGTTAAATTATCATACGTAGATGACCAATTGCCAGTAAGGTAGACAGAGAGATTTTTAGATAACATAGCCGCAGAGCTAAGGTTATTATAAGCAATAGGGGTGACACACACTGCTCTTAAAGGATAAACACATCCCAGTCCCAAAAGTTCTTGTAAGACGTCCACTTGTTCTTGTAGTAAGTCCACTCTTTGATTTACAAGGAGTATGCCTGCTCTTAGATGTTGGTTTAGGGTCTCTTGAGTCTGTAAGGCTGCAGCTGTATTTTCGGCCAAGTGATTGACTGTTGTTGCTGTCTGTATGGTCGTCGTCAATGCTGCTGCTGCGGTCGCGGCTGCCGCTGCAGAAACTGCCACCGTGGTGACCCGGCTGCTGTGATGCCAAAATCTCTCCTGTTTCTTGATAGTAACACTGGCAATTCCGCATCTGTAACAGAGACTGGGACTGGTAGGAAGGTAAGAACACGCATTATGACCGCCCGTGAAAACATTGAAGCATTCCAGCTTCAATGGTGCAATTGAGAACAGAAGAAGAAAAATTTGAAGAATTGGTTAACAAAAACATAAAAGGAGGGAACACACAAACTGGGATAGGTGGAAAGGTACATAGTTGAACTGTTCCTCCTAAGAGACTAAAAAGAGGTTGTAAGTTAGTTCAAGGGGGGAAAGGCTACGAGCATCATGGTCATCAGGAGTATGTTCAGCATCTTCATTTTGTTGATCTGAGTTACTTGTTGGCAGCATTGACACTGGTCGAATCAGCCATTCAGGAACCCAGATAGGTGATGTTTTGTCCTGTGGAAACACACAAACTGAGCCACGGCTCCAGTAAAGCACCGGATCCGGGCCTTTCCATTGTCCAGTAAGAACATCCTTCCATTTTACCATCGCTTCATCACACGGTTTGTGATTACCATGTCTCTCAGCTGTACAGCGAACTTTATTATCTAGAGTTAAAAAATTTAAAATAAAGGGAGAAAGAGAGTTTGTCTTTGGGGGACCTGAAGGTCTCCCCTATTCCCCCTTTTTGTTTATAAAGAGTGTTTTTGAGGGTGAGATGTGCATATTCAACAATACCTTGTCCTTGTGGGTTATAAGGTATACCTGTGGTTAATGTAATATCACACTTAGCTAAGAATTGATTAAAAGAGGTTGAAGTATAAGCAGGGCCATTGTCAGTTTTAAGTTGTTTAGGAAGTCCCCAGGCTGCGAAAGCCTGGAGACAGTGGGAAATGACATCTTTGACTTTTTCTCCACTGTGTAGCGATGCAAAGATGATTCCTGAACATGTGTCTACAGATACATGTACATATTTAAGGTTACCAAATTCAGGAATGTGAGTAACATCCATTTTCCATAGATGATTAGGTAACAGTCCTTTAGGATTAACTCCTATGGAAGGTGGATGATGGAGGACTGTACAATGGCCACAAGATTTGACAATAGCACGTGCAGCTTCTTTAGTAATGGGTCACTTTAGTTTTAAAGTTGTAGAATTGACATGGAATATTTGATGATATTTTTGAGCTGCCTCTAATGCAGAAAAGATGTGGAGATCTTTAGTTGCTATGTCTGCTAGACTATTTCCTAGAGTTAAAGGTCCAGGCAAATTAGTATGAGCTCTGATATGTCCAATAAAGAAAGGGTCATAATGATCCCAAATCATTTGTTGTAAAGTTTGTAATGGATGAGAAATGGCAGAGTTTGAGGCAATAAGTCCTGTACATTCTAACTTATTGATGGCTTGAACTACATACAAGCTGTCCGAGTAGATATTGAATGGAATATTAGGGAACATTTTAAAGACTTGAAGAACAGTTAAGATTTCTGCTTGTTGAGCAGAAGAGCCAGGGAAAAGAAACGTCTGAACTTTACCCTGATAATAAATAGCTCCAGTACCTGTTTTAGATCCATCAGTGAAAATCACAGGAGCCTTAGGGAGAGGTTGTTGTTTGGTGAGTCTTGGGAAAACTACAGGATTGTTGAGACAAAACTGTATATAAGGATGTTTAGGATAGTGAGTATCAAAATTAGCTTGAGTGGAGCATTTAACAATAGTCCAGAAATCTATGGATTTACATAACCATGAGAGTTAGGACTTATCATAGGGAACAATAATAGTAGCTGGATGAATTCCAAATACTGTAATAGATGATTTGAGTGCCTTTAAAATTATTTGAGCTACTGCCTCAGGGTAAGACAAAAGGGTTTTATTTGGTGAACAAGCCAGATGGACCCAAAACAATGGTCCATCCTGCCAAAAGACTCCAGTAATTTTTTGTTAGGAATAACAATGAATTGTATTGGCTTAGAGAGATCAATTCGATCTACTTGGGCCTCGTCTAATCTTTTTTGTACTATATTTAATACCTGACGTGCCTCAGGAGTGAGCTCTCTGGAAGATGTTGGATGGGGGTCTCCTCGTAAGATGTTAAAGAGAGGAAGTAGTTTCCCTGTGGAAAGCCCCAGATAGGGACGAATCCAATTTATATCCCCCAGCAGTTTTTGAAAATCATTTAATGTTTTTAAATGGTCTACCTTGATTACAGTCTTTAGTGGTCTCACTACTGATTTGTTTAGTTGGGCTCCCAAAAATTCTTGAGTTGTACCCCATTGTACCTTTTCAGGGGCTATAATAAGTTCCCATAACTTGAGTTGCTCTGTCAAATCAGTGTAAATGTTCTTTAAAATATCTTCTTTAGGATGGCACAATAATATATCATCCATATAATGTTAGATAATAAGCTTGGAGTATTTTTGTCGAATTGGCTTTAACGCCTGATCAACATAAATTTGACACATAGTGGGGCTATTGGCCATACCTTGTGGCAATACAACCCATTCATATCGTTGATCAGGTTGTTGGTGATTTAGAGATGGGAGGGTGAAAGCGAACCTCTCACAATCACGAGGATGTAATGGAATAGAGAAAAAACAGTCTTATGTCTATAATTATTGTAGGCCAATCTTTTGGTAAAGCAGTAAGGACTGGAAGTCCTAACTGAGTTGGTCCCATGGCTTGCATAGTAGCATTAATAGCTCTTAAGTCATGAAGGAGCCTCCATTTTCCTGATTTCTTTTTAATGATAAAAATAGGGGTATTCCAAGGAGAAGTAGAAGGTCTAATATGATTTGCATCTAACTGTTGTAGTACCAGTTCTTGGGCCGCCTTAAGTTTTTCTAATGTTAGGGGCCACTGAGAGACCCACACTGGTGCATTAGATTTCCAAGTTATTTTTATATACTTTTTTCAGTGGCCCCTAAGAAAAACCCAAGCCTTGGAGACCTTGATTGCCCTTAACACTAATTGGCTGGGTATTTCCCTGGCCATAGCGGCCAAGCCCCTTGTCCCATTTATGACCTTGTTTTACCATTAGATTTTGAGCCTCTTGGCTATAATGGCCTTCTGTAGTGAGTACTAAATCCATTTGTATGAGAATATCTCTGCCCCATAAATTAACAGGTAAGTGGTCTAAGACATAAGGTTGAAATGTTCCCTGTTGGCCCTCTTCATTTTTCCAAGTTAATACAGCACTACTCCTTTGTGGGCTAGTAGCTACACCCAATCCCCTTAAGGTTTGTTCTGCTACTTGTAGAGGCCATTCTTTTGGCCAATCTTTTAGGGTAATAATGCTAGTATCAGCTCCTGTATCTAGGAGTCCCGAAAACTCTTTATTTTTAATCATTAGTTTGAGCATAGGTCTATTTTTTAGATCCATTGTAAGATAAGCAAAATCAACCCCAGAAGATCCCAAACCTGCAGTTCCCCTAGTTGCTGTGGTCGATGGAAAATTTTTATGAAGGTTGGGAATAATCAAGAGCTGAGCTATGCGGTCCCCAGGTGATATGGACATAATTCCTTGAAGAGAATGAGCAAGAACTTTAATTTCTCCTGTAAAATCAGAATCAATAACTCCAGGGATAACTATGAGTCCCCTGAGTGCACTAGAGCTCCTACCTAATAAAATTCCAACAGTATCAGGAGGTAAGGGACCTTTTAGGTCTGTAGGGATAGGTTGGACTCCCATTTCTGGAGTTAGTATTGCTCTGGTGGTGGCACAGAGGTCCAATCTTGTGCTCCCTGTTGTGACTCTCCTTGGCTTGTCAATGGTTGGTGAGTCCTGTGTACTTGTTGAACCACCCCATACACTTTTGAGGGGCCCTGGGGAGATGGGCCCCAACTCCCGTTTTTTGTCTGTCCATGAGGGGGCAGAGGAACTCCATCTATATCTATCATAGATCTACATTCAGATGCCCAATGATTACCTTTTCTACATCTAGGACAAAGTTGAGGCTTAGGTCTTCTAGGGGGTCGATTAGGGTCCCTTAATTGTGGACAGTCCTTTTTGAAATGTCCAGGTTGTTTACAATAAAAACAAATTCCTGGAGGCCCTCCTCTTTTTATAGGACCTTGTAATCCTTGTGCAATGGCTGCTGCCATAACTTCTCCTTGAATCACAGTCTCATTGATATCTCTACACACTTTGATATATGTACTTAGGTCCTTATTTTTCCAGGGACGAATGGCATCCTTACACCATTTATTAGCCTGTTCATAAGCTAACTGTTTTACCAAGGGCATAGCTTGATCCACATCCCCAAAAATACGACCTGCTGTCTGCATTAGCCGTGCCACAAAATCAGCGTATGGCTCGTTTGATCCCTGAATAACTTTTGACAGTTGACCTTGCAAGTCCCCACTCCCTTGTATACTTTTCCATGCTTTTACAGCAGCTGCAGAAACCTCCATGTACACTGCAGGATTATAGCCAATTTGAGCCTGTTGTCCTGTGAATACTCCCATTCCCATAAGCATCTCTAAATTCCACTGAGGATTTCCTGCTGCAGCATTGCGGCGTGCAGTATCGTTGGAATGCTCCTGCCACGCCCTTTTCCAGACCAGATATTGCCCACCTGACAATGTGGCTCATGCCACGTTACCCCAATCATCAGGAGTAAGATTTATTCCCCCTATGGATTCTACAAGTGATAAAGTAAAGGCTGCTTGGAGGCCATAGGTCATGACAGCCTCTTTTAATTGTTTTACTAATTTAAAATCTAAGGATTGATGGAATCTCTGATTATTTTGATCTTCAAACACTGGAAAGGCTATTGTGCCTTGTTGTAGGAAGTCCCATCCTAATGATTCAGAACGGCTACAACAACATTTTTGTTTCCCCACGTAGTCACCATTATACAGGTGGGGGAGCAGACGGTGTAAGTCCTTGAGCTTTATTTTTGACTGTCACCTGTGATCTGGGTGAGCCTTTAATAGCAAGATTTTTAGCCCTACACACTAATTCCATTTCCTCTTCAGAGCTATCCTCACAACTGGTTTCATTTTCCCTGTCTGCCTCTGATCTTATTGACGCCCTTTCTGATGCTTTAGACCTTTCCTCTTTTATTTCCTCCAAAACCTCTTCCCCTTGTTTTATGGCCTCTCTGCATTTGGGCTTAGGAGTATCTAAACACCCTCTAACTAACATCCATATGGCCATGGTTCCCAGAGGTAATGGTTGTACTCTCTCTGTTGCTCTCAAATCCTCCCCTAGATGCTCCCATTGAGGGATATTCAGTAATCCCTCGTATAAAAGCCATGGCGCAATATCTTCCACTGTGCGTAAAAAGTTCCGAGCTGTTTTAGTTTCAAGAGGAGTTCCATTTGCTCGGAGCAAATCTTTTAAGGGAGCTTCCATATGCACTCGTGACATTTCCATACCCATCTTTTACCACCAAACTATCTAGAAAGTAAATTACTGTATCTATTAATGCAAAAGCGAAAGCACAGACAAACACTTACTCTCCGTCGCTATCCGCGAACTTTACTCTCTATCGCTATCCGCGAAATATACTCTCCGTCGCTATCCGTGAACTTTAAATCCGTCGCTTATTCCGCACACCTTAACCTGGCCAGAATTTACCTTGATTTTACCTAATTAGTTTCTTCTTTATATACTCATTTCCCGGATTTCAGCACCACTTAACATCGCCCACCGCCTGCAGGGACAATGACAATGCATACGCTTCTTTTTCACAGGAACAAAAAAGACCAAAGACCAAAGACGAACGAACAACGAACAACGAACTTTATTAGAGGAAGTGTCTGGGTTACATAGCAAGCATAAGCCAATCTGAGTCAGTCTGAGATATTAGCCTATCAAGGGTCAGTCACTAGGCAGTTACAAAGATCGCCTCACACACAGCAGCCAATCACAGTTACTTCCTGAAACTTGTTTAAGAGTGCAGACATGTCTGGCAAGCTGCCAGGTGCCATCTTAGAAATCAGGCCAGGGTGCGGTTCTGGGGCCCTCAGAGCCCACCCTGACACTCAACAATATGCTGCCTGCAAGAGACTCATCTCATAGAAAAAGACATCCACAGACTATAGGTGAAAGGATAGGAAAAAACCTACCACGCACATGGACTCAGGAAAAAAGCGGGGTTTCCATCCTTATATCAGATAAAGTGGACTTCAAGCCAAAGTTAGTCAGAAGGGATAAAGAAGGACATTTCATACTGCTTCAGGGAACCATAAATCAGGAAGACATAATGATAGTAAAGATTTATGCCCCAAACAATGGTGCATCCCTGTACGTCAAGCAAATCCTTCTCAATTTCAGGAATCACATAGACCACAACACAATAATTCTGGGTGATTTTAACACACCGCTGTCACCACTAGATAGATCTTCCAAACAAAAACCAAACAAAGAAACCACAGAACTCAATAACACAATCAATAACCTAGACTTAATAGACATATATAGAATATTCCATCCATCAACCAGCAGATTCACTTTCTTCTCAGTAGCACATGGAATCTTCTCGAAAATAGACCATATGTTATTCCACAAAGCAGCCCTTAGGAAATGCAAAAAAAATAGAGATACTGCCTTGTGTTCTATCAGATCATAATGGACTGAGAAGTAGAAATCAATGACAAAATAAAAAACAGAAATTACTCCAACACCTGGAGACTAAATAATATGCTATTGAATGAAACATGGATAACAGAAAACATCAGGGAGGAGATAAAAAAATTCTTAGAGGTCAATGAGAACGACGATACAACATATCACAATCTCTGGGACACTGTGAAAGCGGTACTAAGAGGAAAATTTATTGCATGGAGCATATTCCAGAAAAGAATGAAAAGTCAACAACTAAATGACCTAACATTACAGCTCAAAGCCCTAGAAAAAGAAGAACAGAACAACACCAAAAGTAGTAGAAGACAGGAAATCATTAAAATCAGAGCTGAAATCAATGAAACTGAAACAAAAGAAACAACTCAAAAAATTGACAAAACAAAAAGTTGGTTCTCTGAAAAAGTAAACAAAATAGACAAACCCTTAGCCACACTAACAAAGAGAAGGAGAGAGAAAACTCAAATTACTAAAATTCATGATGAAAAAGGAAATATCACGACAGACACCACTGAGATACATTACATAATGAGAAGCTACTTTGAAAATCTGTATTCCAACAAAATAGAAACTACCGAAGACATTGACAAATTTCTAGAGACATATGCTCCTCCCAAACTGAACCAGGAGGACATACACAATTTAAACAGATCAATATCAAGCAATGAAATAGAAGAATCCATTAAAAACCTACCATCCAAGAAAAGCCCAGGACCAGACAGATTCTCAGCCGAGTTCTACAAGACCTTCAAAGAAGAACTCATTCCAATACTTCTCAAAGTATTCCAGGAAATAGAAAAGGAGGGTACCCTACCAAACTCATTTTTTTACAAAAAAAAGAAAAGAAAAGAAAAGAAATGATAATTAATTAAATTTATTTATTTCAAGTGCAGGTTTTGTAAGGTATTCAAATTATGTGAAGAATATTTGAAATAGTTCATGTTTAAGAAAGAAACTGTGTAGTGTAATGTGCTATCAGTTGAAATTGTACTTCAGAGTTGAGCAAGTCCTACTTTTGCTTAATCCAGAATCTGTTCCCTAAGGATGATCCATAGCAGAATTTCCCAAAGTATGTTCCTTAGAACTCTAGTTTTCAGGAATATTAATGGTGTAACAAATTAACAAATTCATAAAGGGGTTCCATGCTCAAATAAGCTTTGGAATGCTTAATTTAAGCAAAATTAAGCTCTTTTCTTTATTGAAGGAACTTTTTTAGAAGTGATTTTCTCTTTAATTGGTGTATAGTTCTAATAATTCCTAACACAATTGGCTGTGGGAACTTTTCTCTGTAGAGGACATCTTTGGGGGCTATCATTTCATGGAATATGTTCTGGGTGTATGTCTTAATGGAAGCACTTGGGGAAGGTGGGTGTTGTCTGGTATCACTAGGTTTTCCCTGTTCTCTTATTGCTTGTATATAACTCTTATTTATAAATAACACCAAAAGACCTTTGAAGTAGGTAGATTTGTTTGTATTTTTAATCAGATCAGCTTTTAGGTGACATTGGCTATATGGAATAATAGTACTAATGACACTAAAAGAAAACTCTCTCTCTACTCACAATACTTATGATACCCAATCTGTTTTTTTCCCACACTGGGCAATTCTCCAGTTGACCGTCCTGCAATCCAGCTTAATTATGACACTAGTACCAGGAGGTGGTGACAGATTCCACGAGTTTTAACTTGAGCTCAGTCTATAACTGCTCTCACTCCTCATGTGTCTTATGTAGCCATCTGAACTTCTGAGTAACTGGTCCCAAAGTGAGAGTTCCTACAATCCCCTCCTCAAATTCCACAATCTACTAGAATAGCTCAAAGAACCCAAGAAATCATTTTATTTACATTTACTGGTTTATTAGAAAGGACACAAGTCAAAAACAGCCAAATGGAAGAGATGTACTGGTCAAGGAATGGGGCAGAGGGTGCATCCAGAGCTCACACTCTCCTGGTACCTCTGTGCATTTGCCAATCAGAAGCTCATCAAATCTTGCTGGGAAAACTGGAAGTCCATATGCAACAGAAGGAAACTAAACCCCTATCTCTCACCCTGCACAAAAATCAACTCACAATGGATCAAGGACCTTGAAATCAGACCAGAGACCCTGCATCTTATAGAAGAAAAAGTAGGTCCAAATTTTCAACTTGTTGGCTTAGGATCAGACTTCCTTAACAGGACTCCCATAGCACAAGAAATAAAAGCAAGAATCAACAACTGGGATAGATTCAAACTAAACAGCTTTCTCTCAGCAAAGGAAACTATCAGTAATGTGAAGAGAGAGCCTACAGAGAGGGAGAAAATCTTTGCCACTCATACTTCAGATAGAGCACTAATTTCCAGAATCTATAAAGAACTCAAGAAATTCTACACCAAGAATACAAATAACCCAATCAACAAATGGGCTAAGGATATGAACAGACACCTCACAGAAGAAGATCTACAAGCAATCAACAAACATATGAAAAAATGTTCAACATCTTTAATAATAAGAGAAATACAAATCAAAACTACACTGAGATTCCATCTCACCCCAATTAGAATGGCGATTATCAAGAATACAAGCAACAATAGGTGTTGGAGAGGATGTGGGGGAAAAGGTACACTCATACATTGCTGGTGGGGCTGCAAATTAGTGCAGCCACTCTGGAATGCAGTGTGGAGATTCCTCAGAAAACTTGGAATGGACCCACCATTTGACCCAGCTATCCCACTCCTTGGCCTATACCCAAAGGACTTAAAATTAGCACACTACAGAGATACAGCCACATCAATGTTCATAGCTGCTCAATTCACAATAGCCAGACTGTGGAACCAACCTAGATGTCCTTCAGTTGATGAATGGATAAAGAAACTGTGGCATATATATACAATGGAATATTACTCCGCAATGAAAATGATAAATTATGGCTGTTGCAGGCAAATGAATAATAAAATTATGGCATTTGCAGGCAAATGGATGAAATTGGAGAATATCATGCTAAGTGAGATAAGCCAAACTCAAAAAACCAAAGGACGAATGATCTCACTGATAAGTGAATGATGACACATAATGGGGGGTTGGAAGGGGGCAGGAATGGAGGAAGGAGGGACTGTATAGAGGGAAAAGAGGGGTGGGAAGGGTGGGGGGAGGAAAAAATAACAGAATGAATCAAACATCATTACCCTATGTAAATGTATGATTACGCAAATGGTATGCTGTTACTCCATGTACAAAGAGAAACAACATGTATCCCATTTGTTTACAATAAAAATAAATTTAAAGAAAAAAGAAAATTAAATGTTGTTTTTCTAGCCACTCTCCTAAAGTTTCTGTAGTTTTTAATAGCCTAAACTCACAAATAAATGACATGTCAGATCACACCTTAAGCCAGATCTCAAACCTCAAAAGCTCATTTTGTATTGTAACACAGCCTGGGCCCCTTATAAATTAGATAATGACTTCTTGGCTGGAGAATAGGCTTTCAATCCCATTATACAGGACTGATACAACTTCTGTCCCTGCAGTGGGAAGGGGGCACACATTCCCGATGTTCGAGTCTTCTCTTTTCTTTGATCTCCCGCCTCATTGTGTCAATCCTGCTCCCCTGCACAGGTCCTCTTCTCTGCTCTCTCTTAACCCTTTTACCTCCCAATCCTATCAATTTTCCGTCTTTTGACCCACAAGATCACTCTTCACTTCCTCAACCTCCACCCTATGCTTCTTCATCTGTTCACCCAGTCACACCTCATCTACTCGGACACACCTTCACTAAATAGAGACCTGTCTTCCCCATCTCGGCCCTTCTTCACACAACTTCTCCTTCTCTTGACCCCAACACCACACCCCACTCCCACCTCTCCTTCTTCTTCTTTCTCTCCTCCTCATACCCACTCTCGTGGGCCCCTCTGGGTTTCTTCAACAGATCCCCTCCCACCATTGCACAGTTGGATGGAGGCAAAGGAATTGTGCAAGTTCCTGTTCCTTTCTTGATCACTGATCTCTCCCAGACTGAGAAACATTTAGGTTTCTATTCTACTGATCTTGATTCCTATACTAAAGGATTCTAATACCTTACCCAGTCCTATTATCTGACATGTCATGACAGCTACATCATTCTCTCTATACCCTCCTATGGAGAAGAGAGAGAGGATTTGGGCCACTGTTCAAGCACATGCAGATGAGACACACAGAACCTAATGAAAATCCAGCCCAATTTCTCTCCCGTCTTAGAAAGGCTCTCCACACTATACGAAAATGGTCCCACAATCTCCAGAGAGCACTATCATTATAATGACTCATTTTACTCCCTAATCTGCCCAGATACCCAGAAAAAAATTAATAAGTTAGAGGAAGACCCCCAAATGCCTCCATCAACCATTTTAAACCTGCCTTTAAGGTTTTTACTTACAGAGAAGAACAACAAAAAATAGATAAAGAGAAAAAAATAAAGCCAAATTTCAACTTTTGGCAGAGACCCTGCATGGCAATCCCAAGGGTACAGTTTCTAACCAAGGGCACTACAAGGCACCCCTCCTGGAGCTTGTTTCAATTGTAAACAGGAAGGACCCTGGTCCCATGTGTACCTTAATGCCAGATTGCACCCGGTCTGTGCCCTAAATGCAAAAGGGACAGACACTGGGGAGCTGATCATCCCGCCATCCGAGGTGAGGGGGAAAACCTTCCCTCTTCATCCTCCCTAACTAACCTCATAAGGCTGGCCTCCAAGGATTGATGGTGACCGGCACTCTCTGTCCCAATGACTATCACCCATCAGGAGCACAGGGTAACTGCCACTGTTGAATGTAAGTCAATCTCTTCCTCATCAATATATGAGCAACATTTTCAGCTTTGTCTGATATTTGGGGACCAACTCAGCCTTTCAAAAACTCTATAGTTGGTCTTCCCAAAACCTACACATAAGAAACCCCTATTATGCAGCATTGTGGGAACTCCTTTACTCCTTCTTTTAAATTACACTTCATCTCCCCACTCCCTTAATGGGAAAAGACCTCCTGTCAAAATTTCAACCTGCCCTCACCCTTTATTTCCCCTCCATAAGTCCCAATATGGAACAACCCACCCGGCAGCTACAAATGTCTCTCCCTCGTCTTCTTCTGAATCCCCTGTTTTCCCCTGCACACACACCACCTCCTTGTTTCTTTGGCCCGAGTAAACTGCCTCCTTCACTCCCTCTGCCTCCACACTTGGTCCATCCTCGTGTTTGAGATCTGACCATCGAGCTTTCAAATCTCACCATATGCCCATCTCCACATCCCTGAAGGACCCCTCCTTCTTCCCACGTCAGCCTCAATACCCTATCTCCCTGACTCATCTAGAAGGCAAAAACCCATCATAATAGATCTTCTTAAAAAAGGACTCCTTCATCCCACATACGCTCCTTTTAACACCCTCCTACATGTTAAAAAACCCAATGGATCTAATCATTTAGTATAAGACCTCCGCATCACCAACACAGCAGTCCTTCCAATTAATCCAGTAGTTCCCAACCCATACACTCTATTGTCCCTCATCCATAATGACACCTCTTACTTTATGGTCTTAGATCTTATATTTTTTGGGGGGAGGTGCTGGGGATCGAACCCAGGACCTTGTGCTTACAAGGCAAGCACTCTACTGACTGAGCTATCTCCCCAGCCCATGGTCTTAGATCTTAAAGATGCTATTTTCTCTGCCCATCCCGACTCACAAGATATCTTTGCCTTTACATGGACTGGCCTGGATTTATCATTCCCAACAACTCACTTGGACAGCTGTCCCCCAGGGATTTCAAGACAGTCCCCTTTTCTTTTCTAAGCATTCGCTAAGGATCTCTCATCTTTCTCTGTCACATCCTCTTCTCCTCCAATACGTGGATGATCCCCTCCTCTGCAGTCCCACCCCAATTTCAGGCATAGATTTCATCCTTCCACCTACAAGGCACCATCTCTGACTTCTTTCCAGAAGAAATCTCGTATTTCTCTTCCTTATTTCTATTCTCCCTTTCTCTTCTATGCACTCCAAATGTTAGACTCTTGGCAATTCCAGGTTCACAAAACCTGGGGCACACCAACTCTTCTGAACACGACCTGCTGGGATAGCACACTCAGCACCCTATCATTCCCCAATCTGATGCCTGCACAGTCACCATAGCACAAGATTTCATCACAGGACGGTCCTCCCTTGGTTGGGAATGACAATACGCTTCCCACCACAAGTACACATGCTCCAAACACAAACACCAGCTTACAAAGTTGGTCCTGATGAGGCTTCTTATCCCTATTGGTCTTGCCATCATGTTTACACAGCTACCCCAGGAAGCTAATTTCTCAAACTCCATCCCCCTCCTGTAAAAGTAATCAATGTAACCCCATACAACACACCTTCCCTGACCCTCAAAACCCACTTTGGGACTGTACCATCAAGGATGAGTTTCATATACATGGGTGGGGTAGAGATCCAGCAGGAAAATCAAAATTATTAAGGCCTATGTCCAACCAGTTGATAAGCCAATATTTAATGTAGCTCAAACCATCACAAACACTAGTAACCCTGCACCCAGACCCCCTCTGCTCACATTTCTCAACATAACCTTATAACTCCTCAATCATTCTAACCCACCCTATACTTCTGACTGCTGGCCCTCACCCCTCTTACCCATGGCTCATGGATAGCGCGGTTTCCTTGCTCAGCGCTCAGCTCCTTCTTCCGGGCCGGGCGTCCTGTGCTCGGGCGTCACCGCTGACTCTGCGCAGCCTGTGCGCCCCGCGAGCCCCGGAGGTCCCTCGGGAGGACGGCGGGTCACCCCGGAGGAAGTAAGGTGCGTGTGCGGCCGGGGCTGGGGGGACCCGGTCAGCACGTGCCGTGGGGACCCGGCGTGTGAGCTGCGGAGCGTGGCCGAATCCGGCTGCGGTGGCCCTGGGGCCTGTCCCCTGGTCCCGGTGGTGGGCTGGACGGGGTCGCCGAGGGCGGCTGCCTAGGGCGGCGGAGTCCCCGCTGGAGGGTGGACCTGGGGCCTGTCCCCTGGTCCTGGGGGTGGGCTGGGCGGGGTCCCCAGGGTCGACTGACTAGGGCGGCGGAGTCCCCGCTGGAGGGTGGCCCTGGGGCCTGTCCCCTGGTCCCGCGGGGTGGGCTGGTCGCGGGTCCCCATCCTCGGCTGCACAGCGTGGCCTCACAGGCGAGGACCTTCCTGTGCCTGCTGGCGGGTGCTGGGTGCTAGTGAGAACTGAGGTCCTGCAGGAGGACACCCTCCACTCTGGGGAGAGGAGAGCAAGTGACCTTCCAGAACCAACGCCCAGCTGCTGAGGTCCCCTCCTTGCCTAGCAGGAACCACCCGGGCTGTGTGCACTAAGAGTGGTCCCCAGTTTGGGAGTGTGCTCCGCCACCAAGCGGGGGTTCCTGGTGAACAGTGGTGACAGGCTGCTTCTCTGAGCTGGGTCCTGTGTCCTCCATCAGATCTGCTGCCATTCAGTTACAGTTTGTCCCCAAGCACGTAAGTATTTCATTCCTTGACTGAATGTAAGATTTTTGTGTTCTTGGTTGACGTTTACGTGGACAGAGTAGTGAGATGTGAAGAGGAGGGAGTTCCTGAAATAATTTCGGTGGTCAGTTTGGTGAGAATCTAAACACCTGTGCACCTCCCGTCCAAATAGAGGGGAATGGGCCCTGGGCAGGCCTCCCTCTCTCCCTGCTCTGCCCTACCTGTGCCTGCAGGTGAGCGCGGTGCCACTTCTTTCTCTCATTCCTTGTCTTTCACCATCTGTGAGGAGGCAGAATGTTCTTTGCTTGTGTCTTACTGAGTTTTCACTAACTTAGTGCTGCATTAGTACTCTGTCACTGTTGGTGCTGTGACTCATGTGGTGGTTCCTCGGCCTCCCGTAGTTAGAGTAGTTTTGCTGTCTGAGGCTGTGGTTCTCCCAGGTCCCTCCCCTCTTTCTGCTTCAGGAATGTGACTGGTTCCCAGTTTAAAGTTTATGTTCCTGACAATTATTTTTTTTTTTTCAATTTGGTTCCCAAATGTGCACACTTCCTAAGTTTTGTACACATTGGAAAATTGGTATAAGGTTATAGTGTGTGGATTATTTCAAGTTCCTAGTAAATTCCACTGTCATATATGCATGAGCTCTGCCTGTTCATCCATGTATGTTCATCCCCTACACACTTCTATTCTCTTTACTTCCATGTGGCTACATGTTGCTTTTCATTGAATACCATCTGCATGAGCAGTTTTCTGTGCTGTTCTATATTCATTGAAAAGGATTTCAGTCATTTTCTCATGTTTAATTCATTTGTGAGGTTATTTCTTTTTCTTTCAACATACCTGCACATGAATTCATTTCCTTTGTGGGACTGCAGACATTTCCCCTGGGGTAGGACAGCCTTCTCGAACCCTGTTGCAGTTTGATGGAGTAAACTTGGGTTTATCAGTCTCTTCCTTTGGAATTTCTTTATCATCTTATATGAGAAAACCTATACAACAGAGGACATGTTGGACTCTCAGAGATAAATCCTTAGGTGTCCCCTCCTGACCTCTGGGGACTCAGCCCTCCTGGGGCTGCATTTCATCAGTCAGAATCTGGCTTCCAACTTGGGAGTGTGTTTTCCTATGAACTAGGGGTGAAGCAGTCTCCTTTCCTGAGCTGCTTCAAGTGTTTGCTTTGCATTTTTTTAAATCTCTTTTAATGCCATACAGTTAGTTTTTCGTGCATTTAATAATGGTATTCCCTTGTTGTCTTTTCATTTTCTTGGAAGTGAGTTGAGAGAGTTACAGTGTGAGGAGGTCTTGGCCATGCAGCCCCAGGCTCTTCCCAAGTGAAAGCTGCCTGTGTCCCTCCTCTCCAGTCTGGCCTGAGCTGGATCCCACCTTCTCTGAGGTCAGGATCTGCTGCCTTGGACCCTGAGTGTGTAATTCCTCACACTTGCTTGTGACTCTGTGCTCAGGCGGAAGATGCAGGAAGAGGCTCCTGAGAGGAGAAGACAACAGGGCCTACTTGAGAAAGGTCTTAACTGCCTGCCTGGAAATGTTCCCCTGATGGAGCAGGTCCCCTTGGAGGGAGGAAGTTCTGATCAAAAGGGCTTTTGCCAACAACCTGTCCTTCTGCCCTCACTTATCCAGGAGTCTGATCCATCCCCTGTCACTCATGGCCCCACAGTGTGCATGTGTGGCTGGGGTGAGAGAGGGGTCTTGTGCAGCCCTGGGCAGTCAGCAGGCAGCTGGTGGGAGGGAGTGGCCTTCCACAGTCACAGGCCTTGATCTCTCACCCTGTGCAGCTCAAAATCCATCTCCAGGACCCTCTGCTGTGTGAGGCCCCAGTGGCTCTGACTGAGACTGTCTCCCTGTGAGCTGCAGGTGCTGTGAGATCCCCAGGAAGGATGTCTGGACTCCCCAGAAGGCAGGAAATGGTGAGTGGTGGGGCCAGGGACTCCTGAGGGAGGTGGGCTGGTTAGAACTGGTGGGAGCCAGGGGTGGCTAGACTCTGGCCTCCCTCTGTCAGCTCCAGAGTGGGCCCACCCAGAGCTGAGTCAGATGCTGCTCCAGCTCAGCCCTGCTGCCTTCAGGCCTTGGTGTGGGCTGGTCCAGGGTGGTTCCCAGTGTGGTGCCTGGTCTGCAGCCACTTTGGCAGAGCCCTCTGTGCCCAGCTGGACCCCTGCCTCTGAGTGTGCAGTGAAGGCAGAGGCCCTCAGCTTTCAAAACCAGCCTTAGCAAGAGAGAAGCACTGAGCAACTCACTGAAACCCTGTCTCTAAATAAAATGCAAAATATTGGGCTGGGGATGTTGCTCAGTGGTTGAGTGTCCCTAACTTCAATCCCCTGTACCCACCTCCCCCCTCAAAAAAATAAGAATGCTCCTAGTGAAAAGAGAAAAATAAATGTCATTTTTACTGCACAAAAGGGTTACATTTCAACAAAAGCTGTGGTAAGTAAATTTTAATTTCAAGTAGTCATGAGAATATTGGTTTCCTTGTATAGTGAAGATCTCAAGACAGTGAAGAACTCCTTTTTGCTTCCTGTTTTCAGAATTTGAAAGATTACCACTACATTTCATGGGACTAACATCTCAATTGTCACAAATATCACATATGGTCATTTGCTTCCAAACTGATTTAGTATCACGGAAATTGATATTGAATATCTCTGTTGTCTGAACACACAAGTTTTTATGAGATTGCCAATAATTCATGAACAGCTTTCATGATCTCATCTAATCCCCTTTTTTCCCAGATGCAGTCACACTGTGAGTCCACGTTGTACCTTGTGAAGTTTGGGGTTTACGTAGACCTTCAGGTAGTGTATAATACTACCTGATGGTGTTCTCTAACAAGCTTTTGGAGACTCATGGACATTTTAGCTGTTAGAGCTTTTTGTACTATTTGCACTTGTAGAAGTTTTCTGAAGTTGCTCAACAAAGCAATCCTGGTCTTGGACTTCACAGAATTTAAGAAATGAAGCCAGAGAACCAACCGAGCTGCCCCTCTGCCATTCGATCAAGTTGCATGCGATTCATTTCTCCTCTTTGCTGATTATTTCCCATTTAGCCAGGGTGCTGAATCCAGCCACCTGTGGTCAGGCAGGTTCCCTGGCTGGGCTGCCAGAAACTGTGCACATCACAGCATGTCACACAGGCTACGCCTGGAGGAATGAATTGGAGTGTTACCTGCTTCCTTTTAGAGGAGATTAAGGAGGTTTCTTTTCCTCTAGTGTGGTGCAGAATCCACCAGGACACCACTGGGCCATGCCTGTCCTTTGTTGACGGTTATTATCACTTCATGAGCCTGTTCATGTTGTGTGTTCCTCCTTGTGTGTGAGTTGTGCTCGATTGGTTGTCTCCAGGCATTGATCCAGTTTATCTGACTTCTCAGATTGTGGTCAGATACTTATCATAATATTCCTGTCCAGTTCTTTTACTTTCTGTAGGATTAATAATGGTGTCTTTCACTTCTGCTGAGTTAGTTTTGTGTCTCTTTTCTTAACTGAGCTGTGGTGTGTCTGTTACAAGCATGTCCATGAAGAACTTGTATTTTTTGATTTTTTTGTTTTGTTTTGTTTTTGCGGTGCTGGGGATTGAACCCAGGACCTTGTGCTTGCAAGGCAAGCACTCTACCATCTGAGCTATATTCCCAGCCCCATGAAGAACCTGCTTTTGATTTTGATTCTCTTGATTTCCTGGTCACAGTTCCACTGATGTCTTTAATTCTGTGGCAGTGTGAGGCGTAGGTTCTCCTTGCTCTTTGTTCTTTCATTCCTGTAGTGGAAGTTTTTATGGGTGGTTTTCGTCCTTCTTTTCTCATGTAAGCTTTCAGCACCTTTGATTCCCCTAAGCACTGCCTGTGCTGTGTTCCACAGTTTCCTAGGATGCGGTTTCAGATCTTTTCCTCTGACATGTTGAGCCCCATCTTGAGCCGTCCCTGGCCTGTGGCTGTGTGGAACTCTGGGATGTGATCTGCACTCACCTGGAGGTCGCCCGGCTGTGCTTCTGGTACTGACGTCGGTGTGACTCCAGTGCTCCTGGTGCAGGTGCTGGAATTCGCCAGCCTTTTACACTCATGCCTGTCGTGGCTGCACGTGGCTGCACTTGGCGCCTTCCCAGAGGTGTGGAGAAGGTTGGAGAGCCTGGCAGTGCCCATGACGTCCCTGTGGGGGGTGTGCTGTTCAGTCACGCTCACCTGTGTGCTCTCTGTGTGCTCCATCTCTCACCCACTGTTAGACGGTTGCTGCTGTCTCCCAGTCACTGGATTTCACCACGTTTCCTTGTGAGTCTCAGGTGTTCATCAGGTGTTCTCACCTGATGTAGGTCATGCATCTGAAAGACTAAGGCAGTAGGTTTGGGTCTTGTTAGTGAGTCTAGTGTCTATGTTTTCTCAGTGGTGCTTGAAGTCAGGTGTTTTTTCCATTGGTTCATTTTGCCTTGATGTATTTCCCTATTTCTGTGCATTCTTTACTCGGTTTCTTTTGAGGAGTGGGTATTTGAATATTATAATGGGTTCCTCTGAATTCAGTTTCTCCTATATTGAGAGTGCTTTTGTGTGCTGACTGTAGCCTTTGTGTGTAGTGACTTTCCAGAGTAATTTTGGAACAGCTAAATAGAGTAAGTTTAGCTGTTCATTATACTTAGTGGGTCTCTCTTAGCTGTGTTGAGCCAGAATTTTGACTGAGTCCCATGAGGAATTAGGTGGAAAGTAAACAGAAGCAATAGCGAGAGCTCAGCTCCTCCAGTTTCTATGGGTAGTTGTGCTGGGGCTGCTGGTTTAACACATGGTCGTGCTGTTGAATCTCTGCTTCAGCCTGTTCTCTGCAGATCTGAGCAGAATCACCTGGGTCCACTGGGTGTTGGTGAATACTCGCATTTCTCCTTTTTTCTGTAGTAGGGTTTGAACCCAGGGATGCTGTACCACTGAGCTATATCCCCAGATCTTTGTATTTATTTATTTTGAGACAGATTCTCACTATGTATTCTAGGAGAGACTGCTTTGTGTGATCGTCCCACCTCAGCCTCTTAAATCCCTGGGATTTGAACCATGTACCACTGTGCCCCACTGAATACCTTTTTGTTTTTTTGTTTTTTTTTTTGATTCCAGGGAATGTACCTGGTGACACATAACCACTAAGCCATATCCCCAGGTCTCTTTACTTTTTAGTGACTGGTTCTTACTAAGTTCCTTAGGGCCTATCTAGGTTCTAAGGTTGGCTTTGAACTTCTGATCCTCCTACAAATCACTGGTATTGGAACCATGCACCACCACACTGGGCATGAACACTGTAATTTCTGAGAAGAGTTTATGTTGTTCCTTTTTCTGTCATACTTCACATTGTGATTTTTTTGTTTAAACATCCATTCAGATGTAGGACTTTGTTTCCTTAAAACATGTTTAAGCATTTCACACTAATTTTCTACACCAGTTGTCTTCTGACTTAGGCAGAATTGTCTGAAGCTTATACAGACTTTCAGATGGCAGTAGATCCACTGTGATATGAAATGCAGTAATTCACAGGTAAATCCTTCCCAGTTCCCTCGGTTGTCAGTGACCTGGGCACCACACTGGACCCTCAGGCTGCTGTCTTATATTTTATTATGTATGTGTATCTTGTATTATATATTATTGGTTTTCATTCTGTATTTTTGGGGTTCCATTGTAGATGAACTTTTAATTGCATTTCAGTATTTCAATTCATATATATAGAAGTTGATTTTTGATTGTTGATTTTTATTTATTTTTTAATATCCATATATATTTAGATGTTGATAGACCTTATTTAATTCATTTATTTATATATGGTGCTGAGAATCCAAAACAGTTTCTCATACATGCTAGGCAAGCACTCTACCACTAAGCCACAACCCAACTTCTGATTTTCATTGAGTTTTCTGTATTAATTTTTCACTGCTGACCTTGGGAACACATCTTCCTCTGGGGTGCTTCCAGTTTCTGAAAATAATGCATACTGCTGCTTTAAATGTTGCAGTATAGAATTTTGTGGACCTGCATTGTGAACTCATTTCAGTTACCCCAACTTTGGGAAATGGCTTGAGATCAAGAGTTGGGGTTGAGCACTTCAGCCTGTGAAAGTCAAGTGGTCTTGGGCCTGTGAGGAGGTCTGTGTGAGACCTGTGTGTATCTGTGAGTGCTCAAGTCCCACAATTTACAAGCCAGGGTGCAGCCCTGGTAGGTGCAACCATGGTGAAACCTCATTAAATGCCCTGTCCACTTGCAGTAACTCTAGGGAGCAGGAAGCCAGAAATTCAAGTCAAATGTGCACCATGTGAGGTGGTCGCTATTGGTGGGTAGAGGGGGTGAAGGTACAGAGGCTGTGCTTTCTTCTCCCGTCTTGCTGCCTGTGGCTGTTGTCTCTGCAGGTGAGTCTGAGTCTGTGTTTCCTGCACCCACCTGTGTCTGCTTAAAGTCCTTAATTTTGCCTCACTGTCTGGGACTGTGTGAGTTTGTCCTGGGTCCAGAAACACCCTGACTTTCTTCCTGGTTTCCCTGGTAGCACCCTCTTGCTGTGCTGTCTAGAAGTGGTGGGAGCAGGCATCCTTGACGCGTTTCTTTTTCTCGTCATGGAGAGAGCCTTTCGTCCTTCAGCATAGCCTCAGGTTTTGTAGATCCGTGCAGCCTTTTAGGATGTTTCCTTCTTTTCCAGGTGTGTGGGTGTTTATGTTGTTAAGGTCCCTTGAGCATTGTCAGCTGCTTTTTCATTCTTTCCAGGTATCACCACCTCTCCTGAAACCTGATGCACAGGTATTTCTGCAGTTCTCTGGGGTTCCGTTCACTCTGCTGATGGTGTCCCACAAGGACAGAGTTTTCACACTTTGTTGTTGATTCACTGTTAAATTCACATGCTGATGAGGTGCAGTGAGCTAGCTGCATACCTGTCCCAGTGCGTCCGATCAGATCAGGGCATCAGCTCTTCTGTCTCCTAACATTTGTCCTTTCTTGTTGTTTGTGGACTGCTCCTCCAGCTCATTTGAAATGCACAGTGACATGCTATGCACTGTGGTCCCCCTGCTGTGCTGGGGGCAGTCCTGCTGGCTCCTGCTGAGTGCATTCTGGTCCCTGATGCCCAGCCTCCTCCCCATCCCATCTTCTCCTCCCTCCCCTGTCTTCCTCACCTCTGGTAACTACTCTACTTTCTGTGAAGTCAGCTTGCAGCTCCCATGTGAGTGAGAGCACATGGCCTGTCTCTCTGTGCCTGGCTTATTTCACTTAGCTGGTGTCCTTCAGTTCCAGACTCATTGCTACAGAACTGGACTGAAAGCTCTTTTTGGTGAAATCATGTTTATTATTCTCCTGAGTCTTCAGGATGGTATCATATTCCAGAAACCATTCCCAAATCCATGTTGTGAGACTTGTGTCTGCAATTTGTTCTATGAATTGGTGAGGTTTACATCTTACTTCAGGACTTTGGTCCCCATGGATTTCCTGTGCACATGTGCTGTGAGGTGAGGCTCTGACTTCAGGTGTCGTCAAGAGCATCCAGTTTGCCAACCATTCATTCCCCAGAGGTCTGGTTCCCCTGGAGTGACCCTGGCCCCTTGTGGCACATCCTTTCCTTCTCTGGGTCAGCCTTGTCCTGGGCCCCCAGTCTCCTCCACTGCTGTACGTGTCTGCCTTTAACCAGAGCTACACTGTCTCTGCTACTGTATTTTGAGCAGGTTTTGAAATCAGGAAATATGATGCTTTTCACTTTATTTTTTTCTTCCATTTTTGAGTTTCTTGTGATTCCTTGTGAACATTAGAATGATTCTTCTTCTTTTTGTATAAAGATGTCATTGGTTGTGAGCGTGGTGGCACACACTTCTAATTCCAGTTACTCAGGATGATGAGGCATGAGGATCGAGAGTTCAAAGCCAGCATCAGCAAAAACAAGGCACCATCCACTCAGTGAGACCGTGTCTCTAAATAAAATACAAAATAGGGCTAGAGATGTGGCTCAGTGGTCGAGTGTCCCTGATTTCAATCCCTGGGACACTTCCCCACAAAATTTCTGTCATTGGTAATTTGAAAGTGATTGAACTGATTATGGTTAATTTGGGTAGATTAGCAATTCCTTATGCTCACAGATACCAGGCATCTCCACACGTATCGTTTCTTTCAGAAGTGTTTTGTAGGTTTGTTGAAGACTTGGCAGATCGTTTCTAAGCATGTTAGTGCAGCTGTCACCCTCTGTCCATGTCCTGGCTATTTTCGATTTCAGTTCACCCTGTGCCCTGGCTCTCTGATGTCCCGTGTATGGCGGGCTTCTCCTCCACTCGGTTTCATCTTTTATTTTCCCTAATTTTTAGTATATTTGAATTTCTTATTCTTCATTATCACTTACTGTTCTTATATAAAAATGCTTTCCTGTTCCTCTAGAAAAAAGTTATCTGCAAACTTCTGAAACTGTTTGTTTTGTATTTCACGTCAGAATCTGATGAATTCATAATTGTCCCTGGAATTGAGGAAAATGATGCCTGTTTTAAATTAGATTCCTATTTGTCATGACTCATCTTTTAAATTGCATGTTTCTACCTATCTACAATACCTTTTATGTCATTTTTTCAATTTTCCATATGAATTTCAAGTCACTAAAACTTTTCTTCTCTTGTTCTTTCTCTTTGTTCATCTCCTTGGAAATACTATGCTGCGTCCAATAGGATAATATGAAAGTTCTTTATTTATAGTCTGGGTCACTTAAGCCCTCTGGATATGCATTTTTAGGCTTCCTCCCCATTACATAAACACCATAGTGTATTTACCCAGTCCTAGAAGGAATAGCGTATTATATAGCTAGGCTCTCTGGCACCAGTGTTTCCTAGACTATAGCCCTGCACAGCATTTACTTTGCAAGATACCAAAGTGGTCATGTATTAGGTTTGTCTGTACAACCATCCCTATCAACACATCAGTACTTCCTTTACTATGGATAACTATGTATGTGTAGCCCATTGTTAATCCAAAGTGTCTTTGAGCAAAACATTATTCTGTGGTACATGACTTTATATTGGATAAGCCAACAGTCTGCTGTCTAGAACATATTGATAGGTGTTACACATTTCTTAATTCTTATTGGGTTTGGACAAATACTTTCTGTTGATGACTGGAATTCTGTTTGTTAAATGTCAGAAGAGGTATTTGATACTTATCCCATTGTATGTTGGTACTAATTGGAAGATATCATCAAATTGTTTCTTTATAAGTGTTCTTTTTATTAGATGGTTAAAGTTGATCTGGAGTGAACCTACAAATTCTTCTTGTTCTCTTGGTGTAGTCAAACAGGATGAGCTCAATCCCCAGGTACCATGTTGTGACCACATCAATGAAAGGTTGTCTAGTGGGCAAGCTCTTAGACTCTTGTTCAGGGAGTTCTTTTTCTTTTTATTATAGTTTTTAGACACGGGGGTACTTTGATCCTTTAGGTTCTAACATAAGAATGGATTTCTACAGTAAATCAAATGTTTAGTAAATACCATTTTGTTTCCATATACTCTCAATCACTATGAGTCAGTGTAAATGCTGAGTTTGGTGGGATCTCTCCTAAATCCTTAGCTCCTCCTATCAGCTAATGTCCAACTTTGTCAACAGGGATTTCTAATGATAGGTACTCTCAAGAGAACTAATACTAGCTCTCTTCTGCACGTTAGGTGATATGGCTTCATGATTCCATGTGCTAGACATGCACCCTACAAAGACATTAAGGGTAACCCGGGAGCATACCTCACTCCCTGGACTCATCAGTGAGAAGGGTGTTGTTATTCTGCTGATGCTTTTCTGGGGAGTTCCAGTCTTATATTGGAATGCCTCTGTTTCAGGAAGCGAGTACACACAAAGTATACAAGTTTTTTTTTGTTTTGTTTTTTTACTTTGAAGTAATTGCAGATTTACACAAAGTTGTACAAATAATATAGGAAAACTCATGTACTGTTCATTCACCTTCCCCCAAGAGATACATTGTCCTATAGCAACTTAAACAAGGAAATCTTTTTTTAAAAATTTTTATACATGTATATAGGGTATGCATGTGTCATTCCGTCCTTCCCATCCCCACCACCCCACTCCTTCCTTCACTCCTGTCTGCATAATCCAAAGTTCTTTCATTCTTCCATACCCACCCCTTACTATGGATCATCATGCCCTTATCAGAGAAAATATTCAGCCTTTAGTTTTTGGGGATTGGTTTATTTCACATAGCATGGTATTTTCTAGTTCCATCCATTTACCTGAAAATGCCATAAATTAATTCTTCTTCAAAGCTGAGTAGTGTTCCATTGTGTATATTTACCACGTTTTCTTTATCCATTCATCTGTTGAAAGGAATCTAGGTTGGTTTCATAGTTTAACTATTGTGAATTGAGCTACTGTAAACATTGATGTGGCTGTGTCATTGTAGTATGCTGATTTTAAGTCCTTTGGGTGTAAACCAAGGAGTGGGATAGCTGAGTCAAATGGTGGTTCTATTCCCAGTTTTCCGAGGAATCTCCATACAGCTTTCCAAAGTGGTTACACTAATCTGTAGGGTCCACTAACAATGTATGAATGTACTTTTTTACCTACATCCTCAAACCAACACTTCTTGTTGCGTGTACTCTTGATAATTGCCATTCTGACTGAAGTGAGATGAAATCTTAGGGTAGTTTTGATTTGCATTTCTCTAATTGTAAGAGATGATGAACGTTTTTTCATGTTTGTTGTTCAAATGTATATCTTCTGTGAAGTGTTGCTCAGTTCCTTAGCCCTTTCATTGATTGGGTTATTTGCTTTTTTTTGTTAAGTTTTTCAAGTTCTTTATATATCCTGGAGATTGGTGCTCTATCTGAACTGCATGTGGTAGAGATTTTCTCCCATTCTGTATGCTCTCTCTTCACATTATCGATTTTTCCTTTGCTGAGAAGCTTTTTAGTTCGAATCCATCCATTTATTCTTAATTTTACTTCTTGCATTTTAGGAATCTTGTTAAGGAAGTCAGGTCCTAAACCAACACAATGAAGATTTGGGCCTGATTTTTCTTCTATTAGGTACAGGCTCTCTGTTTGTCTGCATGTCTTTGATCCACATTGAGTTGAGTTTAAGGCAGGGTGAGAGATAGAGGTTTAACTTCATTTTGTTACAAATAGATTTCCAGTTTTCCTAATACCATTTGTTGAATAGGCTTTTTTCCAATGTATATTTTTGGAACCTTTATCTAGTTTGAGATAACTGTATTTAGGTAGGTTTATTTCTGTGTCTTCTATTTTGTACCATTGGTCTACATGTCTGTTTTGGTGCCAATACCATGCTGGTTTTGTTATTATTGCTGTGTAGTATAGTTTAATGTTTTGGTGTTGTGTTCTGCTTCACTCTTATTACTAAGGATTGCCTTTGCTACTCTCGATCTCTTATTTTTCCAAATGAATTTCTTGATTGCTTTTTCTGGTTCTATGAAGAATGTCATTGGGATTGTAGTAGGAATTGCATTGAATCTGTATAACACTTTTGGTAGTATGGCCATTTTGACAATATGAATTCTGTCTATCCAAGAACATGGAAGATCTTTCTTCTTCCAAGGTCTTTTTCAATTTCTTTCTTTAGGGTTCTGTAGTTTTAATTGTACAGCTCTTTCATCTCTTTTGTTAGATTGATTCCCAAGTATTTTATTGTTGAGGCTATTTTAAATGTGGTTTTTCACCTAATTTTCTCTTTCAGTGGGTTAGTCACTTATGTATAGAAATTCAGTTGATTTCTATATATTTTTTATATCCTGCTACTTTACTGAATTCATTTGTGAGTTCTAGAAGGTTTTTTTGTTGTTTTGTTTTGTTTTGTTTTGTTTTGTTTTGTTTGCGATGCTGGGGATCGAACCCAGGGCCTTGTGCTTGCAAGGCAAGCACTCTACCAACTGAGCTATCTCCCCAGCGCTAGCACTAGAAGTTTTCTGTTGGAATTTTTTGGATCTTCTAAATGTAGAATCATGGCATCAGCAAATAGTGATAGATTGAGTTCTTCTTTTCCTATTGATACCCCTTTAATTTCTTTCACTTGTCTAATGCTCTGGTTAAGAGTACAAGTTTTGATGACCAAAGCACAGACTAAATATTTGGAGATCACAAAAACATGAGAACATCTCACATGTTGAGAATGCAGCCCTCATGTTGTCAGTCTCTCCTGGGATTCACTACATTTTTGTGGGATATTTTAGAACTCAGTGGCCTTTGAGGATGTGACTGTGAACTTCACTGAGGAAGAGTGGGCTTTGCTGGATCCTTCTCAGAAGAATCTCTACAGAGATGTGATGCAGGAAGTCCTTAGAAATCTGGCTTCTCTAGGTAAGGATGATGTTTCATTACATAGTAAAAGACAGATCCCCTGGGAGTATTTTTTTTTCTTCTCATGAATTTGGAATGTGGAAAGGGAGTACTTTGGGGAATAAATTTGGACTAATATCATTGCACTGTGCCGCATAAATAACGAGAATTTTTCCTCCCTTTTCATCTTTTTTATTGGTGCATTATAGTTGGTCAAATTGTAATTCTCATAATTCTTTCTGAAATCTTGATCATTCATAATGACTGTTCTGGGTCTATATTTTAGGAGACAGATGGGAGTTCCAGAACATTGAAGATCAGAACACAAATCCCGGGAGAGATTTGAGGTAATTTATAGTCATAAGAGGAAACAGAGTGCCTTGAGGGAATTCTAGCATGTTTTATAATTTTGCAAACAAGCAAAGTAAAGAAACATGATATGAATTATGTTTATTCTTTTTTTTATCAGACATGAACTTTAATGTAAGGTACATTTCATACTTTCAAAATAATGGATTTTTGACAGTACTAACAAACTGCATTTATGATAGCACTGTTTTTGTAGTAGCTATGGAGAAACATTGTTGCAAAGTGATCATGATACTGTCTTTCAAACAGTTTAGACATGACAGAAAACCAGTAGTTTCCCTGACCTTGGTTATAGTGTAATTCCAATGCCTATTAAAAAATGCAAAAGTATAATTAACCAACCATAAATTCTGCTTGTAATTTTTTACAGAAATTATATGGTAGTCTCTGTAAAAATTTAAAAAGATACTCAGTGTGGGAAAACTTTCAGTGATATTCCAAGTCCAGTCATAAAAGGAATTCCTGCTAGAAAGTTCATTTGAAAGCAGTATATGTGGGAAGATCTTCATATATCAATTTTTCTTTAATAGGTCCTTTATATCTCACTCTGCAAACAAGGCATATAAGAATCATGAGACTGGAGGGAAGACATATGAAATTAAACAGAACAGAAAATCCTTCCTTCCTCTCACAAGTGATCAAAGACAAGCATCAGAGCACACTGTAAATGGGCCTTATGGATATTTGACATGGGGAAGAGAGTTGAGTTCCAGGTGTTTTCAAGAACATGGAGGATCTCATACTGGCAAAAATCTATGTGGATGTAAGGAATGTGGAAAAGCCTTCTCAGATTCAAGTGACTTTCAAATAGATATACAAACTCATACTGGAGAGATGGCTAAAAAATGGAAACGAAGTAGGGAAGCCTTCATTAATTCAGCTAGCCTTCAATTAGATGAAGAAACCCATACAGGGAAGAAGCCCTATGAATGTAAACAGTGTGGAAAAGCCTTCACTACTTCCTCTTACCTTCAAATACATAAGCGATATCATACTGGAGAGAAGCCCTATGAATGTAAACAATGTGGAAAAGCCTTCACTACTTTGTCTGAACTTCAAAAACATAATCGAACTCATACCGGAGAGAAGCCCTATGTATGTAAGCAGTGTGGAAAATCCTTTACTTTTTCCAGTCACCTTCACTCACATGAAAGAACTCATACAGGAAAGAAGCCCTATGAATGTAAACAGTGTGGGAAAGCCTTCACTACTTCCTCTTACCTTCAAATACATAAACGAATTCATACTGGAGAGAAGCCCTATGAATGTGAAAAATGTGGGAAAGCCTTCACTAGGTCCTCTTACCTTCAAATACATAATTGAATTCATACAGGAGAAAAGCCCTATGAATGTAAGCAGTGTGGAAAAGCCTTCACTGTGTCCATTCGACTTCACTCACATGAGCAAACCCATACAGGAAAGAAAGCCTATGGATGTATACAATGTGGGAAAGCCTTCACTACTTCCTCTTACCTTCAAATACATAAGCGAACTCATACTGGAGAGAAGCCCTATGAATGTAAGGACTGTGGGAAATCCTTTACTTCATCCAGTAACCTTCACTCACATAAAAGAACTCATACAGGAAAGAAACCCTATGAATGTAAACAATGTGGAAAAGCCTTCTGTAGTTTCTCTTCTCTTCAAATACATGAACGATCACATACTGGAGAGAAGCCCTATAAATATAAGCAATGTGAAAAAGCCTTTACTACTTCCTTTTACCTTCAAGTACATAAACGAATTCATACTGGAGAAAAACCCTATGAATGTGACCAATGTGGGAAAGCTTTTGCTTCATCCAGTCATCTTCATTCACATGAAAGAACTCATACAGGAAAGAAACCTTATGAATGTAAACAATGTGGAAAAGCCTTCTGTAGTTCCTCTTCTCTTCAAATACATGAACGATCACATACTGGAGAGAAGTCCTATAAATAAGCAATGTGAAAAAACCTTTTCTTCTTCCTTTTACCTTCAAATACATAAACGAACTCATACTGGAGAGATACCCTATGAATGTAAGGACTGTGGGAAATCCTGAGTCTGAGAGGAGACTGTAGTGGAATTTTGGGCAGTGTTGGAATTGACCAAAATGTACTTTGCATTGGAGATGGTGGTGGGCTTTTGTGGGCCAGGGTTGAAATGTTATAGTTTGTATGTGAGGTGTCCCCCATATCTTCATGTGTGAGTCTGTGGGCTGGCAGGGAGCCAAAGGGTGTGCTTGGTATGCCTGGAGAAAAACATGAAGCTGTTACAATTGGCTACATGTATGCTCAAGCTCATGATTGCTTGACCTTTAACAGGATTGGGTGGACATATCTGATCAAAATTGCTTATGCATGAGACTGCTTATATATAGAGGGAGTTATCCAAATAAAAAAAAAGTTCTTCATGACAATCTGAGGTGTACGTGTCTTTATGTCCCACTGGACGGTGACATTTGGTGGTCCGTACGTGGAACAGTGAGCACTCGGGTAAGTAATAAAGGAGAAAATTTTTCACTAGCACAGTCAACTAGCAGTCAACTAGCAGGTTTCCCTATTCAAGGAAACAGTGACCTTAAGGTACTAACAGAAGGCTCCCCTAGTGAGGGAACTTAACAGAAGGCTGTCCCAAGAGACAGCAAAGGACGTCCTGTAGTAAATGAATATGTGTAAGGTGTTAGTTGTGTTAATATTTTTGTTACTTTTTATTGTTTGGTTTCTGTTTGTTGTTGTGGTGGTGATCAAAGAGGCCATATTATAGCCATGGGATTGGAAATTTCACGGATTTGCATGGAAGGCTCTCTTAAGGCATTGTTAAGAGAAAATGGAACTCCATTAAAGTCTAAAACTGCGCTGATGTTCCTTAAAACTGTAGAAGAAGCCTGTCCTTGGTTCTTAGAAGAAGGACTTCTTACTGTCCCTCAGTGGGAGCATTTGGGAAAGGACCTCTGTAAACAAAATGAAAAAGCGCCTCTCCCTCTTGGTACTTTGCCTATTTCTGTCTGACTTCCAAAAAACCAAAATTTCAAGAACAGCTAAGAGAAGGGGAAGAGATATTAGAAGCTGTAAAAGAAGAACAATCAAGTCGAGCTTCTGAAAGAGAAAGTAGATGTTCAGACTCAGAACAGGGATTTGACACTGAAGAACAGGAACTATCTGAGACAGAGCTAGAAAAGAAGTTCTCTCAGTGGCATTTAGCCCCTACCGTGCCATACTCTCCGGCATATAATCCAGGTCACCACTCTTTTCCAAGTTGTAGGGGCACATGTACTTGCTGCACAGGGGCAGCCCCAGACAGTGGGCTGATGTAGAATCTCGATCAGTGTTCCCAATATTCCCTGTATTTGAAGATCAAAACAATCAGATATCATCAAATATTAGATATAAAATTAGTGAAACAGTTAAAAGAGGCAGTTATGTCCTATGGAGTACAAGCTGCATTTACCATTTCTTTATTAGAGAATGTTGCAAGTCAAAATCTTACTCCAAGTGATTGGAGTAATTTAGCAAAAGCATGTTTATCTGGGGGACAATATCTTATGTGGAAGGTGGCAACCAGGAGTTATGTTCTGATACTGCCCGACATAATGCAGTTGCTGGCAATCCTCAATGGAATCTAGACATGCTGACAGGCCAAGGACCATATGAAGGGCAAGGTAATCAGATTAATTTCCACCCTGGTGTGTATCAACAAATTAGTCCTGCTGCCACTAAAGCTTGGAAAACACTTTCGGGTGCTGGTGATCTTCAAGGACAGTTATCTAAGGTTATTCAAGGCAACAATGAACCCTATGCCGATT
Source organism: Sciurus carolinensis (assembly GCF_902686445.1). Taxonomy (NCBI): domain Eukaryota; kingdom Metazoa; phylum Chordata; class Mammalia; order Rodentia; family Sciuridae; genus Sciurus; species Sciurus carolinensis. The sequence continues at coordinate 2,162,614 of NW_025920112.1, forward strand.
TTGTAGACAGATTGATGCAAACAGCAGGACGTATATTTGGAGATGTAGACCAGGCTATGCCTTTAGTCAAACAGCTTGCATATGAGCAAGCAAATAAATGGTGTAAAGAAGCAATAAGACCTTGGAAAAACAAAGACCTTGGAGCATATTTAAAGGCTTGTAGGGATATTAATGAGGTTTTTATTCAAGGTCAGGTGATGACTGCAGTGCTTGCACAGGGTCTTAGAGGCAATGCCAATTCCTGCCCAGGCCAACAGTGATATTGGTGTAAACAATATGGACACATAAAAAAGGACTGCCCCCAGGGTCCTGTGCCAAAATTATGTCCCTGATGTAAAAAAGGGAAACACTGGGCAAGTGACTGTAAATCAACTAGAGACAAAGATGGTAACCCTTTACCTCCAAAAAACAGGAATTGGGGCCCACAAATATATGGGGCTATCCAGTCCGTACCTCGGACCCATTACCCCTTGACTCCCCAACTAGACAAACAAGAGGAAGCACAGGATTGGACCTCTGTGCCTCCGCCAGAGCAGTATTAACTCCAGAGATGGGAGTACAACCAATACCAACTTTGGTTGTCGGCTCATTACCTAAAGGAACAGTGGGACTAGTTCTGGGGAGGAGTTCTTCTGCTTTAAAAGGATTAAATATTGTCCCTGGAGTTATAGACCCTGATTTTACAGGAGAAATAAAAATCCTTGCTTCTTCACCAAGAGGTGTAGCAATAATAGCTCAGGGTGATCACGTAGCACAATTGTTGGTCTTACCCAGCTGCCATGATCAATATCCATCAAAGACTATTATTAGGGGAAATAAAGAATTAGGTTCTACTGGCCAAAATATGGTCATGTTAACATTGGATTTAAAAGATAGACCTATGACAAAGTTAATGATAGAAGGCAAAAGTTTTGAGGGCTTATTAGATACTGGGGCTGGGGCTGGGGAGATAGCTCAGTCAGTAGAGTGCTTGCCTTGTAAGCACAAGGCCCTGGGTTCAATCCCCAGCACCCAAAAAAAAAAATTTTTTTTTAGATACTGGGGCTGACAAAAGTATTATCAAAATTACAGAATGGCTCAAAGCCTTGCCGCTTCAACAGGCAGATCAGACTGTAAGGAGAATGGGTATAGCATCCAATCCTAACAAAAGTTCAGCCATATTAAAATGGAAGGATGAAGAGGGTCATAGTGGTACCGTCCAACCTTACGTCCTTGAACATCTCCTAGTGAACTTGTGGGGGGGGGGTATGTATTCTGATCCCCTTTCTAAGCTGGTGCTTACCCCTAAGGCTCAAACAGCTCTCAAGCTTGTTGAAATAGCTATGGAAAAGGTTCATCTTGATTGTATTGACCTAGCTAAGCCTTTATCATTCATTGTCTTGGCTACAAATAAGTTACCCACAGGAGTGTTTTGGCAAAAGGGTCCTATTCTATGGGTTCACATGAATTATACCCCTAACAAGGTCTTACCCTTGTTTACTGAATCTGTGGCAGAATTAATCCTTAGGGCGTTAAAAGTATCCCTTTCCACCTTTGGGTCACATTCCTGGACAATAATGGCCGGAGGTCCCTCGGGAGGACAGCGGGTCACCCCGGAGGAAGCAAGGTGTGTGTGCAGCTGGGGTTGGGGGGAACCGGTCAGCACCTGCTGTGTGGACCAGGCGTGTGAGCTGCGGAGCGTGGCCGAGTGCGGCTGCGGTGGCCCTGGGGCCTGTCCCCTGGTCCCGCAGGGTGGGCTGGTCGCGGGTCCCCATCCTCGGCTGCCCAGCATGGCCTCACAGGCGAGGACCTTCCTGTGCCTGCTGGCGGGTGCTGGGTGCTAGTGAGAACTGAGGTCCTGCAGGAGGACACCCTCCACTCTGGGGAGAGGAGAGCAAGTGACCTTCCAGAACCAACGCCCAGCTGCTGAGGTCCCCTCCTTGCCTAGCAGGAACCACCTGGGCTGCGTGCACTAAGAGTGGTCCCCAGCTTGGGAGTGTGCTCCTCCACCAAGCTGGGGTTCCTGGTGAACAGCGGTGACAGGCTGCTTCCCTGAGCTGGGTCCTGTGTCCTCCATCAACTCTGTTGCCATTCAGTTCTAGTTTGTCCCAAGCACATAAGTATTTCATTCCTTTACTGAATGTAAGATTTTTGTGTTCTTGGTTGACGTTTACGTGGACACAGTAGTGAGATGTGAAGAGGAGGGAGTTCCTGAAATAATTTCGGTGGTCAGTTTGGTGAGAATCTAAACACCTGTGCACCTCCTGTCCAAATAGAGGGGAATGGGCCCTGGGCAGGCCGCCCTCTGTCCCTGCTCTGCCCTACATGTGCCTGCAGGTGAGCGCGGTGCCACTTCTTTCTCTCATTCCTAGTCTTTCACCATCTGTGAGGAGGCAGAATGTTCTTTGCTTGTGTCTTACTGAGTTTTCACTAACTTAGTGCTGCATTACTACTCTGTCACTGTTGATGCTGTGACACGTGTGGTGGTTCCTCGGCCTCCGTAGTTAGAGTAGTTTTGCTGTCTGAGGCTGTGGTTCTCCCAGGTCCCTCCCCTCTTTCTGCTTCAGGAACGTGACTGGTTCCCAGTTTAAAGTTTATGTTCTTGACAATTATGTTTTTTTTTTTTCAATTTGGTTCCCAAATGTGCACACTTCCTAAGTTTTGTACACATTGGAAAATTGGTATAAGGTTATAGTGTGTCGATTATTTCAAGTTCCTAGTAAATTCCAGTGTCATATATGCATGAGCTCTGCCTGTTCATCCATGTGTGTTCATTCCCTACACACTTCTGTTCTCTTTACTTCCATGTGGCTACATGTTGCTTTTTATTGAATACCATCTGCATGAGCAGTTTTCTGTGCTGTTCTATATTCATTGAAAAGGACTTCAGTGATTTTCTCATGTTTAATTCATTTGTGAGGTTATTTCTTTTTCTTTCAACATACCTGCACATGAATTCTTTTCCTTTGTGGGACTGCAGACATTTCCCCTGGGGTAGGACAGCCTTCTCAAACCCTGTTGCAGTTTGATGGAGTAAACTTGGGTTTATCAGTCTCTTCCTTTGGACTTTCTTTACCATCTTATATGAGAAAACCTATAGAACAGAGAACATGTTGGACTCTCAGAGATAAATCCTTAGGTGTCCCCTCCTGACCTCTGGGGACTCAGCCCTCCTGGGGCTGCATTTCATCAGTCAGAATCTGGCTTCCAACGTGGGAGTGTGTTTTCCTATGAACTAGGGGTGAAGCAGTCTCCTTTCCTGAGCTACTTCATGTGTTTGCTTCGCATTTTTTTAAATCTCTATTAATGCCATACAGTTAGTTTTTCGTGCATTTAATAATGGTGTTCCCTTTTTCTCTTTTCATTTTCTTGGAAGTGAGTTGAGAGAGTTAAAGTGTGAGGAGGCCTTGGCCATGCAGCCCCAGGCTCTTCCCAAGTGAAAGCTGCCTGTGTCCCTCCTCTCCAGTCTGGCCTGACCTGGATCCCACCTTCTCTGAGGTCGGGATCTGCTGCCTTGGACCCTGAGTGTGTAATTCCTCACACTTGCTTGTGACTCTGTGCTCAGGCAGAAGATGCAGGAAGAGGCTCCTGAGAGGAGAAGACAACAGGGCCTACTTGAGAAAGGTCTTAACTGCCTGAGTGGAAATGTTCCCCTGATGGAGCAGGTCCCCTTGGAGGGAGGAAGTCCTGATCAAAAGGGCTTTTGCCAACAACCTGTCCTTCTGCCCTCACTTATCCAGGAGTCTGATCCATCCCCTGTCACTCATGGCCCCACAGTGTGCATGTGTGGCTGGGGTGAGAGAGGGGTCTTGTGCAGCCCTGGGCAGTCAGCAGGCAGCTGGTGGGAGGGAGTGGCCTTCCACAGTCACAGGCCTTGATCTCTCACCCTGTGCAGCTCAAAATCCATCTCCAGGACCCTCTGCTGTGTGAGGCCCCAGTGGCTCTGGCTGAGACTGTCTCCCTGTGAGCTGCAGGTGCTGTGAGATCCCCAGGAAGGATGTCTGGACTCCCCAGAAGGCAGGAAAATGGTGAGTGGTGGGGCCAGGACTCCTGAGGGAGGTGGGCTGGTTAGAACTGGTGGGAGCCAGGGGTGGCTAGACTCTGGCCTCCCTCTGTCAGCTCCAGAGTGGGCCCACCCAGAGCTGAGTCAGATGCTGCTCCAGCTCAGCCCTGCTGCCTTCAGGCCTTGGTGTGGGCTGGTCCAGGGTGGTTCCCAGTGTGGTGCCTGGTCTGCAGCCACTTTGGCAGAGCCCTCTGTGCCCAGCTGGACCCCTGCCTCTGAGTGTGCAGTGAAGGCAGAGGCCCTCAGCTTTCAAAACCAGCCTTAGCAAGAGAGAAGCACTGAGCAACTCACTGAAACCCTGTCTCTAAATAAAATGCAAAATATTGGGCTGGGGATGTTGCTCAGTGGTTGAGTGTCCCTAACTTCAATCCCCTGTACCCACCTCCCCCCTCAAAAAAATAAGAATGCTCCTAGTGAAAAGAGAAAAATAAATGTCATTTTTACTGCACAAAAGGGTTACATTTCAACAAAAGCTGTGGTAAGTAAATTTTAATTTCAAGTAGTCATGAGAATATTGGTTTCCTTGTATAGTGAAGATCTCAAGACAGTGAAGAACTCCTTTTTGCTTCCTGTTTTCAGAATTTGAAAGATTACCACTACATTTCATGGGACTAACATCTCAATTGTCACAAATATCACATATGGTCATTTGCTTCCAAACTGATTTAGTATCATGGTAATTGATATTGAATATCTCTGTTGTCTGAACACACAAGTTTTTATGAGATTGCCAATAATTCATGAACAGCTTTCATGATCTCATCTAATCCCCTTTTTTCCCAGATGCAGTCACACTGTGAGTCCACGTTGTACCTTGTGAAGTTTGGGGTTTACGTAGACCTTCAGGTAGTGTATAATACTACCTGATGGTGTTCTCTAACAAGCTTTTGGAGACTCATGGACATTTTGGTTAGCTGTTAGAGCTTTTTGTACTATTTGCACTTGTAGAAGTTTTCTGAAGTTGCTCAACAAAGCAATCCTGGTCTTGGACTTCACAGAATTTAAGAAATGAAGCCAGACAACCAACCGAGCTGCCCCTCTGCCATTCGATCAAGTTGCATGCGATTCATTTCTCCTCTTTGCTGATTATTTCCCATTTAGCCAGGGTGCTGAATCCAGCCACCTGTGGTCAGGCAGGTTCCCTGGCTGGGCTGCCAGAAACTGTTCACATCATAGCATGTCACACAGGCTATGCCTGGAGGAATGAATTGGAGTGTTACCTGCTTCCTTTTAGAGGAGATTACGGAGAGTTTTCTTTTCCTCTAGTGTGGTGCAGAATCCACCAGGACACCACTGGGCCATGCCTGTCCTTTGTTGATGGTTATTATCACTTCATGAACCTGTTCATGTTGTGTGTTCCTCCTTGTGTGTGAGTTGTGCTCGATTGGTTGTCTCCAGGTGTTGATCCAATTTATCTGGCTTCTCAGATTGTGGTCAGATACTTATCATAATATTCCTGTCCAGTTCTTTTACTCTCTGTAGGATTAATAATGGTGTCTTTCACTTCTGCTGAGTTAGTTTTGTGTCTCTTTTCTTAACTGAGCTGTGGTGTGTCTGTTACAAGCATGTCCATGAAGAACCTGTATTTTTTGATTTTTTTGTTTTGTTTTGTTTTTGCGGTCCTGGGGATTGAACCCAGGACCTTGTGCTTGCAAGGGAAGCACTCTACCATCTGAGCTATATTCCCAGTCCCATGAAGAACCTGCTTTTGATTTTGATTCTCTTGATTTCCTGGTCACAGTTCCATTGATGTCTTTAATTCTGTGGCAGTGTGAGGCGTAGGTTCTCCTTGCTCTTTGTCCTTTTGTTCCTGTAGTGGAAGTTTTTATGGGTGGTTTTCGTCCTTCTTTTCTCATGTAAGCTTTCAGCACCTTTGATTCCCCTAAGCACTGCCTGTGCTGTGTTCCACAGTTTCCTAGGATGCGGTTTCAGATCTTTTCCTCTGACATGTTGAGCCCCATCTTGAGCTGTCCCTGGCCCGTGGGCTGTGTGGAACTCTGGGATGTGATCTGCACTCACCTGGAGGTCGCCCGGCTGTGCTTCTGGTACTGACGTCGGTGTGACTCCAGTGCTCCTGGTGCAGGTGCTGGAATTTGCCAGCCTTTTACACTCATGCCTGTCGTGGCTGCACGTGGCTGCTCTTGGCGCCTTCCCTGAGGTGTGGAGAAGGTTGGAGAGCCTGGCAGTGCCCATGACGTCCCTGTGGGGGGTGTGCTGTTGAGTCACGCTCACCTGTGTGCTCTCTGTGTGCTCCATCTCTCACCCACTGTTAGACGGTTGCTGCTGTCTCCCAGTCACTGGATTTCACCACGTTTCCTTGTGAGTCTCAGGTGTTCATCAGGTGCTCTCACCTGATGTAGGTCATGCATCTGAAAGACTAAGGCAGTAGGTTTGGGTCTTGTTAGTGAGTCTAGTGTCTGTGTTTTCTCAGTGATGCTTGAAGTCAAGTGTTTTCCATTGATGAGATGCATTTTTCTTTGTCTGTGCATTCCTTATTTGTTGCTTTTGAAAAGTACGTATTTGAATTGTATAATGGGTTCCTCTGAAATCAGTTTCTCCTCTATAGAGAATTTGCTCTTTTTGTTGAAGGCTGTAGTCACTGTGTGTAGTGAATTTCCAGAGGAATTTTGGAGATGTCGTTTAGCTTTTCAGTGGAGTTAGTGGGTCTCTCTTAGCTGTGCTGAGCCAGAGTTTTGACTGAATTCCATGAGGAAATAGATGGAAAGAAAACAGAAGTACCAGCGAGAGCTCAGCTCCTCCAGTTTCTGTGGGTAGTTGTGCTGGGGCTGCTACTTTAACCCCTGACTGTGCTGTTTAAAACTCTGCTTCAGCCCGTTCTCTGCAGAACCAAGCCTGCAGAGCAGCCAGTGCTGATCCTCTGGGTCTTGGTCCTCTCTGAAGGGTGTGCTTGGACTGTGTGGGCTTCTTCAGTGCCTGGTACACCTGAGTGCTGGTGAATATTGATTTCTTCTTCTGTAATTTTTTTTTTCTTAGTAGGGGTGCTCTATATCCCCAGGTCTTTTTATTTTTTATTTTAAGACAGGTCTTGCTGTGTAGCCCAGGTTAGCCCAAAATGTTTTGTCTTCCCACCTCATCCTTCTGGATTCCTGGGATTTGAGCCATGCAACACTGTGCCCAACTGAATACTCTAATTATTATTTTTTATGCCAGGGATTCACCCAGTGGTGCCTAACCACTGAGCCATATCCCCAGCTCTTTTAATTTTTTAGGGACAGGTTCTCACTAAGTTGTTAGGGCCAGCTAAGTTCCAAGACTGACTTTGATGACTTTGAACCTGTCATCCTCCTACGTCATCCTCTCAGATCACTGGGATTAGAGCCATGCGCCACTGTGCCCAGCTTGAATACTGTCTTTTCTGAGAATAGTTTTT